>NW_006239008.1:1172176-1173914 GCF_000226075.1 Solanum tuberosum | reverse complement strand
TGGAAACCTTCACATTAGTAAGTTAGGGTTTTCTAGAAGCAATCTCCTTGACCCTTAACTATGTGCCCACATAGGACTCTAGCTTAGTGGATCCACCTAGATAGCTATGTACGAATGGTTACACCTTAGGCAAGTGTTAACCCTCTCTTTTTGATGTGGGAGTAGAACACCGGATTCCATGTAGCTCTCATGGTCTATGTCGGTTATGGCAATATCTCCCTAATGTAAAATTAAATGAAGGTATGAAAGGTGTGAACTCTTACTAGGGCTTTCTTAAGGGTTTCTACATAGTGTAAGGGAAGGTATGGAACTTCTCTTGCACATTTCACTTGTGGGATCCTAAGAGATGGTTGTAGTAGTGTTCTCTTATGATTTTGATGATTATGACTTATGTATGTTGAAGCTATGTTATGTATGATCATTATGAATATGGTAAGTTATGATGAAATATGATCTTATGAATGTATGCATGAAGTAGGTTGCTTAATGTGATACTTGGCTTTGAATAGGGTTATGGGGTTTTATTCTTTGCATTGCACTAGTATTGCTTGGGTTGTCTACATGTTGGGATGATATTATGTTGGTTTGGACTATGATACTTAATTTGTTTGCATATTGGATTTACTTGGCAAAAAGCATGTTTTGAATAAAATGTCCTTTTATGCATGTTTCAATGGTTTTTAAGCATAGTAGTCATACTTAGTGCGTGTGTTGTACTAACCCATATTTTCTCCCTTTTCCCCAAACATTTAGGTTCGGGCCATTGAGGATTCAAGCTTACTTCTCAAGACACTTGGAGTTGCTTCCCCATGTTGATGAGTCCTCAAATCCGAGGACGAGACCATATGATCTAGCTTCTATGTTTAGTCCTTTGCTTATGTTGAAAGACATTGTTGTACTTCCCTATTTCTAGATTTCTAATTGATGTAATGGCTAAGTCCCATTTTCGATACTTCTATGTCTAGAAGGTACATTGTGACGAAGTTAGATTCTATTTTTCATATATGAAGTGAAGTTGAACTTCCAAAGTAAAAGTTTTAAATTTTCCGTAATTTTACTCTATGATACATGCTATGATGAATGTTAAGGGCTTGTATAGGACCTCTTTGAGGTTGAATACGCCGGTAACGACTAGGGGGTGCTCTTGGGTCGTTACACTTTCACATTAGCATGCTCAAAGACCAATATTTTCATTAATTAGCCCAAAGAGACTCATTCATTCATTATCATTACTAAGACACACCAAGATCTCACTTAAATGTCTACTTGTGCAATGTCTAGATGATGTCCCATTCCACCACCTATCCTAAGTAGTCCACACTTATGAGACCCTAGTTCATTCATTCATTAATGTGGGGGAAGAGCCTTAACCGATATAGACCATAGAGCTTGACATGGAATCCTGGTAATACCCTTACCGGATGAGGGATCCCTACTTGCCTAAGGTAGGGTCATTCTTTTAGCCTTTACGTGGTAGAAACCACTAGCTAGTCCTATGTGGGAACACAGTTAAGGGATAGAAGGAATGTTTCTAAGTACTCTCATCTCAACTCACGAAGGAGCACCCATCTTAAGGGTTGCTACTAAATACTCACATCTCAACTAACGAAAGAGTATCCACCCATCTTCATATCCTCTCGCTGCTAGACATTACTCCCCCACGTTGTTAGGATATTCATTACATTCATTCATTTAGGGATAAGGATTGCTATTAAGTACCCTCATCTCAACTCACGAA
>NW_006239008.1:1171494-1171652 GCF_000226075.1 Solanum tuberosum | reverse complement strand
TCATCCAACTTTGCCTACAAGGCCATGATCACAACATGCTTATAAAGTAAACACCTCCGCACTTTCAATGGGATCAAACCTCACAATTCTAACATCTACTACATATATATATATATATATAATACTAGAGTCAATAATCTATTCACAACTTCATCATC
>NW_006239008.1:1150729-1161991 GCF_000226075.1 Solanum tuberosum | reverse complement strand
AAAGTCTCTACACAAGGTCACCTTTCATGCTCTTAGTCCATACAAAATTTCGTATCATGTCACATTACCTTCATATAATCAACATTACCCAAAACAACAATCATCCAACTTTGCCTACAAGGCCATGATCACAACATGCTTATAAAGTAAACACCTCCGCACTTTCAATGGGATCAAACCTCACAATTCTAACATCTACTACATATATATATACAATACTAGAATCAAAAATCTATTCACAACTTCATCATCATCATAAGCGTTAGGTCACAATTGCCCATTCAAGGCCAACATCCAATATAACACAATTGACCATCAATTCCTCATAATTCAATATAGAACAATACATACACCAATAGCCCATAACAATCTACACATTAATATCGCATTATTAGCTCATAATCGATAAACCCACTTTAGACCCAAAATTAGGATTTCAGGATATGCAAGGTTTCATGGAGTTTTTGATCTTAAAACCATCAATATTAACATAAATCATCATTTGAAATACTTTCATGCAAGAACCCAAGCTTAGAATTTAAATTGGGGTTTTTAGTGTTTTTAAAAAAATATTGAAATCACTTCGATTTGGCTCTTTGATTGAAAGGAGAATAAAAGATAAAATCCCCATACCTTTATGATTAATTTCCTAAGAATTTGAAGGAGAAACCAGTAGGAACCCATCCCCTAGCTTGAAGTTTCATCAATATCTTCCATGGAGTTCTAAAGAGAGAATTCATTTGAGAGGGAAGGTTCTATTTTGGTAATGAGGTCTAATTCTAGGTTTTGGAGTTTTAACCACTTAAAATATCCTAAAATAGGTAGAATAACCATTTAAAATAATTCTCCAAAGTACCCAAACTACCCCTCACTTAGTTGGACCTTTTAAACAAGTCAAACTTGAATTTTATTTTTGCAGATTTCGTCGGGAAACAAGTCTGCGACGCGGAGGTGTTACCATAATTCTCTGGAAATTAAATTCCGAGATAGAAGAGTCTGCGTCACGTCCGCGACTCAGACCAATCTTTTGGCCCTTGGTGGAGTTAGTCCGCAACGCGGACATTCTCCCTCCATGAGCATTTTTGCAAGTTGCATTGGCATCTTGCTTTGCCAAGATTGGGGTCCTCCTCGGGGACCCTTAGGTTGTTCCCGGGGTGTCGTACTCGAACGTTTTGACCCTAAAAATATTTATTAAGACACTAGGGTCACCTCCACTTATTTTAGACTCCAAACAACACATAAAAACATGAACAACATACTAGAACACACCAACACGTAAAAGACTAGTTTCCGAACTTCCTGGTCGTTCCTTGACGTTTGACTTCCAAATTCTTTAAAACTGACTAAAAGGGATATTCTTCATTATTTTAACAAGTTGTTAATGCATAAAACCCATGTGAGGCTCTACTTTATCCTACTTTATTTTGAGGGGTGTTACAATATCCCCCACTTAGGAACATTTGTCCTCGAATGACACTTCAAACATTATTGAATAAAGACTCTAGGACTAGCAGTCCACAACAAGCATGTAATATCATTACTACAGCATACATCAAGGAGGAAACATCAACTCCACATAAAACCATTACAACAAGACTTTCATGCAATTCAAGGAAGAAGGAATAACATCTACCACTCAATATGCACAAAACTTTACCATTTCTCATTTCTTTGGAGGAACTTCCTTCTCCATAGCATATCATGCTCATTACAACATTTATAGGTTCACTTTACAATTTCTCTCAAAATCATAATCATGCAACATCAAGATCATATCAAGGCATGCTCAACTAGGCATCTCATGGAGCAATTTAAACAATTCTTCATAAATGCATATAAATCATGAGGGACACAATCATGAAAACTCATTTATTTATTTACACAAGAATTCAATTAGAATATGCACATCATAAGGAGAACATGGAAACTCAATTCACATTATACTCCAACATGCAACATGCAACATGCAACATGCTACTAAGAACTCTTTGTTTCAAGCTTGAATTAGAATAGAAGGAAAAGATAAGGATATCAACAACCTTATTACTCCACTCATCATCCCCCACTTAGGGTAAACCCATCAAAGGTTATCATCAAACAACAAAGAAAATTGACTTACCTTCATTTGTTCCCTTATCCTTGTTAGCTTGAAGCATATAGAAATGGTTCCTCTTAGGAGCATTTGGATCCCGGCCATCATGAGCAATTTGATTGATATCTTTCCCTTTTACCTTAACTGTAGGGCAATCTCTCATCTTATGACCCTTATTCCCACATCCAAAGCATCTATCCATACCGGCAAGACACTTGCCCAAATGTTGCTTTCCACAAGTAGCACACCTAGGCCTCTCAAATTTAGAACCACCTCCATTCCATCTTTGAGGTTTAGGGTTAGACATCCTATCATTGTTGACCATTGAAGAAACTTGGTTATAGAACCTTTTCTTAGACCTAGATTGGTTTTGTTCATCCGGCCTAGCCCTCTTGATATCTCTATTCATTGTCCTAAGCTTTCTCTCCTCAAGTTGTTGAGCATAAACCATAAGCCTAGAGATATCCATAACATGATAGAGCATGGCCATACGACACTCTTGTTCAACCAAACTGGAAACCCCCATCACAAACTTATTCATTCTAGCCCTAGAATTTGCTACAAAGGTAGGAGCATACTTAGAGAGTTGGGTAAACTTGAGAAAGTATTCCTTCACATTCATACTCCCTTGACGTAGGTTCATGAACTCAACCAACTTTTGCTCCCTCAACTCTAAGGGGAAAAACCTATCAAGAAAGGCCATCTTAAACACTCCCTAATCTATTGGGTCAGCCTCTATGGGTCTCTCATCCCTCCATTGCTCAAACCACACTTGAGCTACATCCTTGAGTTGGTAGGAAGACAACTCCGCCTTCTGACTAGGAGTCACTCCCATTCCATCCATAATCTTAAACACCTCATCTATAAAGTTTTATGGGTCCTCATCTACCTTAGAACCAAAGAAGGTAGAAGGGTTCATCCTTGTGAAATCCCCTAACCTTGAGGACACAGTGCTCTCAATAGCATTCACCCTAGGCCTCACATCTCTATTTGCTTGGGTAGTCATGGCATGGGCCAGGGAGAGAAAATCCTCTCCAATCTCCCCATTAGTCATATCCGGCGGAACCACCGGAACCACATTCTCTTGCCCACCTAAAGGAGCTTGGCCACCTTGCACTCCTTTGGGAGGAACACCCCCATCATCTATCTCCTCTTCCACTCTCCTCAAGTTAGCCCTCGTATTCATATCCTATAAACACAAGAGACGGATTAGGAAAAGGACACTTATAGACCAAACTCTAAGGCAAGACAACAAGAATAATGAAAGAAAGTGAAACTTCTATCATCCTATAGCCTCTCGCTCATAGATGTGTCGCGACTCACACCGATGAACAAGACTGTATTAGACGTGGATTTCGAGACTTTGAACCTAAAAGTAATCTGTAAAACCTTATGCTCTGATACCAAGTTTGTAACGACCCGAGAGCATCCCCTAGCTGTTACATGCGTATTCGACTTCTCGGAGGTCTTATAGAAGCCGTAGCATTCATTCATTGCATAGATCATAAAAATCACTAAGAATTTTAAACTTTTATTCAATAAAACCATAAGACTTCAAGAGTCATCAACATTTGAAAACATCAATACCTAAGCGGAAGTACTAAGTCTCTTTAGCCAATCTTAGACAAGAACTTAAAACGTACTAAGGGACACGGCCCTTTACAAATGAAATGAAACTTAAATGTCTATTACAATGACTAAGAAACTTCTAAACATAGTCCTCGAATCTTGAGGACATACCAAAGACTTGGAAGAGTGAAGCAATCCAAGCAACTCCAAAGCACACTCTCCTCCTAGTTACCACAACCTACACTTGTAGTAAAATAGATGAAAGGGGTTAGTACAACGCACGTACTAAGTATGAGGATATGCAAAATATGCTAAAAAGGACATTTGTTCGGAAGTTATGGTTTTATGCCATTTTCATAAAATCTCATGAACATCAACATAATAGGCACCTTAGAAGTCACAACCAACAATACAAAGTCATATGCTTCACAATACCTCATAAACATACATAACCCATTTACCTTTACCTTCTTGCCTTGGAAGTCCACCTTAAGTAACCTTTAAGTAATACCTTTGTGCAATGTATGGGCAACGTCCCATACCATCACCCACACTAAGGCACCACCTTAGGGTCACACAAAGTGCACTTACCATGCATACCTCAACCTTCACCAACTGATCACATGAAACACATAAGCACATAAGACAACAAGTCAGTTCATAACGCTAGAACACTCATCAAATGTCATCCTAAGACTCACCTAAGTAAGACATGGTGAGGCAGCCCATACTACCTTGCCATACCACACCCAAGTGATCCTTAAGGCTACACAAGACAAGCTCCCTTCACATCTCAACATAAATCGTTGATTCAACTTAATGCATTTAGACAACTTCATTCACTAATGACATAAGATCATCACATACATTCAATTCAACATAAGCACTTACATTCAACTAATTATGACTCACTTTCACATTAGCATGTTCAAGGACCAACATTTTTATTAATTAGCCAAAAGACACTCATTCATTCATTATCATTACTAAGACACACCAATATCTCCCTTAAATGTCTACTTGTGCATTGTCTAGATGATGTCCCATTCCACCACCTATCCTAAGTAGTACACCCTTAAGAGACCCTAGTTCATTCATTCATTAATGTGGGGGAGGAGCCTTAACCGACATAGACCATGGATCTTGACGTGGAATCTCGGTATTACCCTTACGGGATGAGGGATCCCTACTAGCCTAAGGTAGGGTCATTCTTTTAGCCTTTATGTGGTAGAGACCACTAGCTAGTCCTATGTGGGCACATAATTAAGGGATAGAAGGATTGCTTCTAAGAACTCTCATCTCAACTCACGAAGGAGCACCCATCTTAAGGGTTGCTACTAAATTCTCACATCTCAAATAACGAAAGAGTATTCACACATCTTCATACCCTCTCGGTGCTAGACATTACTCCCCCACGGAGTTAGGACATTTATTTTATTCATTCATTTAGGGATAAGGATTGCTACTAAGTACTCTCATCTCAACTCACGAAGGAGTACTCATCCTAACCCAACATTCCTTCATTTAGGGATAATGATTGCTACTAAGTATTCTCATCTCAACTCACGAGGGAATACCCATCTTAACCCTCATTTATTCATTTAGGAAGCTCTTGGATTCAAAGATGTGAAAACCTTTCATCTAGGAACCCCATTCATTTAAATGAGTACTTTATGAGACTATCCTTACAATAGACCCAACTTTAATTCCTTAGCATTAACTCCCATTCTTTTCATTCATTCTTACATTCTTTCATTCATTCTTCACTAGGTGTGAGAGTAGGTAAACATAGTTTATCCTAACCTCTCCTTCATTATAAGTCATTCAAAGAAGACAACAACCAAGCATAACACAAAGTCTCTACACAAGGTCACCTTTCATGCTCTTAGACCAAACAAAATTTCATATCATGTCACATTACCTTCATATAATCAACATTACTCAAAATAACAATCATTCAACTTTGCCTACAAGGCCATGATCACAACATGCTTATAAAGTAAACACCTCCCCACTTTCAAAGGGATCAAACATCACAATTCTAACATCTACAACATATATATATATAATACTAGAATCAATAATCTATTCACAACTTCATCATCATCATAAGCCTTAGGACACAATTGCCCATTCAAGGCCAACATCCAATATAACACAATTGACCATCAATTCCTCATAATTCAATATACAACAATACATAAATCAATAGCCTATAACAATCTACACATTAATATCACATTATTAGCTCATAATCAATAGAAATCAATATCCCATAACAATCTACTCATTATTATCACATTATTAGCTCATAATCGATAGACCCACATTAGACCCAAAATTAGGATTTCAAGATATGCAAGGTTTCATGGAGTTTTTGATCTTAAAACCATCAATATTAACATAAATCATCATTTGAAATACTTTCATGCAAGAACCCAAGCTTAGAATTGAAATTGGGGTTTTTAGTATTTTTGAAAAAATATTGAAATCACTTTGATTTGGCTCTTTGATTGAAAGGAGAATTAAAAATAAAATCCCCATATCTTTATGATTAATTTCCTAGGAATTTGAAGGACAAATCAGTAGGAACCCATCCCCTAGCTTGAAGCTTCATCAATGTCTTACATGGAGTTCTAGAGAGAATTTATTTGAGAGGGAAGGTTCAATTTGGGTAATGAGGTCTAATTCTAGGTTGTGGGATTTTAACCACTTAAAATATCCTAAAATAGGTAGAATAACCGTTTATAATAATTCTCCAAAGTACCCAAACTACCCCTCACTTAGTTGGACCTTTTAAACAAGTCAAACTTGAGTTTTATTTTCACATATTTCGTCGGGAAACAAGTCCCCGATGCGGAGGTATTCCCACAAGACACTAGGGTCACCTCCACTGATTTTAGACTCCAAACAACACATAAAATCATGAACAACATACTAGAACACACCAATACGTAAAAGACAAGTTTCTGAACGTCTTGGTCATCCCTTGACGTTTGACTTCCAAATTCTTTAAAACTGACTAAAAGGGCTATTCTTCATTATTTTAACAAGTTGTTAATGCATAAAACCCATGTGAGGCTTTAATTTATCCTACTTTCTTTTGAGGGTGTTACAAATTCTCTTAATATATTATATCGGATTATAAGTAATTAAAGGTGCGCCCTTACTTCTTGTGTTTCGCATGCACTGTCATGCACCCTATAAAGACAACAAAATGAAATAAAAAGTAAAATCACCAAATAAGACTAACAGTGAAATAACACACACTTGAGTTAATTTATAATGGTATGCCCTGGCAGCAGCGCCAAAATATTATACGCCCAAATTTACACTTCTATTATGGATCATAAAATGGTCGTTGTCAAAAATAGAACCCAAGAAGGTTGGGGTTAAATCTCACAGGGAATATGCCAAGAACTAAGCCGTATGCATTTATTTAACTGTTAGGTACTTATTTCCGAAACAAAATGGAAAAAGAGGGTAAGCTTTAGGATTTATTTGTAATTCGATTCGTAACAAGTAACACTTAATGGTAAAGTGAAAATTATAATTTTAAAAATACAATACAAAACGTTATAATTTAAATACAAGAAAACAATACAATGCAATACATAACATAATAATTTTAAGAATCACAAAAATCATTTAGTAATCTGGTTTATCATTTACGTAATTGAAAATATTCAGAAAAAAATTAGTGTATGATCCAGAGAAGTATTGGTTTAGATTGCGCAGCTGTTCTTGTTCATTTCTTCTTTTTTTCAATTACTCCTAGTTGTTCTTTTGAAATTTAGAGTAAAATATAATTCTGTACTACATAAAGAATTTGAAAAAACAAAAATTTACATTACATGAAAAATATATAGGGTGATTATTTGGAAAAATGAAAGAAAGGATTTATTCTATGTTATTAGAAAACAAAAATTAAATATAAATAATAATATAATATTGAGTAGTGAGAAGAAGATTTTTGAGACAGTAAAATAGAGAATTGGGTTGGAGTTGATTGTCTGAAAAAATAGAGAACTCTATAATTGGAGAGTAAAATACAGGATAGGGTTGGAGATTCCCTTAGAGATATTATCGGGAGAACACGTGAGGCTTTTTTTGGAACTTTTGGCGGGACACCAACTTAGAGCTAACATTCACTTGCTTAGTTGCAATGTGTTTCCTCAATTTCTTACCCCCACTGGTTTGAGGGTTTGCATGTTGGGCACGAGAGGCCTCTGAAGGCACATTAGAAGAGATGCCATTTTGCTTCTTTGGAAGAGGAGGAGGAGAAGTCTCTCTGTTCGACTTACTGTCGGATGAAACCACTTGCATGCCCTTGGTTTGTGCAATTTACTGCAAAGTACACATTCAAACATAAGAGATGTGAAGGTTAGTTGAAATCAAACACACATTGAATCACATTTCGAAACCATTTCTTAGGCTCACCTAACGAGAAGGCGGATAGCCAAACAGGATTGGAAAGCTCACCGAATTGGACAGTAGATATTTTCTCACGTCTCAGGCACAAAGGGCGAAATTAAAGTCAACTTAGGGATTCAACGAGTAGATTTTTACAGCAAAAATCACAGTGTTAAATAGAAAAACAAAGGGTGATATATATCCTCTCTTTCTCGGTGATTCACGAAATCGGTTTGGCAGACTAAGACAAGCCCACTGAATGGGACACTGTCCAAACTCATATATATACTAAAGAAGGCAAATTGAGGCTTATTTGCCAAATTTCCAAACCTCTTCAGCATTCTAGGACAAGTCTATCGAACAGGAAGTGTTCTGCCCAAGGCCTAATTTTCATAGCCAATCCAATATACACAACAAATAGGAGTTTCCCCCATTATTACAATCCACCTATGTGTTTATCTACCCATGGGTACTATTATTCCCCCCTACCCCCATATATTGCTAAGTACTGAAATAATTGATGATTTTTCTTGAAGAAAGTAGTCACCCTGTCTATCATTGGGTAAAATCATGCAATTGGGTCAACACTAGGTAAATCAGACTTCACCCACAACAAATTGGAATCAGACCCAACAAAATTATCAGTTCAATTTCATGTTTTAACCAACACAAACAAGATTCACATCTAACAGGCATACACAATTATTTAAGTTATGGCCATAGTTCAAATAAAAAGTTACGATGCTACCCATCCAAATTATGCAAATAATTATAGTTAAAGATCCCATGCCCACACCCCACATGCAATTTAAACTCAAAAATCTTAACAAAGATTTAAAAACCAACTTTAATAGCAGTAATAGTTGAGAAAAATGAGGTATTGTGGTTGTGTTGAAAAGAAATTAAAGCAAAAACACTCCTTAAACATTGAAAACATTTAACAAGGACTAAGAATAACTCAAAGTAGGCATAGTATGAGAAAGGATTCGAAAAGGCTTTAAAATATCAGAGCGTTTGATTTTTTTATTTGAGAAGACCTTTGGTATTTTAATACCAGGCTCATTTGGTGATCTCAACTAATATCGCTAAATGAGTTCGGTGAGTATCCATTTGGAGCATAAGCTCGCCGAACATGCGTGAATAAACACGAAACATTTAGTGCACTTCGGTGAATTTCCCTTTGTAGTTCAGCTTGTTGATTTTTACAATAAACTTTTCTATCTATTAAAGCTCGAAAGGAAGAAAAGAATGAGTCTGCACAATGCCTTCAACGTATCACCGTTTGAATTTTGGCATCGCATATGCTTCCCTTTTCAATATTTAGACCTCTTCTCAACCTCTACTCACAACACACGTTATTCAAAATTAATAAAATCAAAAGTAAATATTTGGATTGCTTCACAAGAAGCTCCTTATTTAACAACATGGAATGACATAGGTCTCAAACTCAACAATCATTCTTGGGGTTCGGGATGGTGTCAATAGACAATGTTCCCTTTTTCCATAGATTGTGATAAATGATAATTTCGCTCAGTTGGGTCTCCATCTACTAGAAAGAAACTGAGTGAGAATTCACCATCTAGGATAAAGTGGAGAAGTCATTTTTCAAATCCTTCAATACTTTATTGGCCCGTTCAACCTTCTTGTAGGTCCTTACAAGCATGTCTTCGGTCCGACTTCCTTTAGGACCAGTTAGTTATTTTAGGCATGGACGATCATGGGGTGGCACATACCTATCTTTCTCCATCTCCCTATCTATCCTATTTCCACCCCTCAAATATTTGCAATCACCATCTCTATCCTTGTTCCAACTTTGGTTCCTTCCTTTTCGTTGATAACTTTTGTGAGAACCCACCATTTGACTTTCCAAGTATTGAACTTCCTCATTATATAATGCCTCAAATTTGGAATCATCAAGGCACTACCCACTATTTGTTCCAACCTGATTAACCGACTTTGTTCCACCTCCCATGATATGTCTAGACAACAACTCAAGCTAGGTCATCATTTTTGCCATGTTTTCATCTCTTTTATGGTCTTTGTCAACTTGTTCTTTGCTTAAGCTCATATGTAGAGTTGGTACTTTGTCCTCTATAGTGTGTAATTCTTGGTTAACCTTAGTCAAATGATCAAGCAATAAAGAAGCAACATCATACAGTTGTCTAATTAATCCGCCTTGGAGTAATTGACCATCCACACCTTTATTTACTGAATCAATGCTACAGTAGCAATAGAGTAACATCAAATTATCCGGAAATGCGTACGACATTGCAAAAGAAACTTCTTCAACCTCAACCACATCTCATGTTGATGTTTACCTCCAATATGTTTGAATTATTAGATAGGGGTGTCACGACCCGAGATTACCCCATAGTCGTAACACGGTGTACCTGACCCCGAAGGGGTCTTATACAAGCCCTTAACATATCATGACATAAGAACATAGGAAAAATGCAGAAAATTTAAAACTTTTCTTTACAATTGAAGACTTTATAAAAAGAGAGAGTCTATGAAACTATGTCTCAAACCATCTATAACATTAGTATTAAAACTCTTTAATACAATCATAGGGACACGGGCCTTACATAAATCTAAAGACATAAAAGTAAAGGCAATAAAGGACATGTGGTTGAGCCCTCGAATACAATGAGGACTCACCAATCTTCTTCTTCTTTATCTAAATAGGTCCTAGCCACGAGGATGGAATCCAATATCTCCAAATCCTACACTTATAGAAAATGTAGAAATATGGGTTAGCACAGAATGTACTAAATATGGAAGCGATGCAAGAAAGTCCCTAAAACATGCATTAAAGGGGACATTTAGTTTAAAACCATGCTTCATGCCACTTTTGAACATCAGCTTTGAAATAGTTGGAGAATGTAGCTCATAAGACAAGTAATGCACAATTCATCATAACATAAAGAATATATTCAGAATTACAAGTATAGTCTTCAACACAACATAATGCATACTCCAATCTTCACAAGACATAGTTCACATACATAAGTACATAAAAAGATCATATAAACATAATAGGACTATCACATGAGCAACCTTAACCTAAACTTGTGGAATGCATAGCTAGGATGTCATAATCCTATCTACACTAAGTCTCACTTTTAGGCTACCATTAACATAAATATCTTACTTTACCATAGTCATAACCAACATACATAAGTAAGGAG
>NW_006239008.1:1118708-1150670 GCF_000226075.1 Solanum tuberosum | reverse complement strand
TTCATACATAATTCATAAGTCATCATAACATCATAACATAAGGGAACCTACCCCACAACGCCTTTATAAGTCTACTTGTGCAATGTACAAGTGAAGTCCCATACCCTCACTCACACTAAGTAAATCTCATTAAGGAATCATAAGCATACTTCCTATTCATATTCATATTTCATATAAAGCAAACATTCAACTCATAATCATCATATCATAAAAGAGACATACCATGCCCACTGTCAAAGCCTAGTTGTGCAATGTACGAATTAAGTCCCATACCCCCATTCATACTAGGTAGAACATCTTGAGGAGACATAGAACATTCCCATGTTCTTATCATAATTCAAATTCTTATTATTTAGGGAGATTTAGCCTTAATCGACATAGACCATGTGAGCTACATGGAATCCGGGGTTCTACGCCCACACCAAAAAGAGGGTGTCCTACTTGCCTAAGGTAGAACATACATAATACCAAATAGGTGGATCCACTAGTTATATACCTACGTGGGCATATAGTTATGGGATATGGGGATTTCTACTAGAAACTAGGACTTGCTAAACGTAGAAGGTTTCCATCCCACGAGACACTGTATTGTGAACCTCCCGTCTTGTGTGAATGAACCCATCTCATATTCATATCCGCCCGATGCTAAGCATAATTCCCTTTAAAAGACATATTAAGTCTTTTACTTAAGTTTAGGTTAGTGAAAGAATGCACTAGGCCCTCAAACCAACATACATCGTAATAGCTCAAAGATTCATTAAGTGAGAATATCCTTTCACTTTAGAACCATCAATAAGTGAGTAAACCTTTCACATTATGAATCATAGTATTTTCCTGAGAATTAGCCTTTCAATCAACACAATAATATGACCATAGTCATAACATATCATACGTACATAATAATCAAATACCTCCACCTTTCAAGTGGATCAACATGATCATGTACATTTGATGCATAATAGTATGTAAAGGTGCATATGAGAACTAGCCTTTCAACCAACATCATACATACATTACCATCATGTACACTTCCTTCTCAAGTGTTCATAAGTATGTACACAATACCACAATAATACATAATGCACATATATTGCATTTAAGGGTCACATTGAGTCAACACATCTGGCATTCAACATATATAACATAGATATAACCATCACTCAAGTAATACATTCATTTCATGCATAAACTCATGTGATCATATTATAGGTCATGTGGGTGAAGTCTTTGCACAATAATGTCGTATAAAACTTCAACATTCCTAATAGCTTCTTTCTTTAAGCCTAAACATCCTTAACTTATTCATATTAGCCTTTACCATTTTTGCCTTAGGAATTATCTTCATATTATGAGCCTTACCCTCAAGCCATGCCTCACATTGTAATCATGTATACCTAACTCTTAAGGTAAACTTAACTACATACTTCATTCTTACTCAATTATAGACATATAGTATCAAGTAAACTAGATTACCATACTACTTCAACCATGATCCATCATATAAGACCTAATCAAGTTAGTTCATGTCTAAAAGATTCACTCATAAGCAATTCATGTCTAATTGATCTAATCTAAGGCAATTCACTAAAAAGTTCATCAATCTTAAAGGTTCACCTCTAACCTTCCATTTGCCTCTTTCATGATATAACCCTAGAATCTTAGGTTGATCAAGAATATACGTAGATTCATACTTAGATCATGTAATTACATCCTAATCAACTCACACTCAATAAATTGAATCAATTTCTAACAACATTCATTGTGTAGGGAATAGCCAAAGCTAGGTTTGGGGAAAAGTGATGGATTCTTTGGAATTCAAGTTAGAACCATCAACAATCAGTAGTATCATCAATTACAAACGTAATTCAATGTAAACACAATCCATTGTCAAGCTTTCATCATCAATCAAGTCATACCCTAGTTCACAATTTGGGAAGAAAGGGAAATCATGGGTCCAAGGGAGATTTTTATCAAACTCCATCAATACTCCATTAATCCAACCATAAATCATCTTAAACAATCATAATAAACCATAATTAAACAACTGAATTCCTTTTGGAAGAGGACACATGATTAGATTTGCAAACCCTAGATTTGTGGAATTTGAAAACATAGTTGAAGGGGCATCTTGTTGATAACTAACCAATAATGAAGAACTCTCATACGTTAATTGATGTTTTCCCACGAAATTGGAGTGAAACCTTGGAGCCTGAACCATAATCTTCAAGTTCTTGGTGTTCTTCAATGTGGGAACTCTAGGGAGAGAAATATTGGAAGGTAGTTGGGTTTTATTTTTGAGAAGTGGGAGTAACTAAAGATTGAAGGAATCTGACTTTAACAAGTATATATACTTGTTAGGAAAAGAATGGGAAAGTCTTGGTTCAAGTTTTGGAAAGACGACTTAAAGAATCCAACTAAAAACTTAAAAACTTACCTTCCCCACGCTGTAGACCGCCCTTTGACAACCCTTGATTCACCAAGGGCACTAGGCGACTCGCCTAGTGCACCTTGGTTTCGCCCATTTTAACAATAAGCTCCAAAAAATGGGCAATGCTTCACTATTTTGTGAATAACTTCTTACCCCTGGATCGGAATAGGGCAAACTTGGTGGCGTTGGAAAGAGGACACAAAAACCTTTAATTGGATAGGTAATGGCCCACATAATTCGTTTTGAGCTAAGAGATATCATCATTTGAAGTTGACCATACACTCTAAGTCAAATGAAAACCTTTCATGACCTTGCTCGCCCCATGGACCCTCTTTGGCTCGCCAAGTCGCCTAGGCGACTCGCCTAATGCTCCTTGGGTTCTCCCATTTTAACAGGAAGCTACCAAAATGGGCAGCTTACAAGGCGAAGGGAGGTGTCAATTGGGTGGATCACCAACCCACTTGCGACCCCTTTCGTATTTTGCCCATATCTCCAGCACCTTGGCTAAGTGGGACAGCCCACTAGGCGACCCAAGTGCACTTTGGCGCATCGCCAAAGCACTTTGGGTGACCATGCTGCCCATCACCAACCTATTCAAAGACAGAACAAGTTTTCCTTCACCCATCCTTGGGAGTATAGGTTCCCAACTTCACCCTAAACACTAACTAGAGGTTATGCCAACTCACATGATGAGGCTCTAGTTTAGCCTAGTAGTTTCCATTAGACTCTAGATAGGTTTTACTAGATTTCTGGGTTGTTACATTATCTCCCCTTTAGGAACATTCGTCCTCGACTGACACTTTAAACACTTTATGGAAATAAAGACTCAAGACTAGCATCCCATCATGCACGAAACATCAATAATGCACAACTCAAGATTCATTGTTCACAATGAGCATTTATTCCAAAGAGGTAACATCAACTCCAATTCAACATGATCAATTCAATACAAGGAAGTAGGAACTATATCTACAAACTCATTATGCATGATATGGAAAATATCTAATGTTCATTGGAGGAACTACCTTCTCCTAGTCATAACATGCACAACCACAACAATATGGAGCCTATATGCCCTTTTGTCAAAAGCATAATAAAGCATGTTCATCAAACCATCTCATGAAGTCAAATGAGCCATCACCATACTAAGATGTACAACAACATGAGGAACATCAAAATCATGAAAACTTATTTTCTCATAAATCACGAATTCAATCAAGAACATGCATAATAATAAGGAGATCATGAAAACACATAAATCACACATGACTTCAAAACATGAAACAAGCCACAAGAAACTCTTGGTCTCAAGCTTGAATAGGAATAGAAGAAAGGGATGAGGATATCGAGACTCTCAATCAATGTTGCTACTCAAGCACTTGATCTCCCCCTTGGGAGTAAGCCCCTTTTTACTAAAACATCAAACACTACTCCTTACTAACAAACTCAAGCATTACCAAGGCTCATTATAACCTTGTCGGGCTCTAGAACTAATAGAGGTCTAATAACCATGCATCCAAACCCTACCAAAGTTAACAAGAGTAACTCTAAGGGACAAGGGAACCATAGGACACATATATCATCCAACACTCCAAATCATAAAATGAGTCAAGGTGAACTTATCAGCTAAAGCTAGAGGAGGAATAGAAGGGAACATAAGAATATTGGTACATCGCATTGGCCCTTAGCATCCGAAATAAGCACCCTCAAATACAACCCTTACTAAAAAAAACCACTCCTCGACATTTCCATGGAAGCACTTCCTTTCTCTTCTATTTCTCAACCCGCCGGTCTAAGATCCCAATTGGTACTTCTAATTTAGAGAGGTTCTCATTTATGCACTCTTGTTCACAAGCAACCTTACCAACACCACTCAAAGTCTCATATGAGCCTACTAAACCGGGACTAAACTACTCAAACACATTATACCTCTTAAGGTGAGAATTTCAAGCCAAACCAAATAATGGACATCTAGGACACTCAACTTCTCATATCCATAACACAAGGTGATCCTAACAATGGAGAATTACACTTTTAACCTCCTTCAAGGAGTCTGCTCACTCAACCTCTCTAGGCATCACCTTAACACCATTATTCACCAAATCCTCCAACATATCGTAAAACTCATAATGGCTAAGTTGGGTTCTACCAACCAACCAAACATAACCACATAATGACCTTGCTAGGTAGGAACACTATCTCCCCCTTAGGAGCAAGCCTACACAAATTGTTCTAAACATATTTCATATCATAAAGGCAACTATGAAGCATCATTCACACTAAAGGCAACATCACAATCTATTACCTCAAATCTCTCAAATCACATATCCATAGTTGGCATCACAACCAACCTTTCTCCCTCACTTCTTACAGCATAAACCCTTCTAATAGACATATACCTAAATACCATCAAATAAAGGATAAGAGATAGAGCTTATAGATCTATGGCACGACTAGAGAATGAAGAAGTGAAGTTTCCTAGCGTCATATAACCTCTCGCTCATAGATGTTTCGCGACTCACACCGATGAACAAGACTCTACTAGATGTGGTTTGAGACATCCTAAGACCATTCCAAAACCTTATGCTCTGATACCAAGCTTTTCATTACCCGAGAGCACCCCCTAGTCGTAACATAGTGTACATGACCCCGAAGGGGTCTTATACAAGCCTTTAGCATATCATCACATAAGAACATAGGAAAAATAAATAAAAATAAAAAATTCTTTACAATTGAAGACTTTATAAAAGGAGAGAGTCTATGACACTATGTCTGAAACCATCTATAATATTTGATTTAAAACTCTTTAATACAATCTTAGGGACACGACCCTTACATAAATCTAAACACATAAAAGTAAAGGAAATAAAGGACATGTGGTTGACCCCTCGAATACAATGAGGACTCACCAATCTTCTTCTTCTTGATCTACAAAGGTCCTAGCCACGAGGATGGAATCCTATATCTCCAAAGCCTACACTTATAGAAAATGTAGAAATATGGGTTGGCACAAAATGTACAAAGTATGAAAGCCATGCAAGAAAATCCTTAAAACTTGCATTAAAATGGACATTTAGTTTAAAACCATCCTTCATGCCACTTTTAAACATCATCTTTGAAATAGTTGGGAGAATGTAGCTCATAAGACAAGTCATGCACAATTCATCAAAACATATAGAATATAGTCACAATTACAAGCATAGTCTTCAACACAACATAATGCATACTCCAATCTTCACAAGACATAGTTCACATACATAACTACATAAAAAGATCATATCATAATAATAGGACTATCACATAATCAACCTTAAGCTAAACTTGTGCAATGCATAGCTAGGATCCCATAATGCTATCTACACTAAGTCTCACTTTTAGGCTACCATCAACATACATACCTTCCTTTACCATAGTCATAACCAACATACATAAGTAAGGAGTCATTCATGTTCATAACTTGTAACAACTGAAGACAAACCTTAACATTCATACATACCTTCATACATAATTCATAAGTAATCATAACATCATAACATAAGTAAACCTACCCCACAACCCCTTTATAAGTCTACTTGTGCAACGTACAAGTGCAGTCCCATGCACCCACTCACACTAAGTAAAGCTCATTAAGTAATCATAAGCATACTTCATATTCATATTCATAATTCATATAATGCATACATTAACCTCATAATCATCATATCATAAAAGAGACATACAATGCCCACTCTCAAAGCCTAGTTGTGCAATGTACGAATGAAGTCCCATACCCCCATTCATACTAGGTAGAACCTCTTTAGGAGACATAGAACATGCCCATGTTCTTATCACATTTAGGGAGATTTAACCTTAATTGACATAGACCATGTTAGCAACATGGAATCCGGTGTTCTACCCCCACACCGAAAAGATAGTGTCCTACTTGCCTAGGGTAGAACATACATAATAGCTTAAAGGTGGATCCACTAGCAATATACCTATGTATGCACATAGTTATGGGATATGGGGATTGCTACTAGAAACCCGGACTTGCTAAATGTATAAGGTTTCCATCCTAAGAGACACTGTATTGTGAACCTTCTATTTAGTGTGAAGGAACCCATCTCATATTCATATCCGCTTGGTGCTAAGCATAATTCCCTTTAAAAGTCATATTAAGTCTTTTACTTAAGTTTAGGTTAGTGAAACAATGAACTAGGCCCTCAAACCAACATACATCGTAATAGCTCAAAGATTCATTAAGTGAGAATATCCTTTCACTTCAGAACCATCAATAAGTGAGTAAGCCTTTCACATTATCAATCATAGTGTTTTCATGAGAATTAGCTTTTCAATCAACATAATAATACGACCATAGTCATAACATATCTTACGTACATATTAATCAAACATCTCCACCATTCAAGTGGATCAACATGATTATATACATTTCATGCAAAATAGTACGTAAAGGTGCATATGAGAACTAAACTTTCGACCAACACCATAGATACATTACCATCATATACACTTCCTTCTCAAGTGTTCATAAGCATGTACACAATACCACAATCATACATAATACACATATATTTCATTAAAGGGTCACATTGAGTCAACACATCTAGCATTCAAAATATATAACATAGATATAACCATGACTCAAGTAATACATTCATTTCATGCATAAACTCATTTGATCATATTATAGGTCATGTGGGTGAAGTCTTTACACAATAATGTCGTATACAACTTCAACATTCCTAATAGCTTCTTTCTTTAAGCCTAAACATTCTTAACTTATTCTTATTAGATTTTATCATTTAAGCCTTACAAATTATCTTCATATTATGAGCCTTACCCTCAAGCCATGCCTCACGTTGTAATCATGTATACCTAACTCTTAAGGTAAACTTAACTACATACCTCATTCTTACTCAATTATAGACATATAGCATCAAGTAAACTAGATCACAATACTACTTCAACCATGATCCATCATATAAGACCTAATCAAGTTAGTTCATGTCTACAAGATTCAGTCATAAGCAATTCATGTCTAAGTGATATAATCTAAGGCAGTTCACTAAGAAGTTCATCAATCTTAAAGGTTCACCTCTAACCCTCAATTTTCCTCTTTCATGATATAACCCTAGAATCTTAGGTTAATCAAGAATATAGGTAGATTCATACTTAAATCATGTAATTACATCCTAATAAACTCACAATCAATCAATTGAATCAACTTCTAACAACATTCATTGTGTTGGGAAGAGCCACAACTAGGTTTGGGGAAAACTCATGGATTCTTTTGAATTCATGTTAGAACCATAAAAAATCAGTAGTATCATCAATAACAAACATAATTCAATGTAAAAAGAATCTGTTGTCAAGCTTTCATCATCAATCAAGTCATACCCTAATTCACAATTTGGGAACAAGGGGAAACCATGGGTCCAAGGGAGATTTTTATCAAAATCCATCAATACTCCGTTAATACAAGCATAAATCATCTTAAACAATCATAATAAACCATAATTAAACAACTGAATTCCTTTTGGAAGAGGACACATGATTAGATTTGCAAACCCTAGATTTGGGGAATTTGAAAACATAGTTGAAGGGGCATCTTGTTGATAACTAACCAAGAATGAAGAACTCTCATACATTAATTGATGTTTTCCCACGAAATTGGAGTGAAACCTTGGAGCTTGAACCATAATCTTCAAGTTCTTGGTGTTCTTCAATGGGGGAACTCTAGGGAGAGAAGTATTGGAAGGTAGTTGGGTTTTATTTTTGAGAAGTGGGAGTAACTAAAGATTGAAGGAATATGACTTTAACAAGTATATATACTTGTTAGGAAAAGAATGGGAAAGTCTTGGTTCAAGTTTTGGAAAGACGACTTAAAGAATCCAACTAAAAACTTAAAAACTTGCCTTCCCCACGCTGTAGACCGCCCTTTGACACCCCTTGACTCGCCAAGGGCACTAGGCAACTCGCCTAGTGCACCTTGGTTTCGCCCATTTTAACAGTAAGCTCCAAAAATAGGTAGTGCTTCCCTATTTTGGGAATAACTTTTTACCCCGAGATCGGAATAGGGAAAACTAGGTGGCGTTGGAAAGAGGACACAAAGACCTTTAATTCAATAGGTAATGGCCCACCGAATTCATTTTTGACCTAAGAGATATCATCATTTGAAGTTTACCCTACACTCTAAGTCAAATGAAAACCCTTCACGACCTTACTCGCCCAACGGACCCTCTTCGGCTCGCCAAGTCACTTAGATGACTCACCTAATGCACCTTGGTTTTGCCCATTTTAATAGTAAGCTCCCAAAATGGGCATATTAGTAGGCGAAGGGAGGGGTAAATTGGGCGGATCGCCAACCCACTTGGTGACCCCTTGCCTATTTCACCCATTTCTCCAGCACCTTGGCTAAGTGGGACAGCCCACTAGGCGACCCAAGTGCACTTTGGCGCATAACCAAAGTACTTTGGGAGACCATGCTTCCCATCCCCAACCTATCCATGGAGAGAACAAGTTCTCCTCCACCCATCCTTGTTAGTATAGGTTCCCAACTTCACCCTAGACACCAACTAGAGGTTATGCCAACTCACACGATGAGGCTCTAGTTTAGCCTATTAGTTTCCATTAGAGTCTAGCTTGGTCTTACTAGATTTCCGAGTTGTTACAATGGGTTGGAATTTTAAACATCTTTGAGGGTTGTAAGAATAACTCTAAGAAGCCGTCATTTAGCTCTTCGAATGAAGTGATAGAATCATTCATTACCTCTACTAACCATCTTGTAGCATCTCCCATCAAAGTGAACGAGAATAACCTCAACCATACAAACTCTTAAGAGATATTCTTAAATATAAAGGGTCCACATACCTCCTTGAAATTTCTATGGTGTTCATGGGGATCCTCATGAGCTACACCCCAAAGACTCCATTCATCTAGAGCAATTGTATCATAGTTCTGGTGATGTGAAACACAACCCTCCAGGTTGTGCGAGGTATATGTATTGCACCCGTGGTCTGAATGACAGTCTTATTCATATCATTCAAATCACATAAATTGTCTTTTTGACCATAATGACTATTGTTGTCACTTCCATGGTCACTCGTTGAATCTATGCATAAAATCTCCTTTCGGTCTCATCTAAATATGAATCGAAACAACACAATATCTTACTCTCTTATCTCTTTGAAGAATAAGGAAAATAGATCTGAATCATAACCTCTATTGTAGAGCAATTTATAGACATCAAACCTTAATTAATTGTATCAAACTAATGACCCAATCCAATCAATCTCTTTCAACCGTCAAACGGAGATCAAAAGTAAGAATTAAGTTTGAAACCTTAATCCCATGCTAATTAGACCTAATTCATGTATGAACAACAAAAATGTAGAGTATAGAAAAATACCCACTACATTAAATCAGCACCAAACCCCATATTTTCACCCCTAGATCTTGTGGTTTTAGCTGCCCATCACACAAAGTAAAGATATTTTACCTTCCAAGGAAAGTAGCTATGGGTAACTAGAAATTACACAATTACAAGTAAACCTTTGGATTCAACTTCAATTTACCAAATTTAAACACCAAGTTGTAAAACCCCAAAAGGTAGAATGGTGTTCTTTAAAGGTAAAGTGTTCTAAATCTATAAAAACTTTCTAAAAAAATGTATCTCTAATCGTCTCTCCAAAATTGTATATGTTTTCTCTCTCCTTGCGTCTATTTATACTTTCCCAAAATTTATTCCAAAATCTATCACACGTCTATATCTGTGACATTAGTCTAGCTCAATGAACACCTTCGGTGCATCGCCTTTTTCTCCTCAGCTCACCTTCTGATGCTCTAGGCTTCAGGTGTTTCGAACCTCACTTGGCGAACTCGATTGAGTCATCCTTTCATGTTCACTAAATCCCCTTGTACCACATTGTTTTGCCTTTCGAGCATTGAATCTTTTCTTTCCATACTATTATTTTGTGCGATGTTCATCAAGGCCGCCTTTCCCATTCAGTGCATCGCCCTTTCAAGTGGAGTCCACCGATCATATTTGATTGACACAAGTGCTATGCACTGTAAATGTTTTCCTGATCGTGCTTAATTGGTGATCCACAATGTTTGGTTTATTGTTCTTTTTGCTTTTTTCTCCATTCTTTCCAACATTAGTCTGTGCCTTGTAAAATTTCCTTCATAGCTACAAATCATAAATATTTAATCAGAACATGAGAATATTAGGCATTGAAGACTATAATTATTGAGCTATATGGACCTTAAATGAGTGCAAATCTACTAGTAATAAGTTACTTTCACTCCTACTCTATTCATGCTAGCTTGAGTCTCATTCAAAGATGATTATTCCCAATGGGGAAATATTGTAATACCTCAGAATTAGGAAAAGGAAAAGAAGGCCAAAAGATTTTATTATTGCTTAAGTCTATGAGACCACTGTACGGTTCATAGAGAGTTCTACGGGTCATAGACCAGTCTCATAGGAAGTGGGAAAAATTATTTGGAAATCAAGACTCTATAACTCATTTTACTATAGACGAGGATGGTTAGCCGAATGGCCTACGGATCCTAGAAAGGTCTCGTCGAGAAGTTCCAGAATTAGTTAAATTTTGAGTTAAGGTTGAGTTCTATGGTTGTGTCTACGAACTGTAGGAATACCAATGGGATGAAGAATGGTGTTGTCGATAGTTGGCTGATTTTAAGGTTTCAGTACTTTGGTTTATGGTTGACATGTATGGTCCTTAAAATGTCCTACGAACTGTAGGTCTTTTCCATAGACTAGGTCTAACAGTTATTTTAAAAAGGGTATTTGGATCTTTTCCTAAATGCTTAAATCCTAATCTATGTCGTTTTAACCTTCAGTCCTACACGTGTATAAGGTTTTTAGGTCGTAAAAGTCCCCACTGAAAATTCATTATCCTTCCCAAACCAAATTAATTTCTCCCAATTCTCTCCAAGGCTCACAAAGGATTATAGATTTCTTCAAGTTGATGTCTCCTCTCTATATCAATTTCTTAGGAATTAAAGATCAAGGTACGTAGGGATTTCATCAATGGGTTTCATTCACACATTAGGTTCCAAAGACTTCTCTTATTCTCCAATTAAATTTCCCTAAATTTGTTAGGTTTCTATTCAAATTCTTCATGGGTTCTATTTGTACGGATTCAATTATTTTATTTTGATCGTATGATGATATCTTTTACTTAATTACATGCCTTCCAATTAAATCCATATTAACCGATGCACGATTCATGATTTGAGACTGAACCCTAATTTGCATGTATTTGAAGAAAGGTTATGAATCAATGAATAATGTTTTCATGAACTTATGCATCATTTATGACAAAAGAGATTTGTTTATGATCTAGGTTGATTTAAGAATAGCATCGATTAATTGTGAAAGGATTTTATTACATATATATGGATTGTGAGAAATCTTCATCATAAACATTTATGCTTATGTTTATGACTAACTATGTTGGGCATTTACATAGCACCAAGAGAACATTGAGATGGAGGCTCTCCAGTTAGTAGATGTCGGGTCTGTAGTAACCATATCATTTTCCCTAACTATGTGCCCCTTCAGGTTTTCTTATGTGAAAGAGCCATTGGATACACCTAAGCTAGCATTTAAGGTCCTATCCTTGGCAATTAAGGATATCTCTTTTGGGTGTGGGAGCATGACACCAGATTCCATCATGTTTCTCGAATGTATCCCATTATGTTCATGTTGATTTTTTAAGCATATCCCTTATACTTAGAATATTCCATGTACAAATATATACATATGCCTACATTGTTTCACTAATATAGGGCTTGACGATTCCTCTCTTCCCATTCGTGGCTAGTTAATCGCTTTATGGAATTGAAGACTTGGTGAGTCATTATATTCTAAGGACCTTATCACCTTCATTTCTTTCATATGTCTTTTACTTTTTGGATGTTGTATGTTGTAACACCCCGGATCCAAAAGAAGGCTAGACAACACTTTTAAGAAGTTGTAGGTGTCAACCCATGAGGGCCACCCACAGCCCGTGGATGGGACAAAGTACTATAAGTGTCGCCCATGGATGGAACTCCCTATGCTTTTCACGAAGGCAAGAATCACGGCCTGAAAAATGAACCATTGGTAAGACCACGATCCATGGTTAGGGGCCCGTGGTTCGATGGCCCAAAAGTACTTTCTGACCATAGTCGACGGTTGTGACTGTTGGTCAGTCCATGATCCGTCGACTAGGGTCCGTTGATAGAGGTTCGAGCTAAGTTCAAGGGTAGTTGGGTCTTTTCCTAATTATTTTATCTCTATACTACGTCATTTTATCCTTAACTAAGACCCATATATAAGTGATTCCGGCCTCCAAATTAGTTCATTCACTTCATTCTCTTCAAATTCAACAAAAGGAAGAAGTCTCCAATTATTTCTCTCTCTAGAAAGCTTGAAGAAGTTGGATTCAACCTAGGATTTCAAGTCAAGTCTGAATTCCTCCATTGAAGATAAGCAATTGGCTTTGAGGTATGGTAGTTTTTATCCATGGATTCCTTCCATTCATGGAGATCCCAAATTCCTCTATTTTCAAAGTTAGAAATCCCCAATTGAGTTAGGGTTTTCTTCAATTGTCAGGGGTTCTCTTGATTATTGATTTAAATGATAGAATTATGATCTCTTATGCATGAATTGATTAAATACTATGATTTTATGATGATTCCCCTATGAACCAATGTAATCCCTATGTTTTCCAAGTTATTAGTACATGATGTGGGATTTTGATTGTAAAAGAAAGAGTTTTAAGAAAATAAGCATGTATTGATAGAATGACATGAATATATGATGAAATCCATATCAAACCCAAGTTTTCTAAATGTTGATCATTCAAAGTGTATTTTGAACCTTGAAAGGTAAATTATGGAATTATGGATGTTCTTATGAAATCTATGCAATTGTTTTATGGATACTTTGAGTGTAAAGTATCAATGATAGTGTTGTTATTGTGTTATTGAAAGGATTTCTCATGAAACACATAAAAGCATGATGTGAAAGGTTTACTCACATAATAAAGGGTTCTATTGTTGAAAGGTCTCCTCACCTAATTAAATCAAAGATTAGGAACTATCCTAATGAATCCTAGCATGGATTGGTTATTGAATGATAGCTTTCCATGGATGATGACTTAGCTTGGATTGGTAAGATGACGTGCCCTTCCATGGATAATAAGAACAATTAATAAACGAATATTTTGTGGGATTTATGCTTAGCACCGAGAGGATATTGAGATGGAAGCTCTTCTGTTAGTAGATGTTGGGTTTCTAGAAGCAATCTCCTTATCCCTTTCCTACATTTCCCCATAGGATGGTTGTCTAGATAGACATAAGCTAGTGGATCAACCTAAGCTAGAAGTTTTTTGTAACACTTAAAAACTTATCAGACCAGAACAACAGAGAAGTAGGTGAACCACGATAGGTTCACGGACCGTGAATGGAACCACGGTCCGTCAACTTGTCCATGGTTCACACCTAACCCCAGAAAAGCTGGACCACGGATCCCTTCACGGGCCGTGGACCACCTCACAAATCGTGGGGAGACTCGTGGGAATAAGGCACAACCTTCCAAGCTTAGGCATCAGACCACGGAGCCCTCTATGGCCCATGGTCTTGATGACGAGCTATGGGAAGGTCTATTAACCTGGGCCAGCAGACCACCAGCCTAAGTGAAGAACCACAGTGGCCTTCACGGTCTATGTCCCTTCACACGAGCCATGGTAGGGCTTTGTGGTTTGCCACCCAGAACCAGTAATCAGTGGCCAACAGACCACGACCTACTTGACGGGCCGTGGTCCCTTTGACGGGCTGTCATTCGGTCCTTGGAAGTTCCTCATAAGATTTTTAAGTGGGGTCGGTTTGGTCTTTTCCCCTATACGTTGGACACCTAAATTACATCGTTTAATCATTAAACTACGTCATTTTACTCCGTTAAAGCCTACTAACCTAGTTAGAGCATAACCAAAACCTCTATTCACCAAATTCATTCACACAAATAGCAAAAGAAGAAGAAAGAGGTGCCAGTTTTCCCAAGAACAACTAGAAATTTTCCCTTAAGTTTCAGCCCTAAAATCGGAGGATTTCTTCATAGATTTCATCACCAGGTATGTCGGATTTCACTGGTGGTTCCTTTCATCCCCTAGATCCTTAGAATTCAGTAAAAATCTTGATTCCTAAATCGTTCATAGACTTAGTGTTTCTAAAACCTTAGATATTGATTGTGATTTAGCTGTTACAATATGCCTAATCATAATGTCATGTTTTTGTAAAATAGTTTCTTAGTTCTTTGCATGAAATTAAGAACCATAGTTGAGTAGATTCTTTTAGTTCATGAATTACACATGCTGGGTCAGTTAAATAGATATACATGCCTAGGTTTTTGAATATTACATTATCAGTATATAATTGTTACATTCCCATATTTTGCATGTTAGTATTTTGAGCTATTCAGCATTTCAGTCATAATATGTCATATACATATTCAGGTGGGAGTAGACTTAACACCAAGTTGGACTAGGGTTCAACGTACCCGTATAATCCCAGAACTACGTGCCCCCGTAGGTTTATAAGTCCCCTCTATGGGCATCATATTTAGTGATCAAGCCATTCATGCCTTTATACCCCTGGCAAGGTATATTCGGTCCTCTCGATTGGGCATATATATCAAACTCCACGTTTAGCTCATGTGTTTTTATGTCGTTAGTAGTAGCTCCCATTGTCAAACTCTAGTTAATTTGACCACATTTTTAGTTATATTTTAGTATTCAGTCTTAACATGTTATGTACTTGGTCATTGCATTTTGTTTAGTTCATTTCTATATATTTTAGTATCCTCATCATGTTCAGATTATATCATTGTTCATTATGTTTTGTTAGGTTTATGTGTTTGTTCAGCCTTATCCTATCATTCATACTCAGTACCTTCGAAACATTGATGTATACTCTGCGCTACATCTTTCGGTGATGTAGCTTCAGGTCCTTAACACATAGATCACACACAGATCGGTTCCCAATTCGTATTCAGCAACTTCAGTGGTGAGTCCTCATACTTCGAGGACAATAGACATGTTTTCCATTTCAGTCTTTTATTTCAGTTTCTATTTTGCTAGAGTTAGTTGGGGGCATGTCCCAGCAACTCTAGTAAGTTAGAGGCTTTTTGAGATATAGTTAGATTCAACTTTAGTTTTTGAGTTGTATTCTAGTATCATTAACTCTTATTCAGTATTTATATATATTCAGAACAATTTTGGGTATTCCCCACTATTATTTATCTCATAATTTAGCTTCGACTTTAATTTATCTATCATAGATATATTCAGTTTTGTTTATGATATGCTAGCTCAGGGTTATCTTGGGGTCACTCGTGATTCTAGGTCCTGTGTTTATGACAAGGGGGTAGCCTCGGGTCATGACAAACTTGGTATCAGAGCATTAGGTTTAACTATCCTCGGATGTTTGAAATGCAGCACTAAGTAGAGTCTTTTTCATGAGTGTGAAGTGCACCACATCTAATGAAAGGGAGGCTACGAAGTGGTTTAAGAAAACTTCACTTTCGTTGCTACTCTTATCCTGCGTGAGGTATGATCCAACTTCTTATTTCTAATCTGTCGTTATGCGTTTCAGATCATGCCTCCTTGTAGAGATTACACACGAAATACTTATGCTCGCAACGCTAACGTTGTTCCTCTGGTCCCAGACTATGAGGTTTCGAATGAAGAGTTTCAAAATGCTATCCATCTTTTTGCACAGAGTGTAGTCAACCAGAACAACCAGCAGGTTCCAGTTCCTACTAACACTACTGGTCGATCAGTTGCAGCTAGGGTCCAAGATTTTGTTACGATGAATCTGCCTTAATTTATAGGGTCGCAAGTTGGTTAAGACCCCCAGAACTTCATCGATGAGGTCAAGAAAATTTGTGGGATAATGCAAGTGATTGGTAATGATAGGGTGTAGTTTCGCATCCTACCAACTTAAGGATGTTTCTCACATACGGTTCACTCAGTGGAAAGAAATTAGGTACGGATGCAGGTCCTCTGACTTGGGAGTGTTTTACCAGAGCTTTTCTGGACAAGTTTTTCCTAAGAGAGTAGAGGGAGGCTAAGCCTCAGGAATTTATGAATTTGAAACAAGATTCATTGTCAGTCCAAGAGTACAGACTTAAGTTCATCCACCTCTCGAGGTATGCTCCACACATGGTTTCCAACTCAAGGGCACAAATGAGTAAGTTTCTATTTGGGGTATCTGACTTAGTGAAGATAGAGTGCAGAAACTCTAAGTTGTTAGAAGAGATGAATATGTGTAGGCTCATGACTTATGCTCAGTAGGTTGAGGGAGACAAGCATAAGGAAATGGCTAAGGACAAAGAGAAGGCTAGAACAGGGAACTATGAGTACTCTCAGCAGAAATTGGGTGGTGGAAATCGCTCACATTTTTAGCTGAGATCTTCAGCTCCAGTACCTTCATCAACTAGTGCTACATCCCCCAGGTTTCGACAGGATCAAAAAGGTAGGGCATCAGTCTCTAAGTCTCATGGGAGTGTTTCAGGTAACAGAACCTACCCAACTTGTCCTAAGTGTGGTAAGAACTATCTAGACGAGTGTCTTACATGTAAGGAAGGGTGTTTTAGGTGTGGTCAGTCTGGCCATAGATTGAAGGATTACCCTTCCTCTAAGCAGGGGCAAGGAGGTAACAATAATAGGGCTCAGTCTACAGCTCCAGTCGCACGAACAAGTCACCCAACACAACAGGGTTCTTCGTCTTGTACAGGTGGCGGTCAGCGCGAAAACATGTTGTATGCTCTCCAAGCTTGCTAGTACCACGAAGATTCTTCTAATGTGGTCACTGGTACGTTACGAGTCTTTCATTAAGATATTTTTGTATTTTTAGATCGACAAGCTACTCTGCCTTTTTTAACTCCCTATATAGCAATTAACTTTTGTGTTAATCCAGAAACTCCTTCAAAACCCTACTTAGTCTCTACTCCAGTTGGTGACCCAATTATAGCTAGACGGGTATACAGAAATTGCCCTGTCACAATATCTCAGAAATTCACCTAAGCAGACCTTGTATAGTTAGAAATGGTAGATTTTGATATCATTCTAGGCTTGTATTGGTTACATTCCCGTTATGCCTCACTCGAATGTAGAACTAGGATCGTTTAGTTTCAGTTCCCAAACGAGACAGTCTTAGAATAGAAGGGTAGTAGCTCAGTGCCTATGGGTCAATTTATCTCTTACCTTAAGGCAAGAAAAATGATCCCCAAACAATATGTCTACCATCTTGTTCAGGTTAAAGATTCGAGCTCCCTCCGAAACTCCAACTACTGAGTCTGTCCCTATAGTAAATGAGTTTCCAGATTATCTTCCTAGAGTATCTCCAGAAAGGGAAATCAACTTCGGATTAGATCTTGTTCCAGAAACCCAACCTATATTGATTCCTCCTTACAGAATGGCTCTAGCTGAGCTGAAGGAATTGAAGGAGCAGTTGAAAGACCTTCTAAATAAGGGCTTCATCAGACCTAGTATCTTTCCATGGGGTTCTCCAGTGTTGTTCGTGAAAAAGAAAGATTGTTCTCTCAGAATGTACATTGTCTATCGTCAGTTGAACAAAGTAACAATCAAGAATAAGTACCATATCCCCAAGATTGATGACTTGTTAGACCAACTTCAGGGTGCTATTAACTTTTCAAAAATAGACCTCAGATCCAGTTATCATCAGCTCAAAGTCAGAGATAGTGAAATCCCGAAAAGAACCTTCAGAACTCTGTATGGTCATTATCGGCTTGTAGTTATTTCACTTAGACTAACTAATGCTCCAGCAGCTTTCATGGACTTAATGAAAAGGGTGTTCAAGCAATATTTGGACTTGTTCGTTATCGTCTATATTCATGATATTTTTATTTATTTTAGGTATGAGGAGGACCATGCGACTCTTCTGAAATTTCTTCTATAGACTCTCAAGGATCGCTAGTTATTCATTAAGTTTAGCAAATGTGAGTTTTGGTTACAATCAGTTGCTTTTCTTGGTCATATCGTATCTAGCGATGGGATCTAAGTGGATTCTCAAAAAATAGAGGCAGTGAAGTAATGGCTTAAACCCACCTCTCCAACATATATCTAAAGTTTCTTAGGTTTAGCCGGTTATTTTAGAAAATTTGTGGAAGGATTTTCATACATAGCTTCCCCATTGACTATGTTGACTCAGAAAAAGGTTAAGTTTTAGTTGTCAGATGAGTGTGAGAAGAGCTTCTCAGAACTGAAGACTAGGTTGACTACAACACCGTTTTGACTCTACTTGAGGGTTGAGACGATTATGAGATCTATTGTGATGCATCCAGGGTTGGTCTAGGTTTTGTATTGATGCAGCAAGGTAAGGTTATAGCTTATGCTTCCATACAACTTAAGGTACATGAGAATAACTACCTAACTCATGACCTTGAGCTTGTATCTGTAGTATTTGACCTAAAGATTTGGAGACATTACTTGTATGGTATCCATGTAGATGTGTTCATAGATCATAAAAGCCTCTAGTATGTGTTCGCGCTGAAAGAATTGAATCTTCGCCAGAGGAGATGGATTGAATTCCTCAAGTATTACTATATGTATGTGCTTTATCATCCGGGTAAGGCCAATGTAGTAGCTGATGCTCTTAGTAGACTATCTATGGGTAGTGTAGCACATATTGAGGAAGAAAATAAGGAATTAGCAAAAGAGGTTCACCGGCCTACTCGCTTAGGAGTTGGTCTCATGGATATGTTAGATGGTAGTGTGATGGTCCAGAAAAGATCTGAATCTTCATTGGTAGGTGAGTTTAAGAAAAAACAGGATAGTGATCCTATATTGCTTCAATTGAAAGGTGTAGTTCATTAGCAGAAAGTACAAGTTTTCTCCAAAGGGGGTGATGGTGTGCTTTGTTGCCAAGGTTGCTTATGTGTTCCTAAGATGGGTGAGTTGAGGCAGTATATCCTTATAGAAACCCATAACTCTAGGTATTCTATTCATCCAGGTGCCACTAAGATGTACCGTGATCTGTGGGAAGTCTTTTGTGGAATGGCATGAAGAGAGATATAGCAGATTTTGTGGCTATTTGTCAATAGGTTAAGGTAGAACATCAAAAACCAAGAGGTATGACCCAAGAGATTAACATTCCTACATAGACGTGGGAATTGATAAACATAGACTTCATTATAGGTTTACCTTGTACTCGCAGGCAATATGACTACATTTGGGTTATAGTAGACAGAGTTACTAAGTCCGCTCACTTCTTGGCTGTCAAGACTACAAATTCAATGGAGGATTATGCTAAACTCTACATTCATGAGATAGTCACGTTACATGGGGTTCCCTTGTCTAACATCTCAGATAGAGGTCCTCAGTTTACCCCTCATTTTTGGAAATCGTTATAGAAAGGTCTTGGTATGCAGGTTAATCTCAATGCAGCATTTCATCCACAGATGAATGGAAAGGTAGAGCTTACCATTTAGACCTTAGAGTTCATGTTAAGAGCTTGCATGATCAATTTCAATGGTAGTTGGGATTATCACCTACATCTCATAGAGTTTGCCTACAATAATAACTACAATTCTAGTATTTAGATGGCCCCTTATGAGGCATTATATGGGGGTAGATGCAGATCTCCAGTTGGTATGTTTAAAGTAGATAAAGCAGCCTTGATTGGGCCAGATTCGATTCATGAGGCTATGGAAAAAGTTCAGCTCATTAGAGATAGACTAAAAACATACCAGAGTCGTTAGAAGTCCTATGCAGATGAGGTGAAGGGACTTAGAATTCAAAATCGATCATTGGGTTTTCCTAAAGGTGTTACCTATGAAGGGGGTCATGGAATTGGCAAGAAAGGGAAGCTTGATCCTACATATGTAGGTCCTTACAGAATCTTGAAAAGGGTTGGTAAAGTGGCTTATAAGTTAGAGTTGCCAAGAGTACTAGCAGCGGTTCACCCAGTCTTTCACATTTCATTGTTGAAGAAGTGTGTAGGTGATCCGATATTCATAGTACCATTAGAAAGTGTGGCTATGAAGGATAGTCTCACTTATGAGGAGGTTCCAGTTGAAATTCCTAATCGTTATGTTCGAAGGTTGAGGAAAAAAGAAGTCACTTCATTGAAGGTTTTGTAGAGAAGTCAGTCCATAGAGGGAGATAGTTGTGAAGCATAAGTAGCCATGAAGGCCAAGTATCGTCATCTCTTTCCTTCAGATTCTGTTTCAGCTTGAGGTAATAGGTCCTCTCCAATCTCTCAGTTTACTCTTGCGTAAATTCAGTCTTAGTATCATGTTCCTTTAGTTGTTCTTGTATTTTAAGCATATTTGCATGTTCATGGATCTCAGTCCAGTTAAATATAGGTTTCTAGTACTTAGTGGTAGGGTTTGCAGCTCCTTCCCTCCATACTCAGCTAGTAAGGCTTCTTTAGATGACAAATGTTCCCAAGGGGGAGATATTGTAACACCTCAGAACTTATAAGACCAAAACAGCAAAAAAGTAGGTAAACCACGACAGGTTTCATGGACCGTGAAAGGAACCACGGTCCGTCGAACTGTCCATGGTTCACACCCATTCCCAAAGTGGTGGACCACTGAGCCCTTCACGGGCCATGGACAACCTCACGAGCAGTGGGAAGGCTTATGGGAATGAGGCATAACCTTCCAAGCTTAGGCATCAGACCATGGAGCCCTCTACGGGCTGTGGTCTTGATGACTAGTCGTGGGAGGGTCTTTGAACCTGAGCCAGCAGACAACCAGGCTTAGTGAAGAACCACTGTGGCCTTCACGGTCCGTGGTCCTTCACACAGGTTGTGGTAGGGCTCGTGGTTAGCCACCCATAACTAGTAGTCACCGGTAAGTAGACCAAGACCCACGTGACGGGTCATGGTCCCTTTGACCGTCCGTCATTATATTCGTGGAAGACCCGCGTCTGATTTTTAAGTGGGTTCATTTTGGTCTTTCCCCATGCGTTGGACACCTAAACTACGTCGTTTCATCACTAAAATAAGATGTTTTAATTAGTTTAAGCCTAATAACCTAGTCAGAATACAACCAAAACCTCTATTCACCAAAATCATTCAAAGTTAGAGAAAAAGAAGAAGAAAGAGGCGCCAATTTTCCTAAGAAGAACCAGTAGGTTTCCCTCAAGTTTCAGCGCCGACATCGAAGGATTTCTCTGTAGATTTCGTCATCAGGTATGTGGTATTTTACTGGTGGATTTCTTTCTTCCACTAGGTTCCTAGAATTCAGTAAGAATCTTGATTCCTATATCTTGCTTAAACCTAGGGTTTCTAAAACCTTAGCTGTTAGAATATTCCTAATTAGATTATCATGTTTTCGTGAAATAGTTGCCTAGTTCTTTCTATGAAATTCAGAACCCTAGTTGAGTAGATTTTTTTAGTTCATGAATTACACATGCTAGGTTAGTTAACAGATATACATGCCATATTTTTCGAATGTTACATTATCAGAATATAATTGTTACATTCTCAGATTTTGCATGTCAATATTTTTAGCTACTCAGCATTTCAGTATTTTAGTCATAATGTGTCATATACATATTCAGTTGGGAGTAGACTTACCAACGAGTTTGACTAGGGTCCAGCATACCCATATAGTCCTAGAAATACGTGCCCTGTAGGTTTATAAGTCCCCTATATAGGCATCATATTTAGTGATCACGCCAGTCATCCCTTTATAGCCCTAACAAGGTATATTGAGTCCTCTCGATGGGGCATATACATCTGACTCCACATTTAGCTAACGTGGTTTTATGTTGGTTAGTAGTAGTTCCCACAGTCAGACTCTAGTGCATTTGACCAGGTTTTCAATTATATTTCAGTATTCAGTCTCAGTGTGTTATGTACTTGGTCATTGCATTCAGTTTACTTCATTTCTATATATTTCAGTATCTTCATCACGTTCAGATTATATCTTTGTTAAGTATGCTTTGTTCAGTTTATATGTTTGTTCAGCTTTATCCTATCCTGCATGCTTAGTACCTTCCAAGTACTGACACATACTCAACACTACATCTTTTCTTGATATAGGTTCAGGTCCACAACATTCAGATCACACGTAGATTGTTCCTGATCCTTATTCAGCAGTTTTAGTTGTGAGTCCTCATACTTCAAGGACAATAGATATGTTTTCCATTTCTGTCGTTTATTTCAGTTTTACTTTCGCTAGAGTTAGCTGGGGCATAACCCAACAACTCTAGTAAGTTAAAGGCTTTTTTCAAACATAGTTAGATTCAGCTTAAATTTTTGAGTTATAGTCCAGTATCATTAACTCATATCATTATTTATAGTTATTCAGACCAGTTTTGGGTATTCACTACTATTAGTTATCTCATGATTCAACTTCCGCTATAGTTTATCTTACGTAGATATATTCAGTTTTTCTTATGATATGCCAACTAAGGGTTAGCTTGGGTCACTTGTGATCCTATGTCCCGTTTTTACGTCAAGGGGCTAGCCTCCGGGCATGACATTTACGATCCTTACCTTGGAAAGTAGGACAACCCTTTTCATTGTGGGAGACACGGGGGTTAATGTTATAGCTCACATGGTGTCTATGTCGATTAAGGCTATTTCCACATTAGTAATGAACTAAGGTTACTTCAAGAATATCTCATATGTATTGAAATGTTTTAAAGATGTTAGCTTGCATTGACTATGTTTTATGACTTATGTTTTCTAACACTTTTATATCATATTTTAGCTTGGTCAATTGCATGCCATGATGTTACCTCTTTTAGCATGACTTAAATGTTTTATGCATAGCTATCATACATGGTATATTGTTTTGTACTAACTATACTCTCGCCTACATTTTCCCAAATGTAGGGTCCGACTTTCAAGTTTCTTAGTTTCGTGGCTAGTGGTTGATTTCAAGATTCTTGAGCTTGGTCAGTCCTCATGCTTCGAGGACGGACTTTCATTGTTCTTAGTTTTCTTTCTTATTTCCAGTTTTGGACATGATGTATGGGCTAGGTACAATTTCATTCTATTGTACTAGATGGCTATTGAGACAACTGATTTAGACTTTCGCTTTTCATCTATCAAACTATTGGATTTGAAAGGTTGTTTTCCTTCTATTGTTCTATTTCTTATATTATGAATGCTAAGTGTCCTGTATGGGTCCCTCGGGTTCTTATACTCCATGTTACATTTGAGGGTACCCCTGGGTCGTGACAAACTTGGTAATCAGAGGACAAGGTTTAGAATGGTCCTAGAATGTCTCATAAGCCACATCAAGTAGAGTCTCATTTATGAGTGTGAAGCGCACCAGATTTATGAATGATAGGCTATAAGATGATTAGGAAACTCTACTTCTTTCATTAATCTAAAGTCGTGCGATAGATTTAAACTCTATGAGGTCTCTCTCCTAATCCGTATTCGGTACTGTACATGATATGGCTAGTCGAAGAGCTAATTCTAGAAAGAATGTGAGGGAGAATGTAGAACAAGAAGCTCCTCCCCAAGCTCCTCAAGTTTCGGTCAATCCTTTGGCCGAGCAAGTGACTAATGTAGAGTTTAGGGTTTCTTTTCAAGTGATGGCTGAGGCTGTGACGGCCCAATCCAATAGGGAGGTTACAGTTCCCATGAACCCAAATTTGGTTCCCGTGGCATCTAGTTTGAGGAACTTCACTAGGATAAATCCTCCGGATTTTCAGGGTTCAAGGGTTGAGGAAGATCGTTAATAGTTCATTTATGAGGTTTATAAGGTCTTGATGATCATGGGAGTGACGCTGGTGGAAAAGGAGGAGGTTTCCGCTTATCAACTAAAATGTGTTGCTCAAACATGGTTCAACCAATAGAAAGAAGGGAGATAGGAAGATACGGGTCCTTCTGATTAGGAGTAGTTTAAGGATGCTTTTCTTGATATGTTATTTCCCTTTGAGATAAGGAAAGCAAAGGTGCTTGAGTTCATCAACCTTCGTCAATGTGTAAGGGAATATGAGTCTAAGGTTGCCGATCAAAGGGCAAGGTAAGTTCATTTTGGGTGTGTCCAAAATGGTCGTTATAGAGGGTTGTACCTTCATACTCATTAATAAAATGGACATCTCTCATCTCATGGTTCATGCTTAACAAATTAAAGAGGAGAAACTCAAGGAAAAGTCTACGAAAGCAAAGACGGCTAAGACCGGTGATGGTAATTTCTCTCATTCAAGGTCTGATGGATATGGTTGTTCTAGATTTCGACAAAGGTTTTCTGGTCTAGGTTCCTCCAATGCTCCTCCTAAGTTCAACAAAGAAAGGGTGTCTAACCCAAAGCCTCAAGGAGAGAATGGTAGTGGATCTTCATTGCCTATGTCTACTTGTGCTAGATGTGGAAATAAGCACTAGGGTAAGTGCCTAGCCGACACATATGGTTGTTTTACTTGTGGTAATAATGTTCATAAGATGAGGGATTTCCCAATGCTCAAAATAAGAGATGGAAAGAAAGCTCCTCCTAATGGTTTGGGTTCCAATTTTCCTATGCAAAACAGATTTTATGTACTTTAGACTGGTGGTGAACAAGAGGATTCTCCCGATGTGGTTATCGGTATGTTTAATGATTTCCAACTTTATGTTTATGCTTTACTTGATGCTGGTGCTACCTTGTATTTTTTGACGCCATATGTGGCTATAAGGTTTGATTTTCTTTCGGATGTGTTGTTAGATCCTTTTTCTGTCTCTACTCCTATTGGTAATTCTATTGTGGCTAAGAGGGTCTATAGAAAGTTCCATGTTTCCTTCTCCCATAGAGTTACTCTTGTTGACTTGATAGAGCTTGACATTCTATATTTTGGTGTTATCCTTTGTAGGGATTGGCTACACTCATATTATGCTTCTATTGATTGTAGAATTCGTCTAGTCAAGTTACAGTTCCCGAATGAGCCTGTCCTAGTGTGGAAGGGGGGAAATTTTATGCCTAAGGGTCAGTTTGTCTCTTGTATTAAAGCTAGAAAGATTATTTCTAAGGGTTGCATATACCATCTAGTTAGGGTGAGAGATGTGGATTCTGAATCCCCTACTCTTGAGTCGGTCCCCTTTTTTAATGAGTTTCCGAAAGTGTTCCCAGATGATTTATACGGTACTCCTCCAGAGAAGAAAATAGACTTTGGTATTGACCATCTACCAGATATGCAACCTATTTATATTCCTCTTTACCATATGGGTCCGACAGAACTGATGGAGTTGAAATAACAATTGACAGATATTTTGGATAAGGGTTTTATCCGACCGAGTATCTCTCCATAGGGTTCTCTAGTTTTGTTTGTTAGAAAGAAATATGGCTCTGTTCATATGTTTATTGACTATCGTCAGTTGAACAAGGTGACCATTAAGAATAAATATCCTCATCCAAGGATAGATGATTTATTTGACCAACTTCAAAGAGCAAGTTACTTTTCCAAGATTGACCCTAGGTCGGGTTATCAACAATTGAGGGTATAAGATGATTACATTCTGAAAAAGGCTTTTAGAACCCGGTATGGTCATTATGAGTATTTGGTAATGTCGTTTGGGTTGACTAATGCTCCGATGACGTTTATGGATTTGATAAATAGTGTGTTTATACAATACCTTGACATGTTTGTAATTGTGTTCATTGATGATATATATATATCTATTCGAGAAGTGAGAATGAGCATATTGATCATTTGAGGATCGTGTGGCAAATTCTTAAGGACCAACAACTTTTTGTGATGTTTAGCAAGTGTGAGTTTTAGCTAAGATTTGTAGCTTTCCTTGGCCATATTGTTTCAAGTAAGGGTATTGAGGTAGATCCTAAGAAGATGGATGTGGTCAAGAGTTGCCCTAGACCTCTAACTCCTTCGGATAGTAGAAGTTTCTTGGGTTTGTCCGGTTACTAGAGAATGGTTTTTTGAGGGGTTTTCTTCAATTGCCTCTCCTTTGACGGCTTTGACTCAAAAGAAAGATAAGTTCATATGGTCCAAAACATGTGAGAAGAGACTCCAAGAAATGAAAGATAGACTTACTTTTACTCTGGTGTGGACCTTACCGGAGGGACAATTGGTTTTGTTGTTTATTGTAATGCCTCAAGAATTGGCTAAGGTGTGTGCTTATGAAAAATGAGAAAGTGATTTCCTTTGCGTCATGGAAACTTAAGATTCATGAGAAGAATTACCCTACCCATGACCTTGAACTAGCGGCAGTTGTTTTTGCCTTAAAGATTTGGAGGCATTATTTGTATGGTGTTCATGTAGATGCATTTACCGACCACAAGAGTTTGCAATATGTGATTAACTAGAAAGATCTAAATCTTTGCCAAAGAAGGTGGCTTGAATTATTGAAAGACTGTGACATGAATGTTATGTATCACACCCCGAAAGGCAAATATGGTGGCAGATGATCTTAGTCGATTATCAAAGGGTAGTGTTGCTCATATTGAATAAGGTAAGAAAGAGATGATTCGAGATGTTCATAGATTGGCCGGATTGAGTGTTCGATTAGTGGACTCTACCAAGGTGGTGTTATGGTTCACTATTGTTCAAAATCTTCTTTAGTGGCGGACGTGAAAGCAAAGCAAGGTCTTGATACAATTTTGGTTAACTTAAAAGAAGCGGTGCTTAAGAAATCTATTGAGTCTTTCTCCGAAGGGGGAGATGGGGTACTTCGATATCAATGTCATTTGTGTGTTCCAAATGTGGATTTCTTGAGGGAACATTTCTTGTAAGAAGCCCATAGTTCATGGCATTCTATTCACTCGGTAGCCACCAAGATGTACCATGATTTATGGGAAGTCTATTAGTGGAATGGGATGAAGAAGGGTATTGCAGAATTTGTGACTAAGTTCCCTAATTGTCAACATGTGAAAGTTGAGCATAAAAAACCAGGAGCTTTGTCCCAAACATTAGTATTCCTACTTGGAAGTGGGAAGATGTGAATATGGACTTCAATGTTGGTTTGTCTTACACCCAACGACAATATGATTTGATATGGGTCATAGTGAATCGAATAACGAAATCGGCTAATTTTATTCCGATCAAAGTTTCGTATTCGGCGAAGGACTATGCCAAGTTGTACTTGAGAGATATGGTAAGGTTTCATGGAGTGCCTTTGTCCATTATTTCTAATCATGGTACCGAATTCACTTCTCAGTTCTGGAAGTCTCTACAAAAGGGTCTTTGTACTCGTGTTAAGCTTAGTACGACCTTTCATCCCCAAATCAATGGGCAAGTGGAGCGTACTATCCAAACTTTGGAAGATATGTTAAGGGCTTGTGTGATTGATTTTAAGGGTAATTGTGATGGCCATTTTCCATTGATTGAGTTCGCTTATAATAATAGCTATCACTCGAGTATGTACATGGCTCCATTTGAAGTATTGTATGGTAAGAGGTGTAGATCTCCGATAGGATGGTTTGAGCTGGGTGAAGTTGCCCTGATAGGTCCTATATTGGTACATGAGGTCATAGAGAAAGTTTGACTTATTAGAGAAAGGCTGAAAATGTCTCAAAGTCGGCAAAAGTCATATGTCATTGTAAGAAGAAAAGATCTTGAGTTTGATGTTCATGATTGGGTTTACTTAAAAATTTCACCCATGAAGGGTGTAATGAGGTTTGGTAAGAAAGTGAAGCTTAGTCCCCTATATGCAGGCCCATTTAAGATTTTGATACGTGTTGGTAAGGTTGCTTATGAGCTAGATTTCCCAAATGAGTTGGTATCAATGCATCCATTTTTCCATGTTTATATATTAAACCAATGTGTTGGTAATCCGATCTCCATAGTTCTATTAAAAGGGTTGGGATTTAAGAAGAATCTTTCTTATGAGGAAGTTTCAGTTGAGAGTTTAGCCCGGCAAATCAAGAAGTTAAGAAATAAAGAAGTAGCTTTCGTGAAGGTGTTGTGGAGGATTCACTTGGTTGAGGGTGATACTTGGGAGGCCAAGGCCGATATGATGTCCTGATATCTTCATCAATTTCCTTCTACTCCTACTCTATCTTGAGGTAAAGGGTCCGTCATGGTTTGTTCTTTGATGTGCAGTCGTGTATCTTATATGTTTCCATGATTTCCTTAGTATGCATTAATTATTAAAAGTTCAAGTTTTGAAAAAATGAGCTTGTTTAATTGACTCTTCCATATTTATGTGCACATGAGTATGAATTGCATGTAGATTACTTTATATGATGTTGTGAGCATGTCTTTAGCTTGGAGTTGATGTTTCCTCCTTAGATATGTGCATTTGAGTTTCTTTTTAGCTTGAAGTTGATGTTTCCTCCTTGGATGTTAGCTTGAAGTGATGTTTCCTCCTCGGATATGTGTATTACATGCATGATGGGTTGTAAGATTTAGTTCTACCTCTCTTATGATATTTTGATTACGTCTTAGCTTGGAGTCGATAGTTCTTCCTTGGTTATATGCATATAGATGAAGTTGCATTGATGGTTGGGTTGTTTGTTCGTCTCCTACTCTATTCGTAATAGCTTGAATCTCATTCGAGGACGAATGATCCCAAAGGGAAGATTGTAACACCCGGATCCGAAAGAGGGCAAAACAACACTTTTAAGAAGCTATAGGTGCCAACCCACAAGGGCCACCCACGGCCCGTGGATGGGACAACGGACCGTAGGTGTGGTTCGTGTATGGCACTCCCCAAACTTGTCATGAAGAGTAGAACCACGACCTAACCAACGGACCATTGGTTAGACCACGGTCCATGGTTTGGGGCCCGTTGTTCGATGGTCCAAAATGACTTTCTAACCATAGTCGACGGCTGTGACCATCGGTTTGTCAACTTAGGTGCGTTGATGGAGGTTCGACAGTTAAGTTTAAGGGCAGTAGTCTCTTTTCCTAATTAATTTATCTCTTTACTACGTCGTTTGACCCATCAGTAAGACCCCTATGTAAGTCATTCCAACCCCTAAATTAGTTCATTCACTTCAAATTCACCAAAAAGAAGAACTCTCCAAATACTACTCTCTATAAAGCTTGAAGAAAAAGGATTCAACCTAGGGTTTCAAGTCAAGTCTCAATTCCTCTATTGAAGATAAGCAATTGGCTTTGAGGTATGGTAATTTTCATCCATAGATTCCTTCCATTCATGGAGTTACAGAATTCCTCCATTTTCAAAGTTAGAAATTCCCAATTGAGTTAGGGTTTTCTTCAATTATCATTGGTTATCTTGATTATTGATATAAATGATTTAATTATGATCTCTTATGCACAAATTGATGAAATACTATGATTTTATGATGATTTCCCAATAAACTCATGTAATCCCCATGTTTTTCAAGTTATGACTACATGATGAAGTCAGAGTTTTATTAAAATAAGCATGTATTGATAGAATGACATGAATTTATGATGAAATCCATATCTAACCCACGATTTCTAAACGTTGATAATTGAAAGTGAGTTTTGAACCTCGATAGGTAAATTATGGATTTATGTATGTTCCTATGAAATTTATCTTTGAAGAATGCTTTGATAGTAAAATATCAATGATGATGTTGTTATTGTGTTGTTGAAAGGATTTCTCATTAAACACATTAAAGCATGATGTGCAAGGTTTACTCACATAATAAAGGCTTCTAAGGTTGAAGGTCTCCTCACCTAATTGAATCAAAGATTAAGAGCTATCCTAATGAAAGCTAGCTTGGATTGGTTATTGAATGATACCTTTTTATGGATGATTACTTAGCTTGGATTGGCAAGATGACTTGCCCTTACACGGATAATAAGAACAAGTAATCAATGACTATTCCATGGGATTTTTAATTAGCACCGAGAGGATATTGAGATGGAAGCTCTCCCGTTAGTAGAGATCGGGTTTGCAGAAGAAATCTTCTTTTCCCTTACCAATGTGCCCCTATAGGATAATTGTCTAGATAGACATTAGCTAGTTGATCCACATAAGCTAGAAGTTCATGATCCATACATGTGCAAGTAGGAAAACCCTTTCGGTGTGGAGACACCGGGGGATCATGTTATAGCTCACATGGTCTCTATGTCAGTTAAGGCTACTTCCCACATTAATATTGAACTAAGGTTAATAATTCAAGAAGTATCTCATATGTGTTCAAAGGTTTTAATGATGTTAGCTTGCATTGACAATGTTTTATGACTTATGTAGTCTAACCCTTTTATATCATGTTTTAGCTTGGTCAATTACATGTTATGAAATTTCCTCTTTTAGCATGACTTAAATTTTTTATGCATAGCTATCATACTTGGTACATTGCTTTGTACTAATGCCTACTCTTGCCTACATTTCCCCAAATGTAGGGTCCAACAGTCAGGTTCCTCAATTTGGTGGCTAGTGGTTGATTTTGAGATTCTTGAGCTTGGTGGTCCTCATGCTTCGAGGACGAAATTTTATTGTTCTTAGTTTTCTTTATTGTTTCTAGTTTTGGGCGTGATGTATGGGCTAGGCCAAATTTCATTCTATTGTACAAGATGGGTATTAAGACAAGTGTTTTAAACTTCCGCTTTATAAAACTACTGGATTTGAAATTTTGTTATACTTCTAATGCTCTATTTCTTATGTTATGAATGCTAAGTGGCTTGTATGTGGTCCCTCGGGGTCCTATACGCGATGTTACATCTAGGGGGTACATCTGGGTCGTGACATATGTAATGTAAGGGTTACGTCTTGACCACTTTTTTTATGTACTATATGGCCTGTAAAGACTATCCTAGATTTCCGCTTTACTATCAACCTCTTTCTTTCAGTATCTGAGATCTTTTACTTTTATCTATTATATTTTATTGTATGTATGTCTTGTGGCTTGTGTAGGGATTCTCAGGGTCTTATATGCGATGTAACATCAATGGTGTACTTTAGGTCGTAACAGAAATCAAACATATCACAAGTCAAGTCAAGTCTCAAACCGAAACAAACAATACATAGATAAAAATAAACCTGTAAGGAATGAAAAATAATCCATCTGGTCACAGATAAGAATACTACATGCTATCATGACATATGATGCCTCCACCCCTAACTTACCTAGAAAAACATAACAATGAGCTATATTATCATTTCCAGCCACCCCTGTATTGGCATGCACTGCTTGTAACGACCCGAGAGCACCCCCTAGCAGTTATATGCGTATTCGACCTCTCGGAGGTCTTATACAAGCCTTAGAATTCATTCATTGCATAGATCATAAAAATCACTAAGAATTTAAAACTTTTATTCAATAAAACCATAAGACTTCAAGAGTCAGCAACATTTGAAAACATCAATACGCAAGCGAAACTACTAAGTCTCTTTAGCAAATCTTAGACAAGAACATAAAACGTACTAAGGGACACGGCCCTTTACAAATGAAATGAAACTTAAGTGTATTACAATGACTAAGAAACTTCTAAACATAGTCCTCGAATCTTGAGGACATACCAAAGACTTGGAAGAGTGAAGCAATCCAAGAAACTCCAAAGCACAATCTCCTCCTAGTTACCACAACCTACACTTGAAGTAGAATAGAAGAAAGGGGTTAGTACAACACATGTACTAAGTATGAGAATATGCAAAACATGCTAAAA
>NW_006239008.1:1116629-1117600 GCF_000226075.1 Solanum tuberosum | reverse complement strand
ATTTATTCATTTAGGAAGCTCTTGGATTCAAAGATGAGAAGAATGTCATCCCAAGATTCACCTAAGTAAGACATGGTGAGGCAGCCGATACTACCTCTCCATACCACACCCAAGTGATCCTTAAGGCTACAGAAGACAAGCTCCCTTCACATCTCAACATAAATCATTGATTCAACTTAATGCATTTAAACAACTTCATTCACTAATGACATAAGATCATCACATACATTCAATTTACCATAAGCACTTACATTCAATTCATTATAACTCACTTTCACATTAGCATGCTCAAAGACCAACGCTTTCATTAATTAGACCAAAGAGACTCATTCATTCTTTATCATTACTAAGACACACCAAGATCTCCCTTAAATGTCTACTTGTGCAATGTTTAGATGATGTCCCATTCCACCACCTATCCTAAGTAGTACACACTTAAGAGACCCTAGTTCATTCATTTATTAATGTGGGGGAAGATCATTAACCTGACATAGACCATGGAGCTTGACATAGAATCCCGGTAGTACCCTTACCGGATGGGGGATCCCCACTTGCCTAAGGTAGGGTCATTCTTTTAGCCTTTACGTGGTAGAGACCACTAGCTAGTCCTATGTGGGCACATAGTTAAGGGATAGAATGATTGCTTCTAAGTACTCTCATCTCAACTCACGAAAGAGCACCCATCTTAAGGGTTGCTACTAAATACTCACATCTCAACTAACGAAGGAGTATCCACCTATCTTCATATCCTCTCGGTGCTAGACATTACTCCCCCCATAGAGTTAGGACATTCATTTCATTCATTCATTTAGGGATAAAAATTGCTACTAAGTACTCTCATCTCACCTCACGAAAGAGCACCCATCCTAGCACAACATTCATTCATTTAGGGATAAGGATTGCTACTAAGTACTCTCATCTCAACTCACGAAGGAGCACCCATCCTAGACCAACATTCATTCATTTAGGGA
>NW_006239008.1:1100542-1116062 GCF_000226075.1 Solanum tuberosum | reverse complement strand
AACAACTTCATCATCATCATAAACCTTAGGTCATAATTGTCCATTCAAAGCCAACATCCAATATAACAGAATTGACCATCAATTCCTCATAATTCAATATAGAACAATACATAAATCAATAGCCCATAAAAATCTACAAATTAATATCACATTATTAGCTCATAATTAATAGACCCACTTTAGACCCAAAATTAGGATTTCAAGGTATGCAAGGGTTCATGGAGTTTTTGATAGAACAATACAAATTATATTTGATTGAAAGGAGAATCAAAGATAAAATCCCCATACCTTTATGATTAATTTCCTAGGAATTTGAAGGAGAAATCAGTAGGAACCCATCCCCTAGCTTGAAGCTTCATCAATGTCTTCCATGGAGTTCTAGAGAGAAAATTTATTGAGAGAGAAGGTTAAATTTGGATACTGAGGTCTAATTCAAGGTTTTGGGGTTTTAACCACTTAAAATACACTAACGTAGGTAGAATAACCATTTATAATAATTCCCCAAAGTACCCAAACTACCCCTCACTTAATTGGACCTTTTAAACAAATCAAACTTGAGTTTTATTTTCACAGATTTCGTCGGGAAACAACTTCGCGACGCGGAGGTGTTCCCACAAGTTTCTAGAAAATAGATTTCGACACAAAAGAGTCCAAGACACGTCCATGATGAGGACCAAACTTTTGGCCCTTGGTGGAGCTAGTCCGCGACGCGGACATGCTCCCTGCATGAGCAACTTCAAGGTGCCTTGTTTGGCCAAGGGTTGGGGTCCTCCCCGGGGACCCTTATGGTGATCCCGAGGAGTCGTACCCGAACGTTTTGACCCTAAAAATATTTATTAAGACACTAGGGTCACCTCCACTTATTATAGACTCCAAACAACACATAAAAACATGAACAACATACTAGAACACAACAATACGTAAAAGACTAGTTTCCGAACATCTTGGTCGTCCCTTGACGTTTGACTTCCAAACTCTTTAAAACTGACTAAAAAGGCTATTCTTCATTATTTTAACAAGTTATTAATGTATAAAACCCATGTGAGGCTCTACTTTTTCCTACTTCATTTTGAAGGGTGTTACACTGCTCCTCTTGCAACATTACAATTTTATTTGCCCCATGGCCTCCTTGATTATTTCCTAGCTTCTCAACCCTGCGGACGTCCTCTAACATTTTCAACTCCACTTTCAGGAACAACAAATCTAGTATTTAGCCGTACTGGTTTATCTATCAAGGGATAAGGACATTTCCTCCTAAAGAGACCTACAAAACCATAATTGAAGCCTAATCGATTAAGAGAAGTTTTGTTTGTTGACGAATAAGAGGTTATTATGCCACCCTAAGCTAGAGACTGATGTGTGGCAAAAACAAATAGCCACTCATAGAAGTGGGAAAAGCTAACTGAATTAGAAGCGTTGAACACACCTATTGATCAGAACAGTTGGAATGCAAACCACTTTAGTTATACGCATCCTTGGGCCTCTTAGGCAATGTCTTGGAATGTCCCACCCGTCGAAGTCCTTCATTATTCTTGACATAGTTTATCAACTCATTGAAGCACCTCCTAACTAAAGTGATTTCACCGATAACACCTACAAGTTAGTGTTTACTCCGTCAACATAGAGGTAGACCATATCCTACTTAATGCTTAACAACGGAGTAGCATAATGGAAAAAACATAAAATTTGATCTCATACATTATAACTAACATATAACCTTGTTCAATGGTTAGAAATTCATCCTTCTTCTGATTTCTCAGAGTATAGGTCATATACTTCTGCAAAAAAAAAATGAACGAAACTGAGTCCAAGTAAATAGTGGTAGAATTCATGAACGACACTCCATATTATCACTCCATAATTAATTGGCATCACTCTTTAATAGGAACATAAAAAGCTCGACCCCATGTTGATTACTAATACTTTATTTGTCTAGCCTCTCATAATACTGCAGAAGGAACTCATATGAATCCTTTCTCTCTATGTTGTGGAACACTAGAGCCTTTTTCTGTATGTTATGGAACACGAGGGCATCAACTTCAGTAACTCGGGCTAAATTTCATGCTCAGTACCAGTCATAATAGGACCCAACACTAATAAGAAGAAGGTTGTCGTACCTAAAGCTTCATCAATTTTGGTAGTCATAACATCAACATATTGAGTACCTTCGACCTGAGTAACAGGTACAACAATAGTGGGTTTAGAAATTTCGAAACCATGAAATAAATCCAACACCTATTGAATCACCTCAGAAGTCCTAAAGAAGACTTGCACCCCCAACATGTGCCTCCACTTCTAGTTAACTGTCCTTCTGAATCTATACTTAAACCTCTTCTCCAACATGATCCTAGGGTGGGGGAGGGATTGTCGGCCTTTACCCAGCCAGTGCTTGGTTAGATCCCTTGTGGGTGTAGTCCTCTCTCTTCCCTTACCCCTATCTCTTTTAGTGGCTCTTCCTCAAACAATTAGTTCTGCCGCTGCAACTTGTACTCTGACCCCGTTGCATGTAGTATCTACAATCTGTATATAAAAGAATGAAGAAGGTTATATACCAATTGGAATCAAATTATAGCACGAAAGGGATCGAACGAAAGGAGATGATTTCCTTAATTTCTAATTGTCTAATAAGGGAAAGTTTTGAAGTCTCTATAATGTACATTAAGGCTACTAAACTTGTTTTGGTACGATGAGATCAACAAACCTAGGGCTCAAATACCAACATGGTCAAGTCCCTAACCTACTGTGAGTGAGTGTCACTTTAAACCTCTAGTGGGAAAACCAACTACAAGCCCAAAATTCATAGACATCAAATAATTTAAAGAAACAAGATATTATAGTTAACACTACGAATACCATTTTACAAAATTAAAATATCAAGTTCCCATCAACATGTTTAGTCAACAAACAATTACACAAACTAATCGCACTAGAATATAAAAGTCAATGTAAAAAAATAATTTCTAGACTAGATTAAGCGGATTAAATCCCAACAAGAAGACATAATTTAAATATCTAAAGTATCTATGCTCGAAAATATCGATAGCAATATAAAAAAGAATGCATGAAAGCCTAGAAGAAGTTAGCTCACCCTTGGATTCAGATATCGCAAGTCTCACAACTAAGATCTTGGCGAGGCCGCCTAAAAATACCCTGTACTCAATAAAGAAAAAGAAAATGCAATATCACTACGCAACCACAGTGTACTGGTAGGATCATTACTAGTTCAAATATACAAAATATGAACAACCAATGACAACTATGTAAACAGATAATGCACAATTACAAACATAAGTACAACATAGCCTGAATTTCATGTCCTTACCCTTAATTGATATTCATAACAATATGAATCATCACAAAACTACAAGACATTAATGTTCTATCATGGAACTCGCATATACAAACTTTTTGTGTACTGATATGGTACCCATTCCCAAGTAAGTGTAATGACATAGTACCCGTTACCAAGTTAATGTATCGGCATGGTACCCACTAGAATTGTATAGGCGTGGTACCAATTCAAATTTTTAGTGTACTCTCATTGTTCTCCTTCAAGATGTTAGTGTAACGGCATGGTACCTGTTCCAGATTTTAGGGTACCAGTTTGGTACCTAATCCCAATCATCAACACACATCATAATCCCAACCCCAATAAAATCATAATCACACATGTATATTATTGTAATACATTCATTGCAATTAATTAACATCTTTCAGTTTACATTATATCTTTCTAAATTTCCAAATAATGTATTATGTATGCATTAATAACAATACAATTAACAAGAACATATATAGAATAAATGAAAAACAACAACAATCACCTACCTCAAAACAATCCTGAAGGCTCTAAGAAAATCTTGAGGTTTGACCTTGTTATGAATTCAGGCTTATTTTTAACTTAAAACAATAATAAAATAAAATAATCAATGAACAATGGCCTAGTTAAAGTCGTATTATATCCAAATCATATAACCTAGACTATCATTATGGTCATTCTATCCAACAAGGATCTTTTCCATCATTAAATCAAGTTAAAACCCTTTAATAAGAGCAAAACTATAGATTATAAGGATTAAGAATCAAAATATAAGTTGGGGAAGTAATAAATTACCTTACCGAAGAGATTGGTGGAAAAACTAATGGAAGTTACCCTAAATCGCGTTTCCTAGTTCCAAGAATGAAATTGTAGCAAATAAGAGATTTTTGGGACATTTTTGGCTCTAGCGGACCGAAATGCTATAGTGGCTCCGCTATAGGTTCCCACTTCCTATAGAGGGAATTATTTTATCTTAATATAGTTGCTAGATACCGTCTACAATGTCTTTCATGGAGATAATCACTTATAAATCCTGCCAAATGCCCCAAATTGCAACATTCCTCGAACCTTGATGTTCTATACTAGCCCTTTCACACCAATCTGTGTTTAAAGCACCCAAATATTATTCTGAAAGGGCTGATTGATTACTCAATGTCTTAACTACTAGGAATTATGATCCATGCATAGATATACCACCCTATCCAATTCCAAATTTTACTAGAACTTAGCTCGGTTAGATTTCTTCTGAGACTGCCCAGCCTAAAAATTTTATGTCACTACCCAAAAAAAATCCTGACCCAATTCCTCAACCGTTGGACGACTTATAATGATCGGAAAGGGTCATTACAATCTATGTACACCAAAATACATTGTGACAAAATAGACACACACACACACACATATATATATATATATATGTGTGTGTGTGTGTGCATGTGTGTGTATTTTAATAATGTGTATATACATTAAAAGAATTAAATAGACCAGCAAAATAACAAAAATGGACAATGAGGAAATAAATAAATCATAAATAAACTCTTTATTAGTTGACCCTAATCCACAACATAATATCATGCAAAAATATCCAAAGAAACATGTATGTTGATATAAAGATAAGGCCTTGATCTTCTCATTTACCACCCTCGCTACGGTAATCCTTAACTCGAAGAATAAACACAACCCTATTCGTTTTGATGCAACCTCTACACTCATCAAATCATGGCCTCACTCTTCCATCACATATTATTTTCCTGAACACTAGACTGCTAAATTTGTCACTCTTTACCTTACACACATCCATCATACAGTATGTGAACAAGTATCTCCAACTACGCAACACGTATATACAATTCTAACCATCATTATTAAGTATCCCGAACATCTCGGATTTCAAAACCATCACCATCAACATTTAACATGTCATCCCGGTTAACACAAGAAAACACCCACTATTTTAAAATACAACCCAGTCCCTGACGGAAGCAAAAACCATTAACTATCCAATAATATATACTGGTATGACACCTAATCTAATAATAATATATGTATGTTCCGGCATGACACTTGATCTAATAATAATAAAAATAATATATATATATATATATCTATATATATCAGGGTGGCACTCAATCTAATAATAATATATATATGGGTTGGTGTGACACCTGGTTCAATAATTATATATAAGTGTGTCTGGCATGCAACCCGGTCTGATAATAATAATAAACATAACACACATTCAAAAGCAATAAATGACAATCATGCATGTACATTCATGGCATGTGATTGACAACATCTTTCATTTCACATTATGCCTTTCCAACATCCCTATAATGTATCAAGCATTTATTACTAACAATGCAGTTAAAAAGCCCAAATAGTATATGTTATGACCAAAGGTACATCCTAGGAGTAACATGGCGTATTGGACCTTGAGAAGCCCTACACAAGCTACTTAGCATGCAAAAACAAGATAATAGAAATATCAAAAGAATTAAAAAAATAACATTTGTTATCAAAAGAGTTTATAAAATGAAACACAAGTCTACATAGTCTCTATAGCCATCTATTACATCAAGAGTGAGCGAGGCGTAACCATTGCATCTCGTAAAATATATGAAATATAAAGATTGAAAGTGATAAAAGGTTCGTTACTCGAAACATGAGGACTCACCACTACTAAGTAAAGTTGAAGTGACTTCAAGCCATGGAAGTGCGAGATTGGAGCATCGGACCCTACATTTGAGGAACAATGTAGGCAAGACTATGCGTTATTAAAAAATGTACCAAGTATGATAACAATTCTTAGAGAAGTAAAATCATGCTAAAAAGGACCTTTTCATGCTCATGCAAAGACTAAGTTAAAACCATAGGCAAAGGTTAGAAAACATCATAGTAGTAATGGCCAAATGCAACAAAAATTAATCCTTTGAACACTTGTGAAAAGTACTTCTTTAAGTAACCTTAGTTCATCATTATACATGTTTGCAGGAAATTAGCCTTAATCGACATAAACACCATGTGAGCTATAACATGGAATCTGATGTCTACCGAAAAAGGGTGCTCTCACTTGCCAAGGTAATAACCATGAACTTCTAGCTTAAGTAGATCCACTAGCTTATTTCTATCTAGACAATCTATGTTGGCACATAGTTATGGGACATAGGTAATCTCCACTTGTCCACTCAGTACTTAGCATAATTCCCAAATAATAGTCACCAATCATATTCTTCTTATCTTTGAAGGGCATGGGTAATCACCTCTTGGCTTATCATTTGGGGACATGGGTAATCACCTTTTGTCCTTTCATATAAGAGGTCATGGGTAATCTCCCCTTGCCTCATCATTAGAATAACTTCTTAACTTTGATTTAAATTAGGTCAGAAAACCTTTAAACCTTAGAATCATTTATGTTAGAAAACCTTTCACATTCATGCAATGAGTAAATATGTGAGAACTCCTTTCACAAAATTAACAACAATAATAATTATTAATGTTTTACTCTCAAAGCAACTTACATCATGTTTCATCAATTTCCTAAGAATGTGCATATTTCCATAATTCACGTTAGATAGTTCAAAACCCACTTTCAATCATAAAAAAATCTAGAAAGCATGGGCTAAGCATAGGTTCATGGGGATTCATCAAAAAAACATGGAATTATCTTAATTCATGTTGGATACTTCATAAAACAACCAAATAAATAAATATTCATGGGAAACCATAATATAGAAGAAAATCCTTACTTCAATTGGGAATTTCTAACTTAAAAATACAGAAATTTAGGAACTTTATGGAGGGAAAGACTCCATAGATGAAGACTAACATACCTTGGAATCAATTCCCACAAGCAAAGAGGTGAAATAGAGACTTGATCGTGAACACTAACATTACTCATTCTTCTTATACTAGAGAGCAAAATATTTCAGGGAGGAGGATCTTGTTCTTATTTTTGAAATTGAGAGAATGACTTTATTTTGGGGATTTTGGGGGTAAAAACCGTTATATAAGGCTTTGAGTAAAGGGTAAAATGATGAGGTATTGAATTAATATAATTAGGAAAAGACCAAAAAGTCCCTCATTAAAATTACTACCGACACCATTGACGGTGGGGACTAGCGGTCCTTGGGTCCACCTATGGACCGTCCCGGTCAACCGTTGATGGTTTAGAGACTTGATTCCTAGATGTTTTACTGACGGGACCTGTAAGGAGCCTGACCCAGTTACTAGACATGGCACAGTGGCAGCAAAGGGTTGGCATTAATGACTTTGTCAAGTAGGAACTAGGTACGGGATGAATCAATCATGTGGGAAAAGTGTTAGCATAGTCTAGTGATGCAAAACAATGTTGGTAAGTCAATGTCATGACATGACATAGGTGTTGGCAAGGCAACAAGCCATGGCATGGCATGGGAGCTGACCGACATCGGTTGTGGGCATGTTTGGCATGTGGAAAATACACGGTCTGGTTAATTGTAGGAAAATTGAGCTGAGCTAAATTAAAACATAGACAAATATGAATAAAACTTTACAAGAAAACAATGAATGGCACGAGTGGATTAAAAGTTAGCATGGCCAAGGAAAATGCAGGCAAGGCAGCGGCAGGGCGTTGGTAGTGCGCAGTCATGGAAAATAGGTGGATGGATTCGGGTGGACTTTGATCAAGCATTGACTATACAATGTTTATAAATTGCATTGGAGCCAAAAATATGGTGGGAAATGGAAGAAAAGGTGCGAAATCCAGTCAGCCAAACTCACTTGCCAAGCACATGCGAAGGTTACCTTTTTGTAACCGTTTTTGTCCAGATTCATTGCAACTCTTATAATGCTTTTGAATTCGAAATTTTAATGCTCCTTATCATTTGGGGATGTCAACTGAAGTTAATTTAGTGGCCTCATAGCATGACAAGTGTAGGACATGTGTCGGAAAGTTATGCATTGTAAAACACAAGGCTGCCACACGGTCTATAAATGTGCAGCCTTGGTGTTGGACGAAGTAGAGGGTGAAAGAGGGAAGAATTAAGTCTTGAATTTCACTAGACACTTGGAAAAACGTGAGGGTTTTTAATAGTGTCAAAGGCAGCAATCTACTTATTATTGTGCCTTAAGTGAAAGTCAAAGTAGAGTTGGGATAGAATTGTTATCCTAACATGTGAGATCCTTTATATTGTTTTGATTTTTAATATAAAGGTTGGGTTTGCCCATATTTTATGTGTGCATTTCATTGTTAAGCATAAAAAATTATTCTGAGGGAAAACAGAAAATATTGTTGAACCTTAGGCAGAATAGGCTACGAACAGGCTGAGTTAAGTGTGGGACATGACTTCCGCACAGTGGGTTAACCTCTAGCACTGAATTTAGGTGAAGTAATGTGACCCTGTGACAATTGGTATTAGAGCATTGCTTTGACTAAATCGATGGCTGGTGGAAATACTGAATTACGAGAGAGGATAGCATGATTGGATGCACTGATTGGTACGACAAATGATGGGGAAGACTTGGTTGATCTGGTTAGTTGTATTCAAAGGGTGAATGCAGTATTAACCCTAGCAAAAGTGGTGTTGAATGAAAAAGTTGAAAAGTTAGAGGCAGACTATGTTGCTAAACACGAAATGGCCCAAATAGAAATGGAAGTCATCCTCAAAGAGAAGGAAGATTTGCATGGTGAAGTTCTTCTTCTACGTCAGGGATTGCATAGGACTTTTAACCCCATAAGATGAAGGTACCTAAACCTAAGGCTTAAAATGGTGTGAGGAGTGCTAAGGAATTGGAGAACTTTCTTTGGGATGTCGAAAACTACTTCAAGGCAGCAAAAGTACCTGATGGTGAAAAGGTGTCAGTCACGACAATGTACTTAAGTGATGAAGCCAAAGTCTTTTGGAGAACAAGAGTTGCAGAAGTGGAGAGTGCAAACCTTCGACAAATAGAAACGTGAGAAGTGTTAAAGAAAGAATTGAAAACTCAATTTCTTCCAAGCAATTCATTTTGGGTGGCAAGGTATGGGTTGCGATGATTGAAACAAAGTAGCACAATAAAGGCGTATGTCAAGGAGTTTTCATCCTTGATGCTCAACATAAACAACGTGGTTGAGGAAGACAAGTTGCACTATTTGATGAGCGGGTTAAAGGGATGGGCACAAAGAGAGTTAAGAAGACAAAATGTTCAAACTCTCAATTCTGCCATAGTGGAAGCAAAGAAGGTGACTGACTTCGATGAGGGTGACGACCCAAAGGATGTTTCGCACTTCAAACAAAAATATAAGGGAAAAAGAAGGGAAAGTTTGGGGGATGCTTTACTTGTGGTGGTCCACATTTGAAAAAAGACTGCCTGGTGAAAGTGAAAGTAAATGCATTGATTGATGCCGAGTTGAGAAAGGAAAAGAACAATGAGGCAGAAACATCACATATAAATTCATTGGCGTTAGTGGAAGATGAAGATGATGGGCCAAAAATAATTTATGCCCGTGACCCAAATTGGTTCAGATGAATGGATGTCCTCGATGAGGACGTCGAATTTCAAAGGGTGGGGAAGTTTGTAACGGCCTGACCCGGTTACTCGACATGGCACAGTAGCGGCAAAGGGTTGGCATGAATGACTTTGTCAAGGGCCTAGGTGCAGGATGAATCAATCATGTTGGAAAATGGTTAGCATAGCATAGTGATGCCAAAAAATGTTGGTAAGGCAATGTCATGACATGAGATAGGCGTTGGCAAAGCAACAGGCCATGGCATGGCATGGGCGCTTACTGACCTCAGTTGTGGGCAAGTTTGGCATGTGGAAAATACACGGTCTGGTGAACTGCGAGAAAATTGAGCTGAGCTAAATTAAAGCATAGTCAAATATGAATGAAACGCAACAATAAAACAATGAATGGCACGAGTAGATTAAAAGTTAGCATGGCCAAGGAAAAAGCAGACAAGGCAGTGATGAGTCCACCATTTGGACTCATTTAGGGTTATATTTTGATAGAATTAGTGTCCTCAAATGCATATTTTGTCTCAATATCTGATGAAAATCCTTAAGTTTACGTATTTAGAGTTTGAGGTAAAGCATGGAGACTACTTGGCAAGAAAGAACAAGGCGGCTGAAAAGAACAAAGAAATGAAGGCCTGAAGATCGCCGAGCCCATTTGGCGAGTCGCCGGTAGGCTTGGAGATCGCCTTTTGTTCCAGTGTGCTGAGCCCTAAAGGAAAAGGTCAAGTTGGTGATGAATTGTAGTAGTCGGCGTGTCGCCGATCAGTTCTACAAAGCAGTACCATATCGCCCAATGACTCAAAATGCAAAGAGGCTGAAGGCTAAAGAAGGAAGGCGATGAAATAGAACAAAAGGCGGATCTCCGAGTGTATCGGCGATCCCAACTATCTGCGCCGAGTGGTCCTCCGTACTACAAATTTTCAAACACTATAAATACTTGTTTATCATACTAAAATACTTGTTTTAAATTTCTAGCTTTAAAAAATGACTTCATTTATTGGAACTTTTTACAGTTTTTGAGAGAGTTATGTTTTAGAGGGTTTTGGAGACTTTGTTCTAAGATCTTGAAGATTCAAAGGGTTTCAACTCCAAGAAATTGGACGTGGGTCTCGAAGATTCTTAACTTTTGACGTGTTTTAATACTTAATTCTTCATACCCAGTTGATGGAAACTGATATTGGTATAAATTTTTATCTCTTTTACATGTCTAGCTAAAACCCCAATTCTTGGGGTGTGATTTTGTGAATATGAGTTAAATTATTTGTTGGGTCTTGCTTGTTGATGGTTTATTTGTTGTTTAAATGTGATTTCGTTTAGTAGTTGTGTATGAACTTAATGGGATTGTAGTTGCAAACACGATTTCATCTTAGTGTTTTTGGCTTGCTCGAGAGAGAGGTCGTAAAACTAAGACTACTAAATTGATAGCCGGGTGGTATTGGGTCGACATGAGTTCAGCTCGAGAGAGTGAATCCTAGTCCTTCTCCCACACATTCAGCTCGAGAGAGTAAATTGCCTAAGGCGGAGGCTGTGCTTAATGCGGCAACTCGGTGTTCGAGAGAAACCGAGTTGATTCGGGGTAAGTTGCTCGAGAGAGAATTTACCCCCACTATAGTCTAGCCTAGTCACAAATGCTCAACAATTTACTATAAAAAGCATGTACCCGGTAGTCTAGTTTAACCAGTATTCCTATCACATCCCAAGAATCCGGTCTCCATATCTCGTTTCCTTATATTTTTGCTCTTTTTAGTTGTTAATTAATACAAACCCCCATTGATAATTGACGCTTGCGTCACCCCTTAGATTTAGTATGTTTATATTCGATAATGTTTATATCTATGACTAATTAGAACTTGATTTTATTTTCTATTAATTCTCAGAACCACTCCCTGTGGGAACGATCCCAACCCTTGGTTGGGTTATATCAATACACGCAATCGTTTGGCATTTGAACCGAAATTGTGGTAGTTGATTATGTCGAACATCAAAACAGCGCCGCTGCCGGGGAGTGGTGTTATTAGAGAATTTGTAGTTAAGTAGGATTTTCGTTCTTGTTAGTTGTAGTTCTACTTACTTAATTTTTAGTTTTGTTTTATTTATTTATGTAAATATTTCAGGAAGCATGAGTGTTAATGGCAGAAACGGTAGCCAGGTGGGCCACCAAGACGACATCGAAAATCACAGTGATGTCCAAGAGCCCAACATTAATGGCCCCCATCTCATGGGAGGTATTGGGGCCATCAGTTTACCTCCAGCCAAAGGAAATGCAGTGTTCCATATAATGAGCACTATGTTGCAACTAAAGGGACTTTTAAGTGGATTGGCTCATGAGGATCCTCACGAGCATATTCGAAACTTCGTGGATGTGTGTGGACCATTCTCTTTCAAAAACATCTCTTAGGAGTCAATCCGATTAAGGTTATTCCCTTTCTCGTTGATGGGAGAAGTGTGCAAGTGGCTGGCAAAGTTGCCACGCGAATATATCACTTCTTGGGAGGAGTTGGTCACTGCATTTAATGTGCGATTTTTCCCTCCCTCGAAGATGATGACTCTTCAAGACATTATCCAAAGTTTTAAGCGTTTGGAGGGTGAGTCAATTCATGAGACTTGGCTGCAATTCAAGATGTTGGTTCTCCAATTTCCAACTCATGGCTTGCCTGACAACGTATTGCTGTAATATTTCTACCGGAGCCTAGACTCGGTGAACAAGGCGTTGCTGATCAACATTCTCCAGGAGGATTGATGCAACAACCTTACGTGAAAGCAACTCAGCTATTGGATGGCATGACCACGATAAATCGGGCATGGTACACCCGTGAAGATCAAGTCTCCCCTCTTACATTCAAATTAACCAAGGAGCACACTACAACATTTTAGGCCTACGACCACCCCAGTAAAGTGTAGCCTAAACTAGCAAAAGGTGTGGCCTTTGATAAATGGCGACACTTTTGGACTTTAAGCAACACTTTTCTAGGGGTGGCCGAAAGAAGCATAACCTTGGAGTTTAGGCAATACTTTTCAAGTGTTTCCTAATCAGCTACGCTTAAAAGCATAGCCAAAAAGGCAAAATGGCCACACTTTGATATACCTCATATAGCAACATTTCTATCTCATACAACTACACTTTCAAGCGTGGCCTTTGCTTCCTTAATGCCCACGATTTTAAAGTGTTTCCTTTTCTATCTAATGTATGACAACGATTTTAAAGTGTTGCATTTTCTATCTAATATATGACAAAACTTTGAAGTGTAGTCCTTGCCCATGTGCTTACAACAATTTATAGCCCTATGGCTACATTTTTAGGTGTGGTAATACTATTTTGGCTATAAAATATTTATATGCCACAATTTCTAATTAAAAAATACCAATATTGTCTTGCAATAAATAATCTCAAGCATTAAATTGGCTAATAAGTAATTCAAATATATATATTTGCAATAAACTTCAAAACATAGTATGTCTTGTGTACATACACATACTTATAAAGCAATATTCTAAATATGTGTACACAAAAGTTCAAAAAGTACTCTTACAATAGTTCAATATATTCTAGCAATGAATATATTTCACAAAATCAAACATAATGTATTCAAACTTTTACAATAGTTCAAAAACTCTTCATCATCCACTTCAATGAGATCAAATTAACTTGTGGCGACCCTTCAATTTTGATTACCTCCATTTCCCTACACATTTAAAATGTACAACAAAATCAGATTACAGCAGTTATAGAAGAGGCAAGATGTTCCAGATTGTAGCAGTTCCAGATTGCAGATTGCAGATTGCAGATGGCAGATTTTTTAAGTTCACTTTGTAGATTCTGAGGCAAATTAAAACCAAATTGCAGATTGCAAATTACAGTTCCAGTTCCAAATTAATTCCAGATTGCAGATTACAGTTCCAGATTAATTCCAGATTGCATATTACAGTTCCAGATTAATTCCAGATTGTAGATTACAGTTCCAGTTTGCATATTTATTTAGTTCCAGATTGCAGGTTACAATTTAGATATATTAATACAGGATGATACCATAAAACATAGAAGAGATTCCAGATTGTATTCCAAGTCAATAGTACTTCTTTAATGTTTGCAACAAGACCAAAATGTCCATACATATACAAAAATATCTCAACACTATATGTTGTACACGGTCTCTTAGCCTAAACACCGCACCCAGTTGATTAATAAGTTTTGTTCAATTTTCTTACGATGAAGTTACAACATTAATCATTTCTACTTTATTCTGAGGCAAACTAACACCAAAAGGGTACCAAAAAAAAAATAGACATTCATAACTATATATTCATTTCCTTTTGTCTTCATGGCATGCACAAAAAATTTAACTAATCAATTAATGACAAAATTAAATCTATAATGAGATGCCTTATCTCATATAATAGAAAAGTGTGCAACTTTAACAGAAAAGGTTCTCCTTGAACTGTTGTTCATGTACCACTTCAAATATTTTTACATTGCATGACAATCACATACCACATAAATAACAAATCCATTTACACAAAATGTCTATCAAACTGCTTAGGATCAGATTAGAGAGAAAAGAAACCAGCTCACAATTTTGGTCACAAGTGTTTCTGCTGCTATAAACCAGGAAACACAGTAACATTAGAATGGTTTTACTAGTAGCTATACACGTAATCATGGTTAATTTATTACTTGAATTGCACTGGCTCAATCATGTATACCATATTTATTTAACCAAGTTAAAAAACCCACAAATAACCTGGTCATCTCTCAGGCAATTACCATTTTGCCATAAAAATCAAAGTCCTAAATCACATTCAGCATCAAAAAGCAGAGACAATAAGGAAAAGGGGTAAATGAGTATGTAAGACAATACGATTATGAAATGAGTAGTGTGAGAACTTTGGTTAGCTAACAACCATTAATTACTTACACATCCTTGTAAAACTTCCAAACGCTGAATATGTAATGAAGGATAAGCCAGGCAACAAATACATTGGTAAAACTCGCAATGCCCTCATTTCTAGTTCAGGTCAAGGGATCGTGTTGTCATAATAACATAACCCACTGCAACAACCTGAATGTTGAAATAGCCACAATATGACACCCGTAAGACTAGTAAACATATAATGTACATGTGATGATATAATAAGCAACTCAAGCAGTCAGATACCAATATAACATAAAGGATACACACTGATTATCAATTAGCTACATAATAACCTGCATAAGTAACACTTGCAACAAGTGCAGGCTTATTATAATTTAAACAACTAGGATGCCTGAAAAAAATGAAAGTTGTAGATAGTATTCGCAACAGTTCCGTGTAAAAAATTACAATTTCATATGTATATTTTTTGAATCTTCCATGACATTATCTGGTCTTCTCAATATTGATATGAAGTTAACATTTCAAATTGGTTAAAATATGAGTTTATTAGTTCCTAACACAATTGTCATTGTTCACAATTGAAATGGAATAAATGATATAGTCAGTGTTACATTGTTGTCAATTCACTGCTGAAATTCAAAGAGGAAGTAGCCTAACAAAGTAAAAGGATGTATTAGTATCATGTCAGATTCATCTAATGATATTCAAAAGGAAATTATCTCGTTCAACCAAAAAGATGTTTGCTTATACTCATTTCAATTTATACAAAACCTAGATCTATAGTTCTTCACCATCTCCCCAACCCATTCCCCCCCCCCCCCCAGGAAAAAAAGGCCATTCCCCCGTTTTTTTTTCC
>NW_006239008.1:1081645-1100296 GCF_000226075.1 Solanum tuberosum | reverse complement strand
CATCCCCCCCCCCCCCACAGGTAAAAAATGGCACTTCCCCGTTTTTTTCTCCTTTGATTGGTGTTTCAGAGATGAGTATATGCAACATCCCAACTTCGCGATCAACAAATGCACCATTCCAATTTAATATTTAAGTGAAGAATAAAGACGAATACAAACATCTCAGGTGTTAGCTTTCAGATAAACCGACTTAATAGCATGGCATACATTGTTTTCTTCTAGAATAGTGCAACGTATAAGAAAGCTCACCAACCAACTTAAGGTTCAAGTGCAAGCGTAAAGAAAATGCTATGCTACCACTAAATAAACAACAAGAATATGATAACCCGATGTAAAACAAAAATATTAAGAAGTTAAGACTTGCCATATGACCATCTTCAAATTAATACACTAACAAATACTAAGAAGCTAAGACTTTCCCTATGGCCTTCCTCAAATTAATACACTAACCTTGGCCAATGTAACTATACGACCCACATGGACTTGATTCTCTTGGCATTGGCATCAACCGCCTTTACAGCACCAAAATCAGAAACTCATGCTCCAAAATCACCAATACTCTACAGATGTCCTCTTGTAACAACACTTCTATTTCTTGTGTCATAAACCTTTCAATGAGAATCAAAATGTTAGACCTACCAAAACAATAAAGATGTGACATTAACCATATAAACTGTTGGGCAGAAATAGAAAACACGTTTTAACGATATTGAAATTTTTTAGCTACTATTTGTTAGATATTACTATCTCCATTTAGTTTTGGTCACTGAATAAATGAAACTTTGATGAATAGCTAATTTTGGTCATTGAACCGAATAATAACACAAGTGCTCTTCTTCTCACAATTAACAAAGAATTTAGCAATAATAACCATATTCCATGACTTCTGTTTTGACAACAAAGAACTGATATTCAAGGTGAATATTTTAAAAAATGTAGTAAAGTGCATAGCCTTGAATTAAGTAAAGCACAAATGAATGAATTCAATGCTTTTAACATCTCTAAAAATATCACTTATAATCCGTCAATTCTAGTGTTTAACTATAGATAAAGCCTCACTGCTCTTGTGTTCAACTGTATTATTCTTTTCTAAATAAAATAAAATAGGTATGATAAAAGAAGTCACAAACCTTAGCAACAAAGCTAGAAAATGAGAAAAACATGTGATATAGTATATCCATGTACGAAATGTGGCTTGACACAATACCCCCTGATCTTCCAAGTCTTTAACCTGCTTTTAATCCATGCTGGGAAAGAGCAAAAATTGTATCATGTCACATGTCAAAGTAGTTGAAAACCAAGTATATTAGTTGAACTACACACTAAGAACAAAGTTTGTTCACAAAACCATAAAGCAAATGAACCAAGCTTCCATATTTATCATCTATAGAAGTGTGTATAAGCATAAGTGTGATTTATTGGCCTTTTTCAATATCCAACTCTGGATAAACATTTAGATATGTTTGTAGTGGAATTAAGTTTTGGACTGATTAAAGTGTTTAAATTCAGTTTAACTCTAGTATCTACATACAATATCGAGACCCTAATTTTACATTTTGCGTAATATAGGCTGACTTGTTGGGTAGTTCAGTTGTAAGACCAAGTAAATCAGTTCCACGGTCTAGCTTACAACCATAAGCTATAGATATTAATGTCTAAATTAGCTTCAGTTGCACTAGGTATGCGTTTTGTGATCCTCAATATAGTATGTCAAAATGGTGAGTCCCGCTAAAATGCAGAGAGAGGGGGGAGGTAACATATTAATTAGGTTGTATTTTAGCATGAACATCCACTTTAGGATGCAATATGTCTATCAGGAGAAGAATTAATATTTGTACAAAAGAAATAAATCAAACATAAAATAACACAAGAAAGAAAAAATAAGTGAGTGGCCTAAGTTGCGCATAATCTTCACTTTCGATGCCACACTCGTGTTGGATTCTCCAAAAATGCACTAATTTTGGAGATTCAAACACGCACCCATTGACATTTTTTAAGAGTCCAAGCAACAAAATAACTACTTTACTCCACTAAAAGCTCATTACACCTCAAATTTATTCTCATGATTAAATTTCACAAGTTACCTTTATAAGATTTCATGTTCAAAATTGTGGTTCCAAAATCTAACCAAACAAGCCAACTTATATGTAACATCATATCTGAAATTTAATCACACTAAAAGAAAACATGGGAAGTGAAAGAGAAGAAATTGTGTAAGTAGATTACAAAATTAGAGCTTCCATTGTTCTCACCCTCCATTAATGGCCAGAGATTTTCAAAAGTCTGTGGGCTCAAGTAAACTGATCCAATTGGTGCCAGCCCGGTTCCCCCACCACTTGTACGAGATGCATCAAAGCCTAAAGCACCCATATATAACAAAATTCCAGATATACACAACAAGGGAGAAAAAAGTAACACATCTCTTCGCCTATATACAATAGATACTATCCTAAAACCTAACTTCTCTGCAAAATTCTGGAGCTTTCCTTATTTGTAGATATATATATATATTTGCATTACTGAAAATATATATCGCAAAAAAATTAGTTATTAAGTAAATAATAAAAATTAAACTAATACCAACTTTAACTGAGGTTATTACAAGTCATATGAACTTTTCTTGATCTAAAAAACTCAAATTTCAAGAAATAGTAAATAAGTAAAACAGAAGGACAATGTTTATATAGTAATAACTATTTTAAAGCAAACTTCCTGACAATACAAATCACATAAGTAGAATTGATAAATAAAATCTTTATTTTGTCTTGAGATAAAAAAAACACAAATCGTGACAATTATCTAACTCTTAAGAAGTCTAATAATTTTGGAAAAAGTTATTCAGAAGCATATATCTACATTACAAGAAAAATTATTGGCAAAACCAAATAAATTTAGACTACATCATGTTAACTTCATCTATTGGAACATTACATAATAATGTATATATTAAATAAAAAATATTAGTTATTATATTATCAAAATTATTTTCCTCAAGTACTCAAGGTTATAGAATATACAATCTTAGGATAGAATGACTTACTTCATCAGAATAGTAGTACCTCATATTCCGCTAAACTTCGAACTCGCTGAACGTCGATAAATCACATGGAAATTTTTTAAATGAAAGAAGAAGAAGAAGTGTAGAAGATTTAAAAAAATTGTGGTTGAAAAATGAGAGGAAGACCCTCTATTTATAGTCAACAAAGGGTAGTATGAATAAGTGTTTTTTGTGTCTTATCTAAAAAGTTATGACCTTTCTGTCAAGTCAAAACCCTTTGGAAAAGTGACAACTTATTGAAAATCACAACTCTTTAGAAATGTCATAACTCTTTGGAAAAGTAACTTACCTTAAAAGCATGAAATTCTAACTGTAGCATGAACTAGCATTTATAAATTCATTTGTTTTTGTTAACAATTTGTCTTGTGATGTAGATATATGTTTCTGAATATCTTTTCCCAAAATCATTAACCTTCTCAAGAGTTAGAGAATTGTCACGATTTGTTTTTTTGTGTGATCAGGACAAAAAATGACTTTATTTATCAATGTTACTTATGAAATTTAGATTGTTAGGAAGTTTGATTCAAAATATTTATTATTCCGTAAACATTCCCCTTTTGTTTTACTTAATTACTATTTCTTAATATTTCAGTATTTTTGACGAAGAAAAGTTCATATTACTTCTAATAACGCCAGTTGAAGTCTTTATTAGTTTAGTTTTTAGTATTTATTTAATAGCTAATTTTTATGAACGGAGAAAAGTTCATATGACTTGTAATAACACCAGTTGAAGTTTTAATTAGTTTAACTTTTTTGTAGTATAAATTCATTTGTTTTTGTTAACAATTTGTCCTGTGATGTAGATATATGTTTCTCAATATCTTTTTCCAAAATTATTAAACTTCTCAAGAGTTAGAGAATTGTCAGGATTTGTTTTTTTTATGCTCAAGACAAAAGAATGACTTTATTTATCAATGTTACTTATGTTATTTAGATAATCAGGAAATTTGATTCAAAATATTTATTATTATGAAAACAATGCCCTTTTGTTTTTCTAATTACTATTTCTTAATATTTCAGTATTTTCGACAAAGAAATGTTCATCTGACTTCTAGTAACGCCAGTTGAAGTCTGTATAGGTTTTGTTTTTATTATTTATTTAATAGCTAATTTTGATGATATATATATTTTCACTAATGCAAACACACACACACACACATATATGTGTGTGTATATATATATATATATATATATATATATATATATATATATATGTCAAGATCTTCTAACTTCAACAAATGTGAAAATATTTGAATAGATATCAATCATTTTAAATTTATCATTAATAAAATATATTTTATATTTAGTAATATGAAATAAATATTTTCATTTTTCCCCTACACTAAATCAAAATCTAATAACTATAAAAAATAATATAGTAACATTAATTAAAAGTCCTATTTGTTGATGTAAGTATAAAATTTATTAGAAATTCATCTATTGCACATTAATTCTTTGGTTATAACATTATAAATTCTCTTAGTTATTACAAATTATTGCCAATGTTATTCACACTCTATTACACTCTTTAGTTATAATATTAAAAATTATCATAGTTATTACATTAATTATTTCTATCTTTAATCTTTCCTTATATTAATTTCCGACCAATAATTTTTCATATTATTATACCGCTCCTATATATGTGATAACATGCTGTTGTTATTTTTACTTGGACGAATCATGCTTTGTTGAATAAATTGAAAACTGTTTACAAGTATATGAACTATATCTTTGTTGGGTGTAATATAAACATGTGATTATATATATGATTTCACATATAGAATATATTCTTTAATTTTTATTTTTATTTTTCTGGGTAAAAAAAAAGAGAAACTTTTCTCAGTTAACTATGGACAGTCAGATAACCATCTTTGATTTATGTACACAGTCATTCGAGAAGTCAAATATGAGAAACAACAAAATGAAAGTCATCTATTATGTTATAACTTATAAAATAAAAATTAATATACAAAAATAGTTCTAAAAAATAAAATGTAGTTTTTCTCACATGTTCATATGACATCTAAACATTTTAAGTAGAATACACGTGCAAAACTCATCTGGTTAGATGACGAGAAAAGTACACAACAAATATCGTCTATAAGGTAATATTAGTGAGATACGACTAATTACCTGATTGAACCTCATAAAATTGAAATAAATATATACATCATTGCATTTAACTAATAAAATTTTAGTCCAAACACATAAGCGGACCCTTACACTTGTCTCTAAATTTCATTTTGGCACTTGTAAGTGATGTGGAAGAGTGTGTGCATAACACTTTCCCTAAAAGAGTGAAAGACAAAAAAAGTATTTTTTTTAAAACTAATAAAAGATTTATCCTTCAACTCTATTTTTTTTATATACCATTTAAACACAAAATACTAATTTTATGTTTTCTTTATTTCTATATAAGCTCTTCAACTGCAATTTTACATTTAAAAAATCGTAGTTCATCCGTTAATTATTGTGAAAAAATCAAATTGATAGATGATCATTTTTTTTAAAAAAACTAACAATTTCTTTTTGAGAGTTTTTGTCACGCCCTGATCCTACGCCCTGGGCGGGACTGGCACTCGAGAACCATTATTGGCCCCAAGCGAACCCTTGGCCTAGCTTAATACTCAGCGGAAGACTTTACTCAACAATGATAAATTCATGAAATAAATAAGAATGTTGTAAAGAAACATTCAACTGGCCCATAAGGCAACTCAAGTCTCAAGAATGAAAATGAAAAGACTAATGAACTATAACTATCTGTCTATGAAGCCTCTAATTGTATGAGGTATGTCGGGACAAGATCCCCGATAATCCAAACAACTGAAATAACAAAGCAATATATAAAAGGGATCCTCCGAAAAGCAAGAAGGCTCATCAAATGACTCTGAAATACTCGACTGGATCAACGTAGCACTGGATGCTGATCTTGGTTACCTGTAACTACATCATAAAATGATGTAGGCCAAATGGCGCTAGTACATTGAATGTACGAGCATGTGAGGGGAAATCTAAACAATACGCAAGCTTGAACTGGAATCTGAAAGAAATACTTACCTCAGCTTTACTCAACTGTTGGATACTCAACTTAATGCAGAAATAAAGATGCAATTTATATAAAACATTTAAAATGGTAGATAACCTCTCGAAATATTGGAAAATACAATAATATCTCAGTTGTATATAAGAATACAAAAATAAACTTTGTTTGGGAGATTCTCTAACCGACAAGCATCATTATGAGCTATGTGATGATACATCGTCTCGCCCATGCTGCCAGAACTTTCCTATAACTTGACGAGATATAGAATGCCTCAACTAAGTGGATCAACTAAGCTATGATTAAAAACATTAAGGAATCATCTAAAAAGTATGATCCTTTCTACCCACGTTGACTACATGGTTTATGAAGACTCGAGTTATTATGAACTCGTTCCATATCGGTTCTCAATACTACTTCCAAAATATACTCAGCTCATATGTTTAAAAACATAACTCTTTCTCTGTGTTTTGTGATTATTACTCAAAAACTAGCTCAAAAGTTCTCTTGGAAATCGGTGTTTCCTCTCTTGTTTAAATGTGAAAATATTTACCCTTTAGGAATACCTAGTTCCCATATAATCTTATAAAGAAAATTAACTTCACTCTAACTCTTACTCAACTCAATCCTCAAGTCTTAAAACAAGTTTAAAATATTTGTGAAAGAGTTTTGAAAAGACACTATGAAATCTCTAGACTCTGCTCTTAACTTTCCTTGAATTTGAATTTATGGATTCAAGGTTATGATTCATTTTTATGGATTATTTCTAGATGTTTACAAGTCATTTAGAGTAGTTATAATCGAGGGGAAGTGTTAGTGCACTTTAAAATGACTTAGACGGGCTAAACCACAGAAAATAGGTGGGGCAGGCGACCCTGGCGCACTACTGGCATGGGGTGCCAGCCCCTAAAGTTCAGAGACTACTTTGTGGCGCACTGCTGGCACGCAGCCCCAGCCCCTCTGGCGCATCTAGGGTGCGTCGCGCCAGACCTCCCTAGGCAACCCCCAAGAATTTTTCAACTCCTTTTCTAATCTTAATTCGACTAAATTTGATTCTTTTTCTCAATTTCTCTTTAGATTCGGTTACCCAATACATGTACCAAATAATCTAACTCAAAACAACTCTTAGAATCGATAAGACTATCTCAAGAAACTCATCAATCCCATCCAAATTCAAGAATGAAGGAAAACTCAAGAACATCAAATATTCAACTTTTTAGGATGAAAATACACTTAAATTAACATGATTAGTGCATCGGTTAACGAACCCAACTCTATGTGAACTCACATACCTCTTTAGGGATCAACCCTTGATGAAACGACCTTCAATTCCGCAAGGAATCTCCAAGAACACCTTGACTTTTCTCATTTTGTCCTCTACTTGAACTATTCTCAAACCGTAGGTGTTAATTTGGATTGCGTAAACTGAACCAAATCAGTTTTGACTGCTAATTAATTACTAAAAATGAATTAACGTAATTGGGTAAGGAAAAGACAAAAAATACCACCTTAAATCTGTGTAACTTTTCTTAAATGGAAATCCCTACTTCAAACAAGCATATCTCCCTCATACGAGTCAAAAATTAGCAAACTCGGTGGCATTGGAAAGAGGATTCCAAGACCTTTCATTTGATATCTTTTTGGCCACCTAACTCATCCTATTCGGAAAGTTATGGTTGTTCGAAGTTGACCCAAAACTTATACTTAGCATAACTTGCCAAAATTTCCAAATTTACAATTTCCAAAAATAGTTCTTTCTAATTTTAGTTCTTTCTAGGGTGGGATGTCACAGTTTCTGTATATTTGCGTAAAAAAGCAACCAACAAAAGTGCGTCGATTTTATTTCTTAAGAAAATCAATGACAACCCAACGAAGTCTATCGAGTTTCAACATTTTTTAATAGTGTTATTAATTAGCAATGGACATGTGTGTCTTTTACTCGTATTTAGTTGAATGAAAAATTAGAAAGCTGGTATTTGAGTTAGTCCCAATAGATTAGATATGAAAAAAAAGTGGTATTATTTAATTTAATTAATTGTTTTAAAAAGAAAATCAACACACTTTTGTCGATTATTTTTCACACAATAATATACAGAAACTCTAAAAAAAATTAAAAAATTGATGTTCATCCATTATTAATATTATTTCTTTAAAAAAGACATGACACTGATTTTTAAAATGAAAAAATGGAAATGAAGAACATAAATAAAAATGAAGAAATCATAAATTTAGTATTTTCTGTTTACATGGTACTATATAAAAAAGAGTTGAAGGATTAAAATGGAACAAGGCTAAGTTAGCATGTCAAAATGAAAAATGGGGGCAAGTTATAGGAGTTCTGTATGTATTTTTAATTGGCTTTTATGTCATGTTATGGAGTGTGAAGTACACACATCCCACTTTTTTAATTCTTTGGAAAGAAGTGCCAAATTGGAACATAAAAATTAGAGTCCAAGGGTTAAAATGGAACAAGGTAGAGTTAGAGTGCCAAAATGAAATTTAGGGACAAGTTTAAGGGTCTGCATATGTGTTTGGCCAAAATATTACATTGACCATCTTCATAGGTTCGTGTTAATAAGAGATATATATATTGATCCACATTGAACATTTACAAAATGTAACAGCCTGTTTCAGTCGCTATATAAAAGCTGTCGGGGAAAAATTTTGGGCCGAAAAACTTTTTGGTAGTAACTTGAAATTTCCTAATCTAGTCCAGATTTGGACGAAATCGAAGTCAGTGAGTTCTAGGAAGATCTGGTAGCAAATGATAGATCTAATTATGAATTTGATTACATGGGTGAATAGCTAACATGTTAAGGAACCCACACAACTTTACAAAATCAAATTCGGGAGAGTAGAACTCCCAAAACTAAACTTTGCGTGAAAGGGTAGTTTCTGATTGTCGTGGGATGAAGGTTTGTTGTGAAATGGGGGTTTGAAACTCTTAAATTAAATTAGCTCACAGTTTCCGTGAAAGCCGTCAAGGCGAGATTTTTCCCGCTAGAGCGGGGCCACTGTGGCAGGATGGAGGCCGCCATAGAGGGCCAGTCGCGAATTAAGTCGGCAAAAACCCCAAAAATACCATTTTTCTGTAATTTCCATTTTTTAGAGCTAGGAGACGACCCCAGACATGTTCTTAACAGTTTTCCACAAAATTTGGTGCTAAATGTAATGTTTTCGCTCCCCATTTCCATCTTTTGATTTGTAGAACGTAAACACTTAATTGTATATCGTTTGGGGAGGATTTTGAACGGTTTTGGATGGTGGAAAAAGCCCTAGCTGCACCTTTGGATCATAATTTGGGTCCTGGGTTATTGGGTTTGTCATATCTAGGTAAATTAGACCTTAATTATTGATCTCCGTATTGAATTGTTTGTTTGTAGACCTAGAGCAAGCAGAAAGAATTCGAAAAGGGAAGAATCAAGTTTCTTCGGAGGGTTCAAGCTTTGTTCAAGGTAGGTGATGGTTATGATTTCATGTTAGTGTGATGTATGTTAGTAATTACTTCATTTTAATGCATGTATGTATGTGAATGTTGCATTATTGATTACACTAATGGTAATGAGTATGAATGAATAATTGTATGTCATGAATCAACACTTGATTGTACGATTATGAGAATGTACATTGTGATTGTGATTGTGGCTTGTTGAATGGATCGGGTGTTACGTTCCAACACACTAACTTGGATCGGGTATCACGTTCCAGTGCATATATGGGATCGGATGTCACGTCGGGCACATTAACTTGGATCGACTTCCACGTACCGATACACTAACAATATAGGTGTTGGTTTCATGGGAGAACCATTGACTTTTCATATAGCTGTATTTGAGAATGTGGAATTGTTCGTTGATCCTGATAAGATGATTGATATTGTGTATGTTCGGTATATGCCTATTTTATTATGTTGTGGTTAGTTAGATATCTTTCACTTATAGGGATAGTCGCGTGCTCCTACCTTTACACTGTGGTTGTGTACTGATACTGCACTTACTCTTTCTTTGTTGAGTACAAGGCACCTTGAGGTGGCTACTGACAGACCTCGTTTAGAAGACCAGTGATTGATCGAATTCAAAGGTGAGCCAGTTCTTCCAGGCTACCATGAGTTCTCCTCTTGCTCAGTCCATCTTATTCGGATTTAGATTAGTACTTTATATATTCGTATGTTTAATTGGGTTGCACCCATTTTCTTTAGATAAATGGTTATTTGTTAGAGTTTTGGTACATTGACTTTCAGGTTCTGCGGAATAATTTATGCATTTATTTGTTAAACTATTGGAGCTTATGGGAACTCTATTTGACTCTTGCATTTAAACCTTCTTCTGTATCTTTAAATGCCTAGTATTTGACTTAGTTGTGTAGTTCTTGGGTGAGCTAATTTGTATTAATGGTTTTCCCATCGGAAGTAAGTGCGGGTGTCAGTCACGATTGTGTGGCTCGTGATACAAAATAATCTGCAATATTATTTTGTGCTAAGCTTATTATTGAAATCTTAGCTTAAATTTTCTGAAATGATAATCACGTGCAATACACGTGTCAAAAAACTAGTATCTATATATATATATATATATATATTATAAATAAATTATTCTATACAAATATTCTAAATACATGTATTAGATAACGATATATGCATAATTATTTCTTCGTGTATCAAATATATATAATCTTAATCATATACATTTGTACTAACTAGATACACATACAATCATGTATCTGAATAGTTAAGAACGATTCAATGAGCATTCAGAACTTGGCATAACTGTAACGACCACAACCATCGTTAACTAGGAAAGGAAAAATGTCAAGAAAACTAGATCTCTCAGCCTACCAAACGGGCTCTAGCGAGATAAGTGGCCGCCAGAGCGGGATGGATGAGACAGAATGTTAATAACGCGAAGTCTGATTTTCTCTTTTTTTAAAAACACCAAAAAGAGTGAATCACCCTAGAAACCATCAAACAACTGCTCTAGGTTTGGGAAAGAAGGAGCAAGAGATTTCTAGCGTATGAAGGTCAATAGCTTGCGGATTTCCGGTCAAATCCACCTTATCTATTCTCAGAAACCAGGATTGAAGCTAAAATCCATCTACAATAGCTTGGCGCCCAGGTAGGCTAGGTTTATTTAATTGAGTAGTTATAAATTTATTTTTCAGTGCGTAGTATAGTGGTAATAGATGGTAGAATTCATGTGTAGGCTTTCGTACACCGAAAGGAATAATTAGACATGTATTCCTAACTGTTACATCAGACATATACCGTAGGAGGAAGCTCTATTCCGTGAACTTTGGTTATGTCATGGTCTATTTTCTGTTGTGTGACATAAAGTTGATAAAGTTTTCATGATATGCATACATGTGTGGAATCAGGGATGTTGTGGATCGTACCTATTGAAAAGACTAAGTATGTACCATTGCATGCCATCAACCTAATATGATTGTATAGCTATAAGTATGTGCGTTATTATGGATGTGATTATGATTGTGATGATTTGATCGGGTGTCACGTACCGACACGCTAACATACATTGGATCGGGTGTCACGTACCGACAAACTAACATGTATTGGATCTGGTGTCACGTTCTGGCACGCTAATATGCATTGGATCGAGTGTCACATACCAATACATATACATACATTGGATCGGGTGCCATGTTCTATCACACTAATAGTTTGGGTATGGGTTCCATGAGAGGACCACTTGTGAGTGATAGTTTCGTATCTACCTGCTATTGATAATGTGGAATTGAAGATAGCTCCTAAAAATATAATTGGTTTGTATATTATCATCATATATGTGTATTATTGAGAATGTGGTATGGCAAGTGAGAACTAAGGGTCAGAGTGTTATCTTTTTTATTAGAAGGTGGTCAGGTGTACCGTCATTGAGGATTGAGGTGGTGTTAAGTCATAGTGTTAATAGTTGGGTTTTCCCCCTGAAAGGGAGTAGTATTGAAACGCTTAACAAGCCTCGATAAAGAGTACCATGGGGTTATAGGTCGAGTGGTGACGTGGGAAAAGTTTAAGCATGTCGTGTCTCGCTAGGGCCGGGCTGGTAGTGGATATATTTGTAAACTCTTATAAGAAAAAACGGGTTATAGTCCAGTGTGCTAGTAGAATATTAATATCCGGAATGGTAAGGACAAGAAAATATAAAGGTGAATCAAGGAATAGTCTTATCGCATGATTCTTGCTAGTCGATTTCTTATATTATGCAGTAGGTATTGGGTTGACCGATGAGGCCTACTAGTACGTGTGGTTGTACTTGCTATGCCTTTTTCGCATAATTTAGTTGCAGGATCAGTGAAGTTTCATAGGTGAGGACAAAAGCAATCTCTAATAGCTTCTATTTTTCCTTCTGCATGGTGGGAGCTGCCTCATTTATAATTTTGGTACATCTTGTACTCTTAGTTGTTCTTGTACCTATTTAGACCAGATCCCTGGGGTGTTAATTACTTTGCAAGTATTAACCCAAATTGTTTTCAAAATACTCTTATGTCATGAAAATCTTATGAATGTTTAGTGTTCTTAAGTTTTCTTAATCTTCTGCATGTCTTAAACTATTTTGGAAATCAAAGGTTCTCTTACTTAGGTGTTAAAGTAGGTGCCCGCACGGCCCGGTTGGTTGGGTCGTGAAAAATTGGTATCAGAGACTAGGTTACCGGTCTCCTAGTACAAGAGAAAAATGTGAAATAGACTCCTGGGATTGGTGTGTTGACGTCCATATTTAATCTTCAGGAAGCTAGGAAGCATTCTAGGAAGTTGTTCCTCCTTTTCTCTCCTTTCGTATGAGTTGTCGTTTGTGGTATGAGTTGAGTCCAATTAGTATCTCGACAAAGTGAACCGGACAACGTGGTCACGGCTGAAGGGACACTGGCAATGTAAATTGGAACTGAGAAAGTTCCAATTGGTATCTAGCCCTAGGGGTTGTGTAAATGCATAGATGATCAGTAATGATCATCCATGGAGCGAAGTAATTAATAATTTGGACTAGTCTATGAGTTGTAACTTGAAACTATAAATGTGTTTTTATTATTGTCTAAATTAACAGTTGGTGTGAAAGGTGTGTTTGCTTGGAGGCGATGACATGACTATGTGTACAACATTGCTTGTCTGGATTTTGATATGAGCAATATGCTAGCATAAATGTTCTAAACTGTGCGAGTCGTAATTGCTTGAGTTAGGTGCAAGGGACTAGATAAACTGCGATGTAATTTATAAAAAATATCTGGACGTGTGTTACGACCGACTATAACCGTGTGAGGTTCTAGGCATATGCAGAGGATATGCGTGGTTGTGGTGTAGAATTAATTAGAGTCGGTTTTGGAGTTTGAATCGTGAAAATTACTCAGGATAGACAATGACCATCCTAGTGAATGGAGTTATCCTAAATGCCTAGTTATAGCCTGGGGATCAGTGGAAAATTTTAGAAACAAGTAAGACCCCAGATTTTTTTTTGGCCTGGTTTATATTCCGTCTCAGCCGCTGGGGTGCGATTATTCTCGCCAGGGCGAGACTGCCAGCGCGGGATTTCTCCCGCTAGAGCAGGACAGGGCGCGATAGAATCTCAACCCTACCACCCCTTCCACCCCTGCTTTTCCCTAGTCACACATGTAGACCGCGTATTGTACATGGGTCAATTCCCAAAACCCTATCAGTACTCAGCAATAAGAACTATATGTTATCAACCCTTAGCAATTAATATTAACTAGGAAAAAGCAACAGAAATGAGAATCCATGTGCTTACAAAAGTATGGAAAGTGAAAAGATAAAATAAAGTATTGTTCAATACATGACCAATAGGGGCGAAAAAGAAAATCAGGATCCCTAGGACTGGAAGGTATCATCATCAGAGTCTAGGTCATCCGGGGGTACGAGGCCAGTCACGACCTCATCCATAAAGGTAAAATGCTGGAAGTCTCCTTTCTCAACTCGGGGAACTTCTTGTCCGGGGGAAACACAAGAGAAAACAACCTTCAAGGTCTTCATATCCGAACCATGAAACGATCCCTCTCCAGACCCTTCGACTTCTCATGGCGCTGTTCGCGGTGGAGAATCTCAACCTCCAGAGCAGTGTTAGGTGGAACCATATAAGCGTAAGCAAAGGAACGTCCCAACCACCTCTGGACGGCCACTAGGTCCTCCTCCACCTGTGCACCTGAGAGTGGGGGTTGGGACTAGGTATGAAAAGTGTCGTCACATGTAACGTCATCCCTTTCTCATCATCCGCCTCCGCAGCTGCTTGGCTGTTGCTGACCCTGTCCGTCCTCTTTCTGTTAATCCTGGAGGTTTAACCTTGCGTACCTAAAAGAGGGTGAAAGGGGTATCCATAGGAAGTACCTCGTCAGTGTCCAAGAGTGGCACCCCGCCATCTTGCGAATTGCAGTCCCCAACCCTAGCAGGAAAATGCCTTCTAGTTGCCCCAGTAGAACACCTTCCACTCAGAGATGATATGCGTGCCCCCGTTCAGCCCAATCCCCTGTATGACGCAAGGAACCACTAGAGCCTATGGAAAGGTCACGTTGGTGCGGTTTTCGACGGGCGGATCCTCTTGGAAACCAAGTAAAGCAACCTCTTAGCGTCTAGTGACCAGTCAGTGCTAGTGATGCCCTCTGTAGTACCCCAATAAACCCTGCCTCGGCGTGTAGGCTCTACCAGTGTATCCCTCAACCAGCCCAAGTCCATTTCCCTCAGCTTGGCCTCGTACTCCATGTTGGGAACCTCGGGCATCTGGAGTACATCATCTATGAATGGAGCATTCAAGAGGATGTCAACTCCTCGGATGCAGATGGTAGGGTGGGCATCATCCCAACGAACGGTAGGTAGGTTGGCATAGAATCCCTCACCCCTGTGGAGATTGTAGCAGGGGAAGCCTCTATCAGTGGAGCCCATCCAAACTCCATCAGCCGAGCATAAAAAGTAGGCCCCTTCTCTTCTAGGTTCAGTAAGGAAGCCCCCGCTCGCAGCAGAACTTAGTGTTCCAGTTGTCGTGGTACCTTTCCCAATTCGCGGCGTTAGGAAACTGGACGAAGGGTAGATTTTCCTCGTTAAAAGAAGCCATAGTAGATCAACCTTCAATTTTTATAAAGGGTATAAGTTAGAACTCCGAGGTGTTAGATAATGTTTGGCTAAGAAAAGGAAAAGTTTTAATATTTAAGCGCCAAAGGGCTACTACCCCACTGAGTTCCGCCATAGCGGCCAAAATCCCGCCAATGCGGTATGAGGGAGGCCTCCACAACGGGATGAAGGCCACCAGAGCAACATTTATCTGGGATGAATTTTAGCAGATCAGTGTCTATAAAGCATTCTAATACCTAAATATACTATCATTCTACCAAAATAACCCCTAAATGATGTCCAAATCCAGGTTCTATACCAAGAAAACCATTTAACTTCCCCTCACCCATTTCAGAACCGTTTCCATTGGATCTTCACAAAATCCTTATGCCCAGGACATTGTAGAGATGTTGTGAACGTAAGAGAAGTGTCCATGCTATGTTTTTCTAACAAATCAGGCTACTTATTTCAATTCGAAAGGAAACCACCCTGACGTCATGCAGTCGTAATTAAGTAAGTAACGAAGTAAAGAGAGTAAAGAGCAAGAAGATTACCTTGATTTCAACGTTTGGAACGAAATGGTTGAGAGAGTTTTAGGTATTTTGAGTTAGAGAAGGAGGAAATGGGGAAACCATTCCCCTTTCTCCCTTAAACTGTTTCCAATCCCCTACTACAGTGGAGGAATCTCCGCCACACCGGCCCTGCTTCAGGGGGAACCCTGTCACTCTGGCAGGGCAGGCTGTGTAGTGGGACGCGTTTCTGTACTTTGTGTGTTGTCTCATTTCCCTAACCGGTCCTATGAGTATAGAACCTTTCATTCGTAAAGTGGAAGAGCCACCATACTTCGTGATTCCGTAATGGGACAATCTGTTATTTTAGATGTACTCCAAGAAGGGCGCAATTTTATTCATTCACTTGTCGTTCGGGGATAAACGAGGGGTAAATTGATATCTATTGTAACGACCCGAACCATCGTTAAGTAAGAAAGGAATAATGTCAAGAAAACTGGGTCTCTCAACCCGCCAAAGCAGACCATATGCAGCCAGGGCGTCGGCGCTCTAGCTGGCTAAGTAGCCGCCAGAGTGGGATGGGCTAGACATAATGTAAATAACGCAAAGTCTCATTTTTATCTTTTTTCCAAAAACACCAAAAGTAGGCGTAAATCACCACAATAACCCTAACAAGGCTATTTTAGGCTTGGGAAGGAAGGAGGAAGAGATTTCTAGCATAAGGAGGTCGATAGCTTATAAATTTTCGATCAAATCCACTGTCTCGATGCTCAGAAACCAGGATTGAAGCTAAAATCCCTCTGCAACTACTTGGCGCCCAGGAAGGCTAGGTTTATTTAATTGAGTAGTTATAAATCCATTTTTCACTGGGTAGTATAGTTGTAATTGATGGTAGAATTCATGTATAGGCTTTCGTACACTGTAAGGGATGATTAGATGTGTATTCCTAAGTGTTACATTAGATGTATACCATAGGAGGAAGTTCTATTCCATGAACTAGGTTATGTGATGGTTGATTTCTTGTTGTGTGACATAAACTTGTTATGGTTTTAGTGATATGCATATATGTATGGAATGCATTCCATGAACCTAATACTTGATTGTATGGCTATAAAAATGTGTGTTATGGATTTGATTATGATTGTGCTTGTGATGATTGGATCGGGTGTCATGTACCGACACGCTAACATGCATTTGATAGGGTGTCACCTATCGACACACTAACATGCATTGGATCAGGTGTGATGTTTCACACACTAACATGAATTGGATCGGGTGTTACGTACTGACACATATACAAGCATTAGATTGGGTGTCACATTCCGGCACACTAATAGTTTGGGTATGGGTTACATTAGAGGACTACTTGTGAGTGATAGTTTTGTATCTACCTGCTATTGATAATGTGGAATTAAAGATTGTTCCTGAAAAGATAATTGGATTGTTGTCACGACCCAAGGGTACCCCCTAGACGTAACAAGGCACATAATACCTCGAAGGGAACCATATAATCCACTTAGCATATCATAACATAATGCATTAGAACAATAAGAGTTAAAACACATTTAAGTCAAAAAATCTTTATAAAGGAAAGGGTAAATTTAGACTTGTCTCAATTAGCCATCTTTTACAATACTTAAGTGAAAATAGGTTCACAGTCCAAAACAACATGATCCGAAAGTGAAACTACAAGAATGAAACTAAAATAAAAAATGCCCGTCCTCAAACCATGAGGACTCACCACAAGCAAGGAGAGACGAATAAATCCAAGCTCTAGTTACAATGGGGACCACCTTGACAAACGGACCCTACACTTGGGAAAAATGTAGAAAAATATGGGTTAGTACAAAAATGCACCAAGTATGATAGTCATGCACAAAATCATGAAAACATTCTAAAAGGGACATTTTAGTTTAATTCATGCAATTTACTAGTTTAAAGCATCAGTTTGAAGATAATGGAAAAGCATAAGTCATAAGTATAATCAACTCATAGATCACCATAACAAGATAGGAACATACCATAAATACCATCAAAGCATACTTCTGCAATGCATGAATAAGATCCCATAATGCCACCCATACTAAGTAAAACTTCATGAGTAACTATAGTTCATATCTCATATTTTTGTTCATACTATCATTAAGGGAGTTTAGCCTTAACTGACATAGACCAGGTGAGCTTACCATGGAATCTGGTGTCTACCCCATACCGAAAAGGCGTTGTCCTACTTTCCTAAGGTAGAACCATACTCTTAGCTTAGGTGGATCACTAGCTAAAGACCTATGTGGGCACATAGTTAGGGGATAAGGAGATTGCTAATAGAAACCCAGACTCAACTAAGGTATAAGGTTTCCATCTCATGAGATACATACTATGGGAACCCGTACTCAACTAAGGTAGAAGGAACCCATTTGGAAAGTCGGACTCAACTAGTGTAAAAGCTTTCATTGGGAAGCCGGACTCAACTATCGTATAAGTTTCCATCTTATATTCATATCCAATCAGTGCTAAGCATTAATTCCCATAGATTACATATTAAGTCTTGACTTAAGTGCATATTCATGGAAGAATATCTTGACACTAAATCCAACATAATTTATACTATAGCTCGTAGATTCAATAGGTGAGAATAGCCTTTCAACCTTAGAATCATCATATTGTGAGAACACCTTCAACATCAGTCCATATTCATACATAAGTGTGCACATGAGGATACCCTCCAACAACACAACAACTAGATCATAATCATATTCACTTTACTTTCAAATTGTTCTTAAAGCATATACATCAATCTCATAATCATGCATAATTCTCATAATTTTCCCATCAAGGACCATAGATCACATTCAATCAAAAGATCTAGAATTACTATATTAGACATGGATAATAACATGATTCAATTACTGTGATTACTATAATATACATTATCTCATACCATTCTTTTATAATCAACAAACCCACATCACAATATCATAATTGA
>NW_006239008.1:1018793-1081545 GCF_000226075.1 Solanum tuberosum | reverse complement strand
TAATTCTCATACTTTGCCCTTCAAGGACCATAAATCATATTCTATCAAAACATCTATATTTACTACATTAGACATGGATATAATCATAATTCAAGTAACCCAATCACTATATACATTATCTCATACCATTCTTTTATAATCAACAAACCCACATCACAATATCATAATTGAGTAATATGGGGAAATCATGTGTTCTTGGAGAATTTCATCATAATACTATAATAAATCATCAATTCAATCATAATATAATGTAATTAAAGCATTGGAATCATTTTTGAAAGGAACCCATGACTTGGAGACAAACCTTAGCTTTTGGGGAATTTCTATCTTTGAAATTGGGGTTTGGAAGGGACTCCATGGATGAAAATTATACTTGGATGAAGGACTACCATACCTTAGAAATGGAATCCAATGGAATTGAGTAGAAAAACTTGCTCCTTGAACCCTAGCCCCAACTTGCTTCTTCTTCTTCTTCCTTGAAGTTCTAGGGTGAGAATTTTGGGAGAGGAGATGAACTTTGGGAAATTTTTGGGTGTTGTGAAAATATGTCTTAGTTTAGGTGAATTTGACTTAAAAATGACTTATATAGTGACCCTAAACTTACCCAAAAAGACTTTACTTTGATAGGTCTTAAAACGGAATTTCCCAAAACAACCATCAGTTAAAGTGAGCTGCCAAGTGCCAGGAGGGGCTCTACGAGCAGTGATCATGACCACGAGCCGTGGTCCCACTCATGGACTTGAGGCAGTGGCTTGGTAAACATGTGCTCTTAGCTCACAAGCCCAAGGCATCTTCACGAGGGGCTCCACAAGCCATGGTAAAGTCCATGGGCCCTTTCGTGGACCTTGAGGCAGTGGCTACGCCACTTTTTTCAACTCCCTCACTCCTCTAAATCCCTTCCATGAGCTTTCCAATATGTGGTGGTGTTCATCATGAGCCGTGAAGTGGCTCATGAAGAGGAACACTTTTGGGTAGCCTTTGGAGAGGCTATTGCCTTGCCCTCCACGGGTGGCACCACGGAGCGTGGTGGCCACCACGGATCGTGAAGGCCCTTGTGGAGGTAGGGCAGTACCCTAGAAAGTCTTGGGCAGCCTTGGACCTTGACTTGGTCCTTTCCCATTTTCCCTTGGTCCTAGGCAACCTTTATGACTCTGACCCTTGAATGTTTAGCTCTAGTTTTTAGCCTTTTAATTTCCGGAGTGTTACAATATCTCCCCCTTGGAAACATTCGTCCTCGAATGACGATCTAGACACCTTATGTAAGTAAAGACTCAAGACTAGCAGCTCATTATGCATGAAACATCAAAATAATTCACAATTCAAAGGAGGAAACTTGAACTCCATCTCAAACATAAACCAATGCAACACAAAGAAGTAGGAACTACATCTAACAACCCATTATGCATAAAACTCAACATTTCTCATATTCATAGGAGGAACTTCCTTCTCCAATTAAAAGCATGCTCAACACCATATCATGGAGCCAATATGCAATTAATCTCAAAAGCATACTAAAGCATGTTCATCAACTCATCTCATGAAGTCACTTAGAGAACTCATACTAAAGCATGTCCACTCTCTGACCAAAACCACGGACAGCCAGTACGTCTCGTAGTCCCATCCACGGTCCGTGGATGGTGGTCATGAGTCGTGGCCTGCAATCTGTCAAGGTGAGTCGGCCAAGTGAGGGGTGAATTGGTAAATTCACTCCAAGTCCCAATTAGTATGTGGACGGTTATTTTAAGTGTTTTCAGGTATTTTAAGTGTATTAAAACATTAATATCCTAATTTAGAATTCATTCTTCATATTTCCCCAATAAAAACCCTTCTCTCCTAAAAAGTTCTCTCTAGAAACTCCATTAGAGGTCAAGGTCAAGTTCAAGCTAGGGTTGGGGATTTCAAGGTGTTTCTTCTGAAATTTCAAGGTATTCTTCAAGTATAAGGTATGGTGATCATTTATCTAGGGTTAGTTTTCACCCTAGAGTCAATCTCAAAGATGTTTTTAAGGTTTTCAAGTTTCACCAAAAACCTAAATTTCACTCAGATTCATGGGTTCTTTCATCAAACGATTTCAAATGATAAAGTATGAGTAGATTGATGTTTAATAGATGATTTTAAGATGAAAAACTCTATGAACCCATGATTTCTCTAAATTCCTAAATTTTGCTTATGAAGTGAGTTTTATGATTATGAATGAATGTTGATGGAATTATGCTTAGATTGAGTTGCATTATTGATTTCTATTATTATCTATGCCAATATATGATTAATTGTTGGAGAATTGAGTAATGGTGATTATGGCTTTGGAGAAGGGTAAGTTGTGACCTAATTCTCATGTAGTAGAATTATTCTTGAATTGTTGATCCACTTGAAAGGTGGAGGTGTTTACATTACATTGTATATTGATGCACTTGAAAGGTGGAGGTGTTTACTTACATGTACATTATGATCATGGCCTTGAAGGCATTATATGAGGAATTGAAGTATAGTCATGAGGTTGTGTATATAATTGTATAATGTGAAGGACTTACATGTGATTCAATGATAGAATGATGAACATGTATTCAATCTATTTGTGTTAGTATTAAAAGGTTAATTCTCAATTTGACACTCATGAGTGATAATGATGAATGTCAAGGGTTTCTATATTGTAGTTGTTGAATCTAGAATTAGTAGGCTAATGCATTCTTTTCTAGAATAATGAATGTTTCTTGACTTGATGGCTATGAATTTATAGGCTTAATGCATTCTTTTCATAAATGATCTAATGTAATGAAGACTCTAAAAACAATAGGCTAGTGGCATTCCTTTCTTAATGAGTGAATGTACCATGAATCGATAGGCTAGTGTCATTCCTTTCATGAGTATAAGAATGTAATGAGGGACCATGAATCGATAGGCTTATAGCACTCCTTCCGTATGGACCCTAGAGCTATCCTTGAATGTACCACAGATCGATAGGCTTATAGTATTCCTTCCTTGGTAATGATGTATCATGGGTCGATAGGCCTATGGCATTCCTCCCTAATAAACTAATGTATTGTGAATGAAATAATCTATGGGAATGTAGGCTAATCACTGAGTGGATATGGTTAGCTGGAAACTCTCCCATTGTTAGGATAGAGTTCTAATGAACATCTTCCTATCCCATAACTATGTGCCACAAAGGATATTAGCCAGTGGATTTCATCCAAGTTAAGGATTCACTGAGCAAATGTTATCATTCTACCTTAGGCATGTGGAACACCTCTTTACGGTGTAGGGCTATATGACAATGAATTCCATGTCTAGCTTGCATGGTCTATGTCGGTGAAACTCTTATTCCCATCATGTCAGATATGCACTCTAGTTATTTGATAGGTACTACAAAGTGTAGGTAGTAGTATGGGATGCTATCTATACATTGCACGAGTAGGTTTTGAAGGTGCTATAGTAAGTTCTCTAAGTCTTAATGACTAAATGTGTGAAAGCCCTCTAAATGCATGAAGGTGTCCTAAATGAATTAATGAAGATTGTTGACTTATTGTCTAAATAAAATAATGAATGAGTAGCTTATATTGATTAAATGAGTTACTTAGCATGTGGTGTTGAATTGTGAAGGTTCTTATTTATTGTAGGCTTGAGAAACACCTAAGTGTGTATGAAAAGGTAGTATGGGCTGCCACTTCATGTCTTACTTAGGTGTATGTTAGGGTAACTTTAGTTATATGTCCTAAGATGATGAAATGACTTACTTAACTCATGTTCTTATGTGGTGTATGTTGGTATTAGTGGAGCAGGATTACTTGTAATATGAAGCATGATTAATGGTTAGTTCACTTTTGTCGACCTTAGGGTGATGCTTAGGTGTGGATAATGGTATGGGACGCTATCCTTACATTGCACAAAGTGTTAATTGAGGGTTGCTTGGGGTGAAGGTGAAAAGGTAAAGGTAATGAGTTTATATGTTGAATATGTCTATATGTGGATAATGTCTTGTATGTTGGTTGTGACTTGTATTATGCCTCTTATAATTGTACTCATGAGGTTTTTATAAAAAATGGCATACTAGCATGACTTTCAACAAAATGTCCCTTTTAAAGCATGTTTCTGCATGGTCATCATACTTAGTACCATTTTGTGTGCTAACCCATATTACTTATTTTTACTACAAGTGTTGGTTCCGGCAAGTGATCGTTTCTAGCTAGAAGTTGAAGTGCTGGGATTTAGTTTTCCACCAAGACTTGGTATGTCCTCATCGATCGAGGACATAGATTCTTATTGTTCTAGTTCCTTTATGTTTAGGACTTTGTAATAGACATTCTAGTATATTCAATTGTAAAGGGCCGTGACCCTATCTTGCTAAAGTTTGTCTTAAGATGGCCATGTGAGACTTAGTATTTCCGCTGCTTTATGAAAGAGTTTTTAATAGTTTGGTTTTGAATAAAGTTTTAATTACGCACTATTTTCTATTGTCTATGCAATGAATGTGCTAAGAGACTTGTATTAGACCCCTTCAGGGTCGAGTACGCCGTGTTACAACTAAGGGGTGCTCTTGGGTCGTGACAAGGAGTCTTAGTCCCGAGAGCAAAAGATTGATTGATCAACTTATCCCTGGTGGTCTTGATCACATGACTGAGGCCAATCAAAAAATGGAAGAGGACCACTATTTGGCCCCACTATTAACTCAGTTGGACAATTTGTCCAAGAAGATAATAGAGATTGAAGTCCAGTGCAAAAGAAAAGATAGATATATACCCCCTCATGAACGGAGAAAGTCTAAAGACAATGAGAATAGATGTGTCGACGACACACTGTTAATCATTCTCCAAAATGTCAATGAGCATGATAGAGTGCTGGAAGAGATGAATGAGAATGTTGAAGTGCTAAACCAGATGATTGGCTGTCACTCCAGATCTATCCGGCTAATTGAAAACCTCATGGGTCATGTATTGCCTCATCACTACCCGAAACAACAAGAGGGGTTACCTAGTAATACTAAGGTCAAACCCAAAGATGAAGTTTGAATGAGGAGTTGCGTCGTACCACGACGTTAACCAAGACGCTTCTTGGGAGGTAACCCAAGTGTTTATCTCTTTATTTTTTCTTTAAGAAATAATGGTGTGTTGTTTGTGTAGGTCGAAGTGAGAAAGTTGTTGAAAAGTGCAAGTTGGCCAGCATAAGGTCCAGTCGGCACATTGCTGAAGAGGTCGGCGACACTGACCCAGACCACCGTTGGAGTTAAAACAATTTTACATTGGAGTCTGTAAAACTCGGCAAACCCAGGAAATTATTGGGGAATCACCGACTAGGTCGGCGATGGTGACCTATACCGCCGTTTAGTCCCCCACATCAATTGAGGGTCCTGTAAAACTCGATGAGGTAAGTAACGATACGGCGTGTCGTCGAGTGGGTTGGCGAGCACGACTAATGTCGCCGATTGGGCGAGAACTGGATGGTTTTTAAAAGGCCAAAGGTTTAAACTTCCAACTCTTTAACTTACCCTCACTTTTGAACTTCCCAAACTCACACCCGCACATTAGTTTCTATATTTTTGCATTTCTAGTAGTACTTTAGTCGTTGATTTGTGCTCGGATTGGGATTACTTTGCCGCCTAGCATTTTAGTCTTGATTAATTGGCATTAAATGTTGGTTTTCCAAACCCCGAGTTTATTTTTAGAATTTTATACTCATTTGCAATAATCTTATCTTCTTGTCATGTGTTAGGCCTCTCTGATAGTGTTAATTTGTTTGAATGCCTGTTCTTTATTCGAATGCCTTGCCCGTATTGTTTTTAATGTTGAAATCCCATAATTTTGTGCCTTAAAATTGGTTAAATCTTGTGGGGTTGTGCTTGCATGTTGTTGGGTCTAGTCGGGTGAAGTTTAAGTAACCCGTAGTTTTACCAAATGATATAATTTACCCAATGATAGAGAGGGTGACGTCATTCTAAAAGGCAAAAGAAGTCAAATGACCAAATTTGGCAAAATCGGGAGAAGTCTGAGTATCCCAAGGTAAAGGGTGTTATGGGTCTTGCTTTAATTTGAGTATTGCATGCTTTGATTTTGTTTTTGGGGTTGTGGGGTTGAATTCGAGAAGTTAGGTTGAAAGTAAGCACGTTGGGTCATTTGGCGAGCTGGGTCGAACTCGCCGAACCACTCGACAGTTCGCCGAAGGTCCCCATCTCGCCTTTAATTTCATGCTTTGGTTGATGTTTGTTTTTGTAACTTTCAGCGAGAAGCTTGAGGTCACTGATGGCACTCGGCGACTCACCGAATGTCTTCTTGTTCGCCCTTTGTCGTCACCCTTGTAGCTTAAATTGCAGTGTAACTTTTGGTGGATAAATCCTTGCTCGCCGAAAGGCCTTCCCATCGCCGACTTGTTGAATTTTTCTGAAATTTTTGAGCCAATCCTTTCGGCGAGCCTGGACAAGTTCGCCAAAGCAATTCAGCGATTCGGCGATTGGTGACTCGCCGACCTGTTTGGCGAGATTGTCTGCAATTATTTTTCTGTACCTTTAATTGAAATGTTTCTAACTTTTTCCCGATGTGTTGCAGACATGGCTAGACAAAAGGTTGCAGGTAGAAACATGACACCCCGAAAGAATGCTAAGGGGATACCATTAAAAGAGGATGCAGCTACTTCCAGGGCCAAAGTCACCAAACTTCCCACATCTGGTGGGAAGGGAAAAGGCAAAGGAAAAGCACCAGTGTCACTGGAGGCCAGTTCCGATAGCGATGGGATGTATGACACTTACCTCACCACTTCTGAGAGTGAGGGTGAGCACCAGGAGCCTCAGACGGTAGGGTCAGACGATGATGAGCGGATAGAAGCACAGAGGGCAGAGCTGCGGTAAAAAAGGATGAATGATCCATCTAGGATCATGACTCTTCCACCCACCACTTGTTCTCCTCCAGTTCAAGAACAGGCTGTAGTCCTAGCACCTCTTGTACAGGGTCCTCCTCCCAAGTCGATGAACAGATTAAAGACTGAGGGGCTGAGGACAATCATAGAGGAGAAGTAGTTCTCAACTGATGGGGTAATTGACAGGTACCCAGAGTTTATGAGCTGTTTGAAGGCTCATAATTTCCATATCTTCACCAAGCCCCGTGATCCTTACATTCTTAATTGGGTCCGGGAGTTCTATGCTGCTTATGGAGCCTTGATACCTTAGTAAAAGAAGCAAGCAACTACATTTAAACCGGTTGATTATGTAGTGGTTCGAAGAAAGAACGTAAAGTGTGACAGTGAGGCTATCAATTTTGTCCTCAACTGTCCTGATCATATTGATGAAGACTGCCAACACATGATTAGGACTACCACCTTAAAAAATATGAAGAAGTGGTTAACTCCTCTCATATAAGATGGTCCCCCGAAATGGCTTGAAGTTGGAGCACCTATCGAGAAGAAGGATCTAAACATAGCTGCAAGGTTCTGGTTTGGCTTCATCAGCAGTAATATTATGCCATCCCAGAATGAGTCAACTTTCAGCCATGCCAAGGCAGCCTGTCTGGGTTGCATCATTGATGGGGAAAGGTTAAATCTGGGGATGATTATAGCACAGGAGATGGTGGTGAGTGTAAAGTAGCACCGAACCTCACTTCCCTTCCCGGTGTCGATCATCGAGTTATGCAGACGGGCTCGGGTCCCTAGAGATGCCAAGAAGGATGTGGAAATGATTCCCACATCCTCTAGTAATATCTCAAGGATCGAGGTAGAATATTTAAAGGATGAGGCGAAGAAGAAGAAGAAGAAGAAGAAGAAAGCAGCCCCGGTGGACTCTTCCCCGGTTGTAGACATAGACTCACTACCTGCAAAGGCATCTTTGCCTATTCCGGCCCCTAGGCCATCAGGTACCTCTATTGCTGCTCCCTCTGACACTCTAGGTTCTTTTGTTGCTGCACTGCCTCCTAGACTTGTTGATGCTGCCGTCTCCCTAGCCCCGATCACTTAGACTTTATTATTCCAGATTGGACAGCTTGCCCATTCCGTGGATTGTTGGGCTGCCAGACTCGAGGCCTCCATTTTGGGCATGATTCAGACTGCCCTAGCTGATGTTGTGACACCTTTGAGTGCTGCCATTGATGCCCTTATGACGAGGATAACGTTATATGAGCGCTGCCAAGGGGCCAGCGAGGAGGTGACAGCTTTAAAGGCCGCTATAGTTGTGTTGAGAAGCGAGGTGGATCAACTGAAGTCCACCGACATGTCCATGATCTTCCAAATGGTGGAGATCCCACATGCACCATATATGCCTCCGGCTACCATCGGAGATGAGGTTATAGTTGAGGAGGCAGCTGATCCCGATCTGAGGCAGAGACGGATGAGGAGTAGCTTGAGGTGGCTGAGGAAGCTTCATATGAGGGCCTTACTGAGACTGAGGAGGCCATGGTAGATCCAACTGTGCAGGCTTCATTGGCAGATACACCCTTGGCTAATCCTAGTGCAGCTATTTTCCCTTCTGAGGTGAATCCGGGTACTGATGCCCAAGTTCAGATTGATGCGCTGGGAACTGATGCCCAGACAGATGGAGTGACTGAGTAGACAAGATCCCTTCTTTACCTCCCTCTCTGTCTTACTTTATTTTGACTTTTGGGATATTTTAGATTTTGTTTCCATTTGAGGACAAATGACTTTATTTGTGGTGGGGTGAGGCCCACCTTATGTGACCTATTGTGACTCTCTTGTTTTGTGTATTTATTTGGGTTTTGAGCTATAATTTTGTGTTACACTATTTTTGCGGATGATTGAGCTTGTGGCTCCTTGTTTCAAATGATAACAAATGATTTTTGGACCCTTCTGGAAAAAAAAATTGCCACCTCTTGTGTGTGTTGAATGTGGTTGTTCTCTTGCAAATTTGAGTATCGGTTTTGATTAACACCGATGACTTGAATAGTGCTCATAATCGAACAAAAATAAATGTGCGGCTATGATGAGGCCAAATGAATTTGCATAGACAATATGTGAACTCTTTGCATCTCATTGCGACTAGCCAAGTATCGAATTGAGCCTCTCGTGATAAGCATTGCACACTAGCGAAAGTGAGGAGTCTTGTTTGACAATGGTGTCAATGCCTTGTGTGATGAGCTTACCGTGAACCATGTGTGATGACACCTAGAATTTTCCCCGTTGGTCCGGTTGACTAAGTGAGGCAATCTCTTGACATGATCTTAGGCAACTTTGAAGAGTGTGAAACATTTTGATAATATACCTCTTTTGTAGCCTACCTTGTGAGTGTGTGAACCCCGTTCGATCACCTTTTGAGCCTTAGCCTTTTCTTGTAAGAAACTTGATAAAAATGTGAACTTTCTTGATTCATTACCCATAATCCTCATGATTTGTGGTTTGTTTGAATAGCCAACATAGGCCAAAAGCTTAAGTTGGGGGTGTGGTGAAAAGAGAAGGTAAATCAAGAAGTGCCAAAAAGTCACCTTTGACCCATAGTTTTGTAAAAAAAAATGGAACCCCTCCATATAAAAAAAAGAGAAAAAGAAAAAGAATGAACAAGTTGTGGAATAAAGTTGTGAAAATACAAAGAAAATGGGGTTTCCAACCGCCCATGAAAGTGAATTATGGGATGACTTTTGAGCACGAATGAAATTGATGAAGAAAAAGCAAAAGAAGTGTTGTTCACACCACATTTCATGAGGATAGAAGTCACTAAGCCTAAATGACCATACCTTTGCACTCAACCCCGTTACAAGGACTTAAAAGACCTTTTTGATCTTGAGTGAGCTGAAAAAAGTGTTGATTGGAAATACGGGCAAACCTATGGGTGACATCATGCATTGTGTTCATCTTTGTGCGTGTGAGCGTTGCATTTGATTTCGGAGCTTTAAATTATGAACTACGGGCAAACCTATGGGTGACATCATGCATTGTGTTCATCTTTGTGCGTGTGAGCGTTGCATTTGATTTCGGAGCTTTAAATTATGAACTGTTGTGTGTGAATATGGAATCATTCTTTATGTGAGGGCATTTGATCACCTTTGTTGGGCTTGAACTTGCATTTGAAGCAAGTATTGTGAGCTTGAGATTCTTTGATAATTTTGAGTCACAACTTGAGTCTTTGAGTGCACAATTGATCTTTGCATGTAAGTAGAGTCTTCTTGTGTGAATTCATGATTGAGTCTTATGTAGCATTGTTTGAAACATCATTTTTGAACTGCTGAACTTGAGTTTTACTTGAGGACAAACAAAAGTTTATGTTGGGGGTGTTGATGAGTCCACGATTTGGACTCATTTAGGGCTTTATTTTAATAAATTTAGTGTCCTCAAATGCATATTTTGTGCCAATAACTGATGTAAATCCTTGAATTTCAGGTATTTGGATTGAGGAACAAAGCATAGACACTAATGAGCAAAAAGGAACAAGCCAGCTGAAAAGGCAAAGAAAAGAAGGCATGAGGATCGCCTAATCCATTGGGCGAATCGGCGAATGGCTGATGTCTCGCCTAATGTTCCAGTGTGCCAAGCCCTGAAGGAGAAAATCAAGTCGGCGATAGAAAGGGGTAATCGTCGAGTCGCCGAACGGTTCCGCGATGCAGTGCCACATCGCCCAAAGTTACAAAACTTGAAGATGTTGAAGGCCAAAGCAAAAAGGTGATGGAATTGACCAAAGGGGGGATCACAGAGTAGATCGGGGATCCCAACTTACTGCACTAAATGGTCCTTCGCAACATATTTTTGACAACTATAAATACATTTTTAAATTTATAGTTTAGGAGGCATGTTTAGAATCCAACATTCAGTTTTCAAGTTGAGAGACTAGAACTGAGATTAGAGATAATATTTCCTTACCTTTGAAGATTTGAAGATTTCCATTTTTGAGAAATTGGAAGTGGGTGTTGAAGATTCTTCATCTTAGACCTTTGTAAAGACAATATCCATCCTACACAGTTGATGGAAACACAACTGGGTAATGATTTTTACCTTTTTATGATTTCTAGCTAAAACCCCAATTCTTGCGGTGTGATTATGTGATTATGGGTTGGTATAATTGTTGGGTATTGTTAATTGATAGTTTAATTATTGTTTAAAGGTGTTTTCGTTTAGTAATTGTGGTTGAATTTATTGGGTTGTAGTTGCAAATACAATCTTAACTTCATGTTTTTGGCTTGCTCGAGAGAGAGGTTTTAAAACCTAAAAAATTTGAATAGATGGTCTGTGGGTATTGGGTTTCTATGGGTTCAGCTCGAGAGAGTGAACCCTAAACCCTTTTCTGCACATTCAGCTCGAGAGACTGAATGGACTAAAGCAAAGGCTGTGCTTAATTACTACTTATTGGTGTTCGAGAGAAACCAATTTGATTGGGGGTAAATTGTTCGAGAGAAAGTTTATCCCAACTAAAGTCTAGCTTATTCACCGATTCGTTGTTGTTTACTATTAATTGCAATTACCCGGTTGTCTATCTTAGCTCATAATCCTATCACATCCCAAGAATCCCGTTTCCATAATTGTTACATTCGTATTATTTGCTGTTTTAGTTGATAATTGAAACCAACCCCATCTGATATTTGACACTTGTGTCACCCCTAACTTGAACAATGCTTTTATTCGTAAATGTTTTTAGCTATGATTGACTTGAGCATATTCTTATTTACCTATTGATTCTCAATTACCAACCACTCCCTTGGGACTCAACCCCGACTTACTAGTTGGGTTATATTACTACTTTACGATTATTGGCACTTAGCATTGGATGAAGTGTCCTGACATGTGAAATCAGGACTCAATGGTTGATCTTTTGGGTGAACTAGTTAATCCGGAGTTTAACATTAAGAACTTCTATCAGGCAAAGCGTTTGGTTTCCAAGTTAGTATTGACGCATGTTAGAATTCATTATTGTGTTAATGGCTGCAGGTTGTTTTAGAAGACTGACAGTGAATTAGAAAATTGTAAGTTTTGTGGACATGCTCATTATAAGAGGACTCTGGCTGAAAAGATAGTCCCAGTTAAGGCGATGCATTATCTACCTCTCATTCCTAGGATAAAGAGGTTGTATGCATCGATGAGGTTGTCCCACATATGAGATGATATCGTGAATATAGAAGGTCGTCGGGTGTCTTGTCACATCCATGTGATGGTGAAGCATGGAAGCATTATGATAATGTATATCCTGATTTTGCTAGTGAACCAAGAAATGTTAGATTGGGGTTGTGTGCAGATGGCTTCACACCATTCTCTAATGTTGTTTCGCCTTATTCATATTAGTTGGTGTTTCTTACTCCATATAATCTTCCTCCGGAAATGTGCATGACCAGTCCCTACATCTTTCTAAGTTGTGTTATTCCAGGTCCCCGTAATTCAAAAAGTTTGATTGATGTCTATCTACAACCATTGATAGATAACTCAAACAATTGTGGTTTGAAGGCGTTTTGACTTATGATATATCAACTAAGAAGAATTTTGTCATGCGTACTTCTTTAATGTGGACTATTAGTGGTTTTCCTGCATACGGGATGTTGTCTGGTTGGATGACAGCTGGAAAGCTAGCATGTCTGTATCGCATGGAAAATAGTAAGGCATTCACTTTAAAGCATGGCAGAAAAAATACATGGTTTGATTGTCATCGCCATTTCTTGCAAATGGACCATGAGTTTAGAAAGATGAAAAATGCATTTAGGAAAAATAAGGTTGAAACTGACCTCCCACCTCCATTACTCACAAGGCATCAAATTTGGGAGAGAGTATCTCAATTACCTAAAGTTACGGAAGATTCACCTTCTAGACTTCCTAGATATGGTGTTGAACATAATTGAACCAAACAAAGCATATTTTGGGAGTTGCCGTATTGGAAGGACAATCTGCTACGACATAATCTTGATGTGATGCACATTGAAAATATTATTTTGACAATTTGTTTAACACAGTGATGGATGTTAAGGGTAAGACAAAAGACAATCCAAAACCTAGAATGGACATAAAGGAATATTGTAGGAGAAAAGAGTTATGGCTGCAGAAATTAAAAAATGGTAAAATAGTTAAGCCCTAAGCCAGATTTTCATTCACATTGGATGAGAAACGTGAAATTATTGAGTGGGTTAAAAATTTGAGGATGTCGGAGGGCTATGCTTCGAATTTAAGAAAGCGGGCAGATATGAATGAAGGAAAATTGATAGGTATGAAAAGTCATGATTATCATGTGTTGATGGAAACCTTAATTCCTATTGCTTTTAGCCATCTACCCGAAAGGATATGGAAACCAATCACAGAGATAAGTCTATTTTTTAAAGATTTATGTTCTGGAAAGTTGTTGGGGGGCAGTTTAGACAGGATAGAGGAAAATATTCGTGTTACTACTACTAAGTTGGTGAAGGTATTTCGATGTGGTTTCTTTGATGTGATGGAGCATCTTCCAATTCACCATGTACAAGAGGCCCGCCTCGGAGGTCCGATTCAAACAAGATGGATGTATTCATTTGAAATATTCCATAAGTTATATATATTCACCAGGTCTTTTATTAACCTATATATACATATATACATGCAGAGAAATTGGCAGTTCCAAGCAGACAATTAAGCAAAGGGGTAGGATTGAAGGATCAGTTGTTCGAGGTCATATTGGGAAAGAAACTGGTGATTTTTATTCTTATTACTTTGGTAATAATGTGTCATGTAGGAGAAACAAGCCCAATCGCAATGATGAAGGCGATATTGATCATTTTTTCCACCTATATCAATTTTAAATCAAAATGGTCGAGGATATAAAAGGCGTGGAAAGCGAGGCTTCACAAATATGGAAATGCAATCAGCTGTGACACATATTTTCCTTAATTGTCCAGAGAGTCAACCATATGTCAAGTAAGTGTTAAAAATATTTTATTAAATTACATACTAATAAGAGTTCATTAACTAACGAAATATTTGAATGTAAAATGATCAACTTGTTCGTAAACACATGGGGTAATGAAACCATCTATGCAGAATTTTCCAAATGCTGAGGAACTATGTAAGTGTGTAATTACTAAGTATTTAATAATATATTCATGTTATACTAAATTATATTACTTGAAATAACAATCACGTAAGTTTACGATGAAACTCAAGTGTCCAACATTTGCAATTAGTGAAAGAAGTAGCACTTGGACCTGAATCTAAAATACCAACAATGAATAAGTATTGAGTAAATGTTTTTAAGTTTCAAACTGAAGAAGTTTCTAGGAACAAGAAAACAAATAATAGTGGTGTCTACATACAAGGTGATGTTGATGGTACTGGCCAAACTATTGAATATTATGGTGTCTTTCATGAGATTATTGAAGTGAGGTATTCAGGTTGGCCTAAGAAGAAGATTGTATTGTTTCGGTGTGAGTGATTTGACCCATAACATAGAGGCACAAAAGTGGACCATCAACATAATATAATTGAAGTTAAGCGCACCATGAAATATAGAAGTTATGATCCTTTTATTATTGCACAAAATGCTAAACAAGTGTATTACGCCCCATATCCATTGCGTAGAGAAAAAGCTTATTGGTGGGTGGTTATAAAAAGTAAGCCTCTAGGAAGAACTGAAATTGACAATGTCATAGATGTGACGTATCAAAATGATGTTGCAATTGTTCAACAACAGGTTGATGTTGAATTGGAAACCACAATACAACATCCTTAATACATATTAGAAAAAGTATCTGATGATGAGATAATGAATGTGGAGGAAGAAATATCCGAGAATGAGGAAAATGAATCATCTGATGACGAAGAATGGGATGATAATGAAAATGAAACAAGTGAGGAGGAAGAATGGGAGAATGATGGAATTGAAACAAACGAGGAGAAATAGTGTAGAATGTATATATAATATATGTAAGTTAGTGTATTTTGCTAATTTTATTTAATTTATGATTTTATATATATATATATATATATATATATCATACAGATGTCATCAGGTGGTGACAGTGATAGACATCGCGAGCATCTTGGAGTTAGCCAGACTGAACATGCTAAAAAGAAGAAGTCTAAGAGACCCATAGATCCTGAGGATATTGCAGGATCTATTTCTTCTGTGCCAGAGCGCATCAGCCGTGATACTCATTTATTTGATGTTCCATTTAGTACGGTGGATCCTTGGAAATATTATCCTAATTACCGTCGACCATTCGGTGCTTCCTCTACTTAACAGGAATTGCCTCCACGATGCTATGAGGACCTACCTTTACATGTTATTCGTCGACCATGACCCTTATTGTAACACCCCGGAAATATAATAAACTAAGCTAGAGCCTAACATATGGTCTAGTATCCTAAAGTCCTAAAATAACCTCCGTAAGTTAGTACTAATGTTTTAGTCCCTAAATATCAAGGCATGCCCCCCCCCCTCCCAAAGACCCTTGGGAGGACCAAGGGACTGCCCAAAAAGCTGTCAAAAACAACATGACTCACGAAATGGGCACCCACACCCCGTGGGTGGAATCACGCCCTATAGGTGGGGGTCATGAGTCGAGGCTAAACCTCCTCCGAAAGTCCAAAGTCTCAGTACCATACCACGAGCATGCAGTACGGCCCGTAGACACATTCACGCCCCGTGGGTGGGGTCTTGTGCGTAAGGCCTAAACCTTCGCCAAGATGACCAGACCCAGCACCAACCGACGAGTGACCAGTATGGTCTGTGGGTCTGTCCACTTCTCGTGGGTGTGGGTCGTGGATGGGGTCTGTGGAACTTTCTCAAATTCGGCCAAAGGTGAATTAAATTAGGTAAGTTCTATTTTAATTATTAAATGGTGGGGACTGTTTATATTAGTTATTTAGAGATATATAATTAGTTATTAACTATTAACCAACTCTTTTAACACCTCATAACTCACAAGACTCAAAACATAACCAACTCTCCTCTCCAAAAATTCTCTCTCTAAGACTCCATTGAAGAACACGAACAAGGTCAAGCTTAGGGTTCAAGGGGCAGCTTCTTCTCTTCAATGTCGTGAAAGATATCCAATCAAGGTATGGGTGTCTTGATTCATGGAGATATTTCCTCCATGAAGTCCTTCAACTCTTGATTTTGAATTGGTAGATTATTCAAAAACTAGGGTTTTCAATCTAGCCATGGGTTCTTCCTGAAAATGATTTCAATGGGTCAATTGTCTTATATTATTGTTGATTTGCTGTTTAATGGTGATTTTTATAGTAAAATCCCCCATGAACCCATGAACTCTCCCAATTTCATGAATTGTGATAGGCGTATTGATGCAAGGTGAATACTATGAATTGTTTCTATGGTATTGTAGTTATTGAATCTTATTTTATTCATGCCTAATGTAGTATTTCTAGTTATGATTGTGATACATGATTTATGACCCTTGAGGAGTGAAATTATGAAGGTTTATGCATGTTGATGAAAGTTGTGTATGAACTTCTGATTCACTTAGAAAATGAAGATCCTATGACTATTTTGTAAATTGTGGTATTGTTGAAAGATCATTGTCCCATTACCCTTACACATGACTATGTATGAATTGTCTAGGATGATGATAATGTTGTTGTGTTGATTGAAAGGCTATTCTCATCAAACACTATGAACGTAATGTGAAAGGTTTACTCACATGTTAATGATGATTCTAAGGTTGAAAGTTAGTTCTCACCTATTGAATCTATGAGCTATTTTATGAGTTCTATTGAATGAAGGGCAAGATATTCTTTCACACGTATATGCAACTCAAGACTAACTATGTATAATTTGGGAAATAATGCTTAGCACCGAGTGGATATGGAAAATAAGGTAGAGGCCTTCCTATCAATACAATAGTACGGGTCTTCTACAAATGATCCCATGAGATGGAAACTCTCCCGTCAATACAATAGGCCGGGTTTCTAGAAGCAATCTCCCTATCCCATAACTATGTTCCCACATAGGTATTTAGCTAGTGGATCAACCTAAAATCTATACATTTAGTTCTACCATAGGCAAGTAGGACACCTTCTTTCGGTGTGTGGTTACACGACACCGGATTCCATGTAGCTCACATGGTCGATGTCGGTTAAGGCTATTTTCCCTACATGAAAAGATAATGAATATGACAAGAACTATACTTATGACTTCTTGATTAGCTTTACTTTGTAGGAGTGAGGGTATGGGCCTTTACTTTTACATTGCACAAGTACATTTTGAAAGGGATTATGGGATTGTTCTTTATGCTATGATAAGACATGAATGTATCCATGTATGTTGAATGGATTGTTGCTATGAATGACTTTCCTTCTGTTCAAGTAATGTACATGACTATTTCCTTATCTATGACTATTGACTATGATGAGGTCTAAAGATGATACGTATGACTAAGGTGGCTTCAAAGGAGTACTTAGTCTGATTGGTATTATGGGATGTCAACCATACATTGTACAAGTATACCTTAGGGTTGCTAAGGTAATGGTTCTACTATGTTATGAGGATTTATGTCATGAAGATGCTATGACTTGTATTTTACATTAAAATGCATAAATTATTCTCAAACTTGACAAATGCATGCTTTTCAAATAAAATGTCCTTTTTATCATATTTCAAGGATTTTTATGGATGCTTCCGTACTTGGTACAATTTTGTGCTAACCCCTAGTTCTTCTACATTTTGATAAGTGTAGGTTCCGGCTAGGTGAAGTGTACTTCCTTTTTTTACAAAAGCTTGGATTGCTTAACTCCAAGACATGTGGTGAGTCCTCATGGATCTAGGACAAGAAGTCATTCACTCGTAGTTGCCTTTCTTATATTCAACGTTTGACTTTTCGATTGTAAAAGGTTGTGACCCTATTGACATTCTATTGTAGTAGATGGATTATGAGACAATGTCTAGATTCTTTCTGGTTTTATGAAGAAAGACTTTGATTGTTAAATTTTAAATTGTGCATCATTTCTATTTCCTATGTTTATGTATTTTAAGGGCTTGTATGAGACCCCTTCGGGGTCAAGTACGCCGTGTTGCATCTAGGGGGTACCCTTGGGTCATGATACTTATCGGGAGGTACTCCATCTCCCATAGGTACATCTCCTCAGTTATCTTCCATGAGGATTGGAGATTCTAGTAGCCAGCAATCAAATGCTATGGCTAGTACGCCTCCATTGACTCAGCATTTTGTGCATCCTGGTGTATCACCTTCATGTACATCTAGACCTAGTGCTAAACCAGATGATGAGATGCCTGCTCTAGCTCCTGGCCAGAAGGACAGACTTGGTAGAGTCATGATTGAGCCGAATGGATCATCGTATGTTTGTTTTGTTATCTATTTGTTAGTTTATTATATTTATTTCTTATACTTTAATATATTATTCATGAACTAACATATTTATTATGTGTTTTGCAGGTGGCATCCTGCAAAGGATGTTGCTCCGAATTTAAAAGACTGTGTTAGAAGACTTTATACACAGGCTTATCACTCTTGGAGCAATATTCCAAACAGTATACACCAGGCGATGTTTAATTAATTTAAGGTATATATATTTTAGTTTAGTTTAGTAAACTTCACTTTTTTTACTATTGATCTAATTAACGCTATTCAAATTTTTTCAGACTATGTGTACTTGGGAGTCGAGGTACAATTTATTCATTATGACCACATTTGAGTGGAGGGCTTCCGTCAGACTGTCTAGCTAGCTAAAGAAAATTTGGGATACTGATGAACGTCCAGATTGGATGTTGCCTCATGTTTTTGATGAATTGCGTCTATATTGGAACACTGATAAGTTTAAGGCAATGTCAAAATAAGCCAAAAAGGCTAGAGGCAGTCTTAAGGGTGGCTCATTGCACACCGGAGGTGCAAAGACCGTTGGAACAATTACAAGAGAGATTGTAACTTCTAATTTAAACTTTTAAATAAATAATTAGTTGATTCATATATATCATTATAAATTTTAGTTTTTATTTATAGGAAAAAGAATTGCGGCGCACTCCCCTTAGACCGGAGGTTTTCAAGAAGACTCATGTTAGGAGGAAAGAAAATGAGTCGGATCCGGATGTGTGGGTGGAGGAATGAGCCGAACGAACTTTTGTAAGTTATTTAATATGAATAATATATATAAAAAGTGAATATATTTATGCTATGTATATATATTGATGTCAATTTTTATATTTAATATGCAGAATGAGTTTCATCATTACGTCGTTAAGAATCTAGATAGTTTGGTCGAAATGACACCTGAACTGTCCATCCAAATTTGGAAATAAAAAGTGGTAGGGGGGACACACAAGGGTAGATGCTATGGTCTAGGCTCTAGAAACGATGTAAGACGACTCCAGTCAGGCTTAGAAGGTATTTGATCATCACGTCAAGCTGAGGCACTTGACAGTGTTCAGATTGCTGCTATGTCGGCTCAAATATCACAACTTACATCAGCACTGGTAGAATCAGAGTGAAGAAGAGTAGCTGAACAACAAAGCATGAGTGAGACTGTTCAGGAAATCAAAGAACAAGTGATGAACCTCACTCGTCGACCTACTACTTCAGCTCCCAAGGACACCGACGACGACATTGATGAGGATGATTATGTAGATCCCACTCCCTAATTTAGGTCTCTTTTAATTTATGAACTTTTTGAAATTTTGAAACGAATTTTGAAAAACTTTATAAATCTTTAAATTGTCATTTATATACTTTTGAATGTTAATTTCAGTTTGTTGTTTTATGTTATGTGTAGCTTGTGTATAATGTTGTGTGTTTGATTGGGCTGAATTGAATTGAATTGAATTTGCACGTGGGCAGCAAAAACTACCAGTTTCTGTTGTCAAAAAAAATTAAAGAAAAAGCGACGGACAGCGTGGTTTAGTCCGTCGCTTTTTTGGATTTCCCAAATAAATAATTTCTAGAAAAGCGACGGACAGGTTCCTTTAGTCCATCCCTTTTCTAGGATTTTCAAAAATAAAATTTCCAGAAAAGCGACGGATTGCGTCGCTTTTTGGAAATTAAAAAAAATGAAAATTAAATAAAAGAGACGGAGTCCGTCGCTTTTGTTAAAAATAATTCCTAATAAAAATAAACAAAAAATGACGCAGTCCGTCGCTTTTTGAAAAGCGTCGAGACAAAAAGCGACGGAAGTGACTGCGTAGCTTTTCCGTCCATTTTGACCAAAAAAGCAACGCAATCCATCGCTTTTGGCTGTCGTTTTTTGACAGTTTTTTAGTAGTGCATAACGGTCCTACAATAATTGCAAAACTCCGAATGCACGTTCAACATCTTTTCACCATGATTCTTGTTTCATCGCGAATTAATAATTATGTTATGTATTGTATTTTATCTTGTATTTAAATTATTATGTTATGTATTGTATTGTTATCTTGTAATTAAATTATCATATTATGTATTGTATTTTTAGATTGAATTTTTCATCTTATCATTTTAATTTTGTGTATTCTTTATAGTGAAAATTAATAATAAAATCAAATTATATCATAGACGAAAATTAGAAAAAATTGAAATACTATTAATTCAGGATGAAAGTAGTATATATTAATAATATATTTTTAAAAATATTATATTTCATTTAAAAAGAATTATGAATATTAGATATTTAATTAATGACATTATATATAAAATAATATGTTAATTAGAAAGTAGTAGAAATAATAATAAAATATTCAGAAAGTGAAATAGAGAGTGTGAATAATAGTTCTCCAAATTTGGAGAACTACTATTCACCTCTCTAAATATGAAGAATAGAGTGATATGGAGATGGGTTGGAGTGCCCATTCTCTATTTTACTCTCCAAATGTAGAGAATGGAGAGTAAAATAGAAGTGGGTTGGAGATGGTGGAGAGGAAAATATAAATGTGGAGGAAGGAATAGTGTTATCGCATGATTCTTGGTAGTCGATTTTTTATATTATGTGGTGGGTATCAGGTTGACCGATGATGCCTACCAGTATGTGTGATTGTACTGACACTACTCTTATTATGCCTTTTTGGCATAGTCTGATTGCAGGACCAGTGATGTTTCTTAGGTGAAGACGAAGGCAATCTCCAACAACTTTTATTTTTCCTTCTGCATGGTGGGAGCTGCGTCATTTATAATTTTGTTACACCTTGTACTCGTAATAGCTCCTGTAGCTATTTAGACTAGATCCCTAGGGTGTTAATTAGTTTGCAAGTCTTAACTAAAATTGTTGTCAAAAACCTCTTATGTTATAAAAATTTTGTGAATGTTCAGTGTTCTTCAGTTTTCTTAATCTTCCGCATGTCTTAAACTGTTTTGCATCAAGGGTTTTCTTACTTAGGTGTTAAAGTAGGTGTTCGCACGGCCCAGTGAGTTGGGTCGTGACAATAAAAATCAAAAGCAGAAGAAAATACATATGAAAAATTATAGAAAATCAAATTTATGATTTAAATAATGGGTGAAATCAGTTATAAACCTCAAAGTTCTGATGTGTTGTGCTCGATTTTCCTTGAAATGGTGGTGAGTAGTGCCGGCAAAATGAGCCCATATTTTGGTAACCTACCCATATTTTAATGGGTTGGGTGAATGACTTTTTACATGGAATAAAATATGGGTTGATACCCATATTCAACCCATAAAAATATGGGTAAAATATGGGTAAACTATGGGTAAAATATGGATTAGCCAAATGGGTTAAACTTCTAAATTTTATTCACTCAAAATTCATGATATCACCAAAAATATTTGAAACTTCTCTTCCTTTTTATGTTTTTCTATAAAACTAATTATTTTTCTCTATAATAGAAAATGTGAAGTCTTTGGCCGTCCAAAATTATATATTTTAAAGGTACATTTCTTTTGTTAATTATAATTATATACTTTTTGTTGTTTAATTTTATATAGGATAATAAATAATAGTGTAAAATAAGAAAATCATGTATTAGTATTGAAATTGCTTAAAGTGCATTAAGCATGTTTTAGTTCTAACATGCAAACATTCATTTATTTTGAAATTAAAAATACGGTCCCCTTGTTATTACATAAATTTATTTTATATTGAAACGTTATAGGATTTTTTTTTACTTTTATGATACAATAAAACTAAATGAAGCATTTTCAACATTTTTTATCTACAAAAAGACTAAAACATTTTCTCCATGTTGAATTCTTAAGTAGAGTACTATTTACTCATGAAAATATGGATAAACTAGTATTTTACTCAACCCATTTGTTACCCAATCCATTTTTACCCATATCAAATATGGGCGAATTGAATTACTACCCATTTTATGTTGACCCATTTTCAACCGCCCAAATTTGACCCAACATGCCCATTTACTACCACTAGTGGTGAGTATGATTCGGCTAATAAACTTGGGAGTGAAGAAAGAGAGAGTTTCACTGATTGGGAATTATGGACATGAATTAAGGGGGTTATCAGATGAGTAGTTAAATAAGGGCTCTATTTATAGTTATTTTAAAGGAGTGATGTATCTCAAATTCTCAATCTATTTCATTACAAAATTGGTACAAATTATTACATAGTGGGAAAAAAATAATTATTTAAAAATATATATTTGATAAGAAAATATGATAGGGATGTATGCCTACTTAAATAGTAATTTCAACGTTGTTTTGCAATACCCAAATTCGGATTCCAAATGTTCCATTGCATCATTCATATTCATGTATTGATAGTTACTCATTAGATTGCTGAATGGACAAACCAACATGCATTTTGATTATTTCTTTTACATTTTATCAACAAAACAAGAAAATTTTATAATTTATAAAAGTCCACGTAGGAGATCTTTACTCCATTAATTTTAAAGAGTTGTTACTTTTTAATTTTTAAGAGTTATTAGATTTAATTTTTTTAAGTTTAGTTTATCATTTTAAAATTTAGATATTAAAAGACTATAGTTAATTTCGGTTGCAATTCTCTTTACATTTATAGGACAAAATAATAATAAAATAATAATCAATGTTGAAGTAGTTTGCCTTACAATAAGAGAAACATGATAAATATGTTAAGGCAAATGAATTATAATTGAATGGAGAACTCTTATAATTGAATGCGCATGAGTCATCATGGGGAATTTATTTTTTTTGATTCGCTTTACCACCTCTATATAAAATGTTGGTTGCATTTTGCTTCTATAGAGTTAAATGAGATGAATTTTGATCAATATTTAAAGCTTTTTTTAATCATAATTATACTTAAAAATTGCAACTGATAATACTTTCGTATAATTTTTTATTAATTTAATTTAATTTTTAAAACATTGAATTATTCTATTTAATTTAGCTCCAAAAGTAAATCAAATTAACTGTCAAGGAGTAAAACATGACAAATATTTAGGGATTAATAGACTATTTTTAATTTCCTTTAATGAATCTATTAATCATTATTTAAATTCACCTTGTGCAAAGTCCCAAAAAAATTCTTAAAATGCAGTGCCAAATTTAAAAATTGAGGAACATGACAATTTCTTTTTCAAAATAATTGAATTGATCCAGGCTGACATCATCTCGCCATAGCAGGAATACTCCCTCTATGAAGACACCGTTATAGAGCTCGCAAGGCCGTTATAGTGGGCTGACAAATAAGACCTTGGATAAAAAGGATGTCTTTTGTTTCCCTCCAACTTTTGGAATATGAAAAACATATGAGGTTTACTCCAAAATTGTTCTAAGCCACTTTAAGCTTGAGAACAATGGAGTGAATGGATTATAGAATTAACAAGGTTAAAATCCAATGATTTTTGGTCTTCTTTCTTCATAATTCTCCTCAAGGAGCAAAAATATTACATTTATACTTCCTCTGAAGTTTGTTGGCGCCCTGGTAGGCTAGATTTTCTTAAGAAGGTAGTTAGACTAATTGTATTTGCTTATGTAATATCTTGTAAATGGTCAGAAAAATTCATGCATAGCTCAATGAGCACAGAGTCTTGATGTTTAAATGTATGGTTAGGCCGATGATGGACTTGATTAGTCAATGTTTGCATTATGTTGTTTTCTAGGTTTTATCTTGGGAAAGCTAATTGTGGGTAATCGAATGGTGATAAAAATAGTTGGGAAGTAATCTTGTTGTGTAGGTGATATAGTTGCTTGTGTTTCCCATTTACCTCAGTAGTATTGCATGCATGATATACGATTAGGTAAATGGAAGAATATGATTTTAAATGAAGATGGTAATCACATGCCATGATTGTTTAGACTTCAGTGTACAAGTGTGATTATTGTTTATTCTGGTTGCAATTGTGTTGCTTATTTGATGATGGGATCGGGTAAATGCCTATAAATACATATTTATTGAACCGGATACCACGCAGGTACATGTATATTTATCTGATCGGGTACCACACCAATGCATATATATTGTTTGTATCGGTACCACATTGGTACATATATATTATTTGATTGGATACCTCATTCGTACATATATTTATTAGATCGAGTACCACAATGGTACATATTATTATTCGATCGTGTATCACACTTGTACACTATAAATGGGAATTGGTGCCACGTTGAAAAACTAACAATGGGAACATGTACCATGTCATTACACTAACAGTTTATTTGTGGTCCCCATGATAGAACCACGTTTATTTATTACGTTAGATTTATCACATATTGGTCCCTGAGTGATAGGACTGATGTATTTAAAAGTTGGGGTGGCCCTTGTGTAGACTAGGATTGCATACTAAATACCGTAATGATATTTTATATATCCTTGGAGGTCCGAGTTATTTTAAAGGTGTGATGGATTAGGTATGACTTTTTATAATGTTGTGGATTATGTGATTTGTGAATTTTAAGTCAGGATGTTGATTGGGGGTTTAGCTTATTCACTAGCTTGCACTGTACTGTCAGTCTACGAGGTCTAGGACATATCTCATAATAAGGAATTGAGTCAAGATGGTCTAGTAAGAGCCTTGTAAGTTGTTTCCTAAATTATTCAAGGGCCATGGTGTTGGCATAAGAATTTAAGGGAGAATAGTAGATTTGTTAACATAGTTAGTAGAGCTCTTGTATTCTTAGGATCTTTATGTGAAAAAAAAGGATTCAAATATGATCTGATATGAGGGTGGAATGGCCTAGATGGGGTAGTTGGCAGTAGAAGGAAGTGGGGGTGACTTGAGATAGTGTATGTGTTCCAATGTAATTGTACTTGTAGCGAAGGGTTGAGTGGAAGAATCAGGGTCCTAATTTCATATTTAATTTGTATATTTCTTATATTATTTGCATGATGTTATGTGGTGAATTTAGGTATGCCGATGATGTCTACCAATACTTGTTGATTATACTGAAACTACTCTTGATATGCCACTTAACATAGACTGCTTGTAGGATTCAGTGATGCTTCATAGGTGAAGACGATGACGATCTCCAACAACTTCTACTCCTTTCTCATTATAGTGGGAGCTGTGTCTTATTCTTTCATAAATTCTACTCTTTAGAATCTCTTCCATTTGTTCAGACTAGTTTCTTACGAAGGTCTCTTTAACATTATTTCAAATCAAGTAAAGATTATTTCAAGATACGATTATGTGTGAGGATTAATTTCGCCTATACAAAATGTTGCCCACATTCTGGGCATCTATTGAAATATAACAGGGAAATGCATGCTTTTAAGTGTGAGATTACTTTCAGGAGAAAAGTTATCACATCCTCGTGCCATTATCCAACGAAGAGAAACTAAACACTACTCTTGAGTATCGCACCAAGGTCACATGAACCCACTTGGATTATTGAGACGCTTACTTTCCCAAGTGTTTTGATTATTTTCATAGTTATTTAAGTCAACTCTTAATTCACCCTTCATACTTGAAGACCAACAAGTTTCCCCCTACTATTTTCCTCATTTTTCCTTCTTCTAACAATAGTTTCTTCTCACAATATCCTTTGAATACAACCAACACAACCCTCACACGTTTGTTCCTAGCTAAAGACAAGTGTTTAGTAAAGATCACACAGAAGCTTTTTATCTAGAGGTTGGAAGCCTCTCTTGTTGCTAGGTCCCACGAACTAAGTTTTTGTTAGAATCCCTATCTCTCCCGATAGTGGCTGTGGCACATTTAATGTCTAGTGGGACTCCTAATATTTATTCTAATCTCCTCCCTATTAAATTTTTTTGAGAGAGACTGCCACCTCCTGAGTCAAATGAATCCATTTTATGTAGTATGGGTCGTAAATGCATTCATGAGTCAGACCTTGATTGTAGAAAAAGTAATGAAAAAATCTTGTTTATTTTATAAGTGAACTAGAGGAGCCATTACGTTAAATAGTTCATGACTTGTAGATTCCTATAATAGATGATAAAGGTCATAAATGCCTGATTTCTACGAATATGGATTGTGTGCCGTAAAAGTTAGAACTGACCCTATTCTTACTTGCTTGACCAAAGGGGTAATGAATGGAAAAACATTGAAATAACATAGATTTGAGGCTATCAACCCTCGTCGAATAGCTTAAACTTTCCATGAATAGCTAATTGGTGATAAAGGTAAAGGTAAGAAGAGTATACACCTGTAGACTGTCCAAGTTGCATGTTAAATTTTATCTACTCAGTTGACCATCCACCTAGATGAAGTTAACTTACCAATCTTAAATGTTGCACATTAGAAAAAAAGCTACTAATATAGAGTGTAATGGAGTTATGATCCCATATGGATCACAAAACCCTTGTTTCGTTTGACATTGATTTTTAAAGACTAAAGTAGTCATGTTGTTACTTGTTTACTTTTGAATACATAAGAAAATTGCAGTTGTTACACAAAAAACCCTCTGTGACTAACAACACATATAACAACAATTGAGCTAGATACAAACCATATTCCTTGTGAGATCGACTGTAACCTTTATTGGATTCTATATTTGAACAACTACTACTTTATACTTCTTTTGGAGGTGTAATTTAGGTGTATCCAATTTTGGTACCGCTTTCGGGGAATACGACTTTTAGATTAGATTAATTATGTTATTTTACTTTTAGTCATTATTGAATGATTTACCTTTTTTCTTTTGTTTTTGGTTTAATAGGTTTACCACTAGTGTATGAAAAATACATGGAGCCCGGGCAAAGCCCTCATTCAAATTGATCATGAAACTCAAAGAACTCTAAGGAAAATGACCAACAATTGTTTTCATGAAACTGCGGAAGAAGTCGCAAAAAGTCTAGGGTCTCGGGAGGAAGAAATGGCATTAACAAGAGGCAGCTAAGATGACTGAACATCTATGTTGATCTTCAATGGTTCCTCACCCCAAGCTAGAAGAAAAGAAATAGCTCGTAAAAATTCTCAGAATAATCAACCCTAGAGGAGAGTATAGAAAAAACATAGACATATTTCCAATATGACATTTGTGAAAATTATGATGCATATGAAGACAATGTTGGGGCTATTGGTTCTATTATGTCACCTCCTTTGCTTGGTTGGTAAAATTTTTGATATCACCATCAACATGGTTAAGATGTTAAACATGAGAAGATCATTCACTCGTAAAGCAACAGATGATGCTCATATGAACTTGACAAATTTTTGAGTGCTTGCAAAAGTAGGACAAACCTGGAATGAGTGAAGATGACATGGCACTGTGGTTACTTCACTTATCTTTGACAGGAGAACAAACTCTCTGGTTAGTTGAGCTCCCGAATAATTAAAATACCATATGGAGAGAACTACAAGAGGTGTTTCTAAAAACACATCTCCATCAAAGATGTTGGTGCTGAAAGATGAGATTTATAACTTCAGGAAAAACAAACCTAGATAAACTCAGTATGTGACATGTGAGAGGTTCATTAAAAAGATGGAAAAAGTATTGAATAACAGGACACCCGAATATTCACTCCTTGAAATCTTATATGGTGCATTAGATTATAATTCTAAAGCACTGACATGCACTACTACATGAGGAGTATTCATGAAAAACACCTCGGAGGAAGTAAATGTGAACTTGATAGAGTTATCGAAACCAATAGTTCTTGGAATACAAAGGAAACAAAGGTTTCTAAGGATACATATGTTGTGGGTTCAACCGTGGATATTATGAGAAGAAACGAGGAACTAATTCAGGAGGTAGCCTAGATGAGAACCAAGTTAAGCATTGGTGAAAAGCATCTTACTGGAGCTAAACTAGAGAAAGATTGTAAATTATGCTATCATGAAAAAGCACATAGACATGAAGACTTTGATATTATGAGGACTCATTCTATGTAAATGATCAGACAATGGATTTCTGAAGCAATGCCAAAGGATGTAATGAATATACTTGGCGTAAAGGTTGAGTATATCCATCTCGAAACTTCAATCAAGTTAAAAATTTTAATAAGGAGAAAAACTTCAATCGATATGTGTTAGAAAATTAATATTTGTCTTAGAAACTCCTAGATTGGAGAAATTTCGCATTAGATATGTTAGAAAGGTAAGATTTGTCAAGAAACTCCTAGGTTGGAGATATTTTGTAGTAGAAATGATAGAAAATTAAGTTTTGTCTACAAACTTTTAGATAGTAGATATTTTGCAGTATGATATGTAGCCTTGATTTAAAATGAGTGGTAGTTACTGAGCCACATATGTACATAGTTTGGTGTGAGATATTTTGCTTATTTTGTTGTTATAATTCTCACACTTTATTTATAAATAGACAATATGTAATGAAACATCTGCTGAAAAAAGTTTAACTCAACAAAACTTAAGCCTTCTTCTTCTCTTTCAGATTTTCTCTAGCAATTTACAGCTGTGATTTCCTACTATTTACACCTTGTAGACCTGAAGTTCTTCTTCCTTTTTATTGTAACATGGTATCAGAGCCTATTTCCTAAGGGATCTTAATCAAATTTTGTTTGTTTCGCTCATCTACTTTCTCTTCTTTCTTGAATTTGCTTGCTGAAAAAATTTATGGCACCTGAAAATCAACCAACAACAGGTCCTCCGACTTTTACCGGATAGAATTATCACATATGGGCCATCAAAATGAAGGCTTATCTAAAGGCTCTCAACTTATACGAAGTTGTTGAGCTTGGAGAACCTTCTGTCCAGCCATTGAGAGTTAATGTAAATCTCAAAGAAATTAAGAAGTATGATGAGTTGGTTACTAGATCTCCACGACCTCTCACCTGCATACATTCAAGTCTTACGGACGTGATATTTACAAGGATTATGACTTGTCAAACAGACAAAGTGGCTTGGGATAAGTTAAATGAGGAGTTTGAAGGTAAGAGTAGAGTAAAGTCTGTTAGACTGTTAGCATTGAAGAGAGAATTTGAGCTTTCAAAGATGAAAGACTCAGATAGTGTGAAAGAATACTCTTCAAAGCTGATGGAGTTTGTGAACCACATAAGAATACTTGAGGAAATCTTTCCAGATTAGAAAGTTGTAGAGAAGATCTTGATCAGCCTTTCAGACAAGTTTGAATAAAAAATCTTAGCTATTAAAGAGTCTTGTGACTTGACTACTCTTACAATAGCCGAACTAATCTCCAAATTGCAAGTCCAAGAGCAATGGGTGACTATGAGAAGTGAAGGAATAGTATAAGATGGCTTTCAAGCAAGGCATAAATTCAAACATCAAAAGGAAAGCAGAAAAGTCTTGTTAGATAAATCTGGAGAGGTAAAATCTAGTGGAAACCAAGGTGATTTGTCGATAAAAGGAAATTTCCTCCTTGTGGCATTCGTAAGAAGACAAATCACTTAGAGAAGAATTGTTGGTATAATTCAAAGAGGTCTTCAATTCAATGTAGATATTGTTAGAAGTATGGCCACATTGAGAAGTATTGTATGCAAAAGCAAAATCAAAGTGGTCAGTCTTCCCATCGAGTGAATTTTGCAGATGATCACCAAGTTGGAAAATCAGAGGATGAGGTTTTCATGGCATTGCACACATCACATGTTGACCAATGTTAATGGTATGTTGATAGAGCGTGCACAAGGCATATGTCGATTGATGAAAATATGTTTGTTACCTGGACAGATCTGATAGAACTAAAGTGAAGCTTGGAAATGGTGTATTGGTGTAAGCTCACGGTAGAGGGTCAGTAAAATTTCCAACTGATGAAGGTACGAAAATTGTTAATGATATTCTTTATGTGCCAAATTGGACTCAAAACTTGTTAAGTGTTGCTCAATTGCTTCATAAAAATTAGTCTCTTAATTTTTAAGGATAAACAATGTGTCATTTATGATCCTAAAGGATGTGAAGTAGCTAAAATTAGCATGATTGACAATTCATTTCCAATTTCATTCTATTCTATTGATACTTGTTCTTTTAATGTTGAATTGAGTGATATTTGGCTTTGGCACAAAAGATTCGGTCATTATAATCTTAGCTCACTAGTGTATATGCAATCAAAGGGTATGGTCCTTGAAGTACCCAAAATTGACATGTGTAGAGATGTTTGTGAGTCATGTCAATTTGGTAAAATGCATAGATGATCCTTTCCTAAAGGAAGTCTTCGGAGAGCTAAGGAAAAGCTAGAGTTTAGTTCATACAGATTTATGTGGACCAATGAGGACGACTTCTTTGAGTGGAAACAAGTATTTTATTCTCTGTGTGGATGATCTGACTCGAATGACATGGGTCTACTTTCTTAGCAGCAAATATTATGTTTTTTCAGTTTTCAAAGAATTCAAAGCTATGGTAGAAAGGGAGAGTGGCTGTAAATTGAAGTATATTAGATCTGATAATGGAACTGAATATACTTCGTATCAGTTCAGCAAGTATTGTAAAGATTTGGGTATCTAACAACAATCGATTGTTAGCTACACTCCACAACAGAATGTAGTTTCTGAGAGGAAGGAAAGAATTGTGATGGAGATGGCAAGATGCATGTTGGCAGAAAAGAAGATGCCTAAATACTTTTTGGGCGGAAGCAGTCAATACCGCTATCTATTTGCTAAATAGATTACCAACTAGAGCAGTCCAAGACGTTGACACCATTTGAAGCATGGAAGGGTATTAAGTCATCTATAAGATACTTGAAGGTATTCGGTTCCGTAGGCTATGCACATGTTCCTGATGCTAAAAGAGGCAAATTAGATAGCAAGGCAGAACTATGTTTTCTGTTGGGCTATAGTACAGTTGCAAAAGGATACAAAGTGTACAATGTTAGTAGTAAGAAGGTGTCTATTAGTGGAGATCTTTTAGTGGATAAGTCTAGCCACTATGATTGGGAACGAGATACTGTTGTGAAGAACCAAGGTGGGAGTACTTCAGTTGCAACTCCAAATCAGCAAAAAGGTGATACTCCCTCTAGTCCTATTGGTTGAACAAAAAACAATTCAGATGGTGAATTGACTACAGACTCTCTTGTTTTGAAGACCAAATCACTAGCAAAAGTTTATGAGCAATGCAATTTTGCTCTTGTGAACCATCCTCATTTGAAGAAGTAGCAAACCACAAAGTGTGGATTTCAGCAATGGAGGAGGAACTTGCCATGATTAATAAAATTGATTCTTGGGAGTTGGTTGATAGGCCAGAAGAAAAGAATGTTATCGCTGTCAAATGGGTCGATCGAACAAAGTTCAATCCAGATGGCTCCATCTTCAAGCATAAAGCTAAACTTGTAGTTAAAGGCTATTTTCAGCACCCTGGAGTGCACTTTTGAGAAACGTTTGCTCTTGTTGCGCGGCATGAGACAGTAAGGTTTCTAGTTTCTCTCGAAGCACAATACAAGTGGAAAATCTTCCGTTTGGATGTCAAATCTACATTTCTCAACGGATTTCTAGAGGATGACATTGATGTTGAACAACCTGAAGGTTTTACAATTGCATGTGAAAAAGACAAGGTGTACAAGCTTAAAAGGGCTCTCTATGGTCTTAAACAAGCCCTAAGAGCTTGGTATAGTAGGTTGGATTCTCATTTGCTGTCTCAAGGCTTCAACAGAAGCCTAAATGAGCCTACTTTATACTTCAAAAGTCAAGCGGATGGGATGTTGATTATGATATCAGTTTATGTTGATGATTTGATGTTTACAGGTGAAAATCCTCTTGCGGTTCAAGAAGTTAAAAATGAAATGCTAAAAGTTTTTGAGATGTCCGATCTAGGAGAAATGAAATTTTTCCTGGGAATTGAGATATCACAATCTTGTGAAGGAATTTTCTTGTCCCCAAAGAGGTATTCCTTGAATATGTTAAAAAGGTTCAATCTTGACAAGTGTTGTTACGCCCCCTAAAACTAGTAGGTGAAACTAGAGCCTTACGTGAAGGTTTTTGAGTTTGATGTAAGGGTTAAGATTGTAAAATGGCTTCCCGTACCTAGGAAGAGGTGTTTAGGGGTTAAACGTCAAGGTACGACTCCCCAAGGACCAACCAAGGGGTCCTTGAGGAGGACCCTAAAGCCTAACCCCCAAAGCTCCCAAAATCTGCCCAAGCTCCCAAAATAGGGCCACCTACGGATGGTACCTACGGCCAGTAGGTGGACCCATGCCCCGTAGATGGGGGTTGTAGGTCAGGCCCTCAAAAAGGAGATGAAGCCACCCACCCACGGACCTGCAGGATGGGGCGTGAGTGGAACCACGGTCCGAGTCATGGGTCATGGATAGTGACTGCACTTGCTGCCTAGACTCGGCCAAGGTGGGTTCATTTTAGGTAATTCTTAGTTCAATTATTTTAATGTGGGGTTGTTATAAATTATTTTAATACACTAATATAAGTACTTTTAAACTATTAACTAACCTATTTACTTTATAATTCCAAAGACCCCAAATCATAACTAACTTTACCCCCAAATATTTATTTCACTAAGAATCTCCATTGGAGAAGAAGAAGTCAAGGTCTAGGGCTCAAGGACTCAACTTTTCCGCTCAAATTTGTGATGAATATTTATCTAAGGTATGGTAGTTTTGATTCATGGTTAACGTTTCATCCATGAAGTCCTTAAATTTTGAATTCCAAAGTTCGAAAATTCTCCAAAACTAGGACTTTCACTCCAAGTCATGGATTCTTTGTCAAAACATTTTCAATGATTCAATTGTATTATATTATGGTTTAATTACTAATTTAAGATGTTTTTATGATAAATTCTTCCATGAAACCATGAATTTCACTAACTTCTCAAATTGGATCCTAAAGTGTGGGTGTTGATTTACATTAGTAGAAAGCTATAGAATTATGAATTTAATGAATCGGTTACTTGAATTATGTATTAATTAAGGAATTTCTATGTGTTTGATGTTGAATTTCCTCCAAGAACTTATGAAACCCCATGTCCCCAATTTGTGGCCTTGTGATGTGAATGAATTGTAGTAAGTTGAACATTATGAGATTGTATTGTTTTAGTTGAGCTATTTGAATCATGTTTCCTTCCATGTTAAATGTAGTAATCCTAAATGATATTGGTTGAATGCGATCCTTGTTCCAAAAGGGGTAAGATAGGAGATTTATGGCAAATTGTGGCTTTATGTGTATACTTTATGAGCATGATTACAATCTAAATTGTTGTGTGTTGAATTGTATGTGGTGTCATTGTGGAAATAATCCACCAACATGACCTATATTATTAGTGTTTGAGATCACACATTTAAATTACTAGATTACTTGAAATAAAACTATATCCATGTCTAATTTAATGAATGCTAGATGTGTTGATTGAATATGGTCGTTGGTCCTTAAAGGGGCAATATATGATATTATACATGCTTGTGGAAGTGTGTTCATGATATAAGACCATCTTTTGAGGAAGTAAAATGATCATGACTTTGATGTAATTGTGGTGTAGTTGAAAGTCTATTCTCACTCACACACACAAACACACTTATACATGATTATTCCATGATTATGATGATATTGTTGTGTTGATTGAAAGTGAATTCTCATAAACACATAATGAGTATAATGTGAAAGTTTTCCTCAAATATTGAAGATTCTAGGTTGAAAGTTAGTTCTCACCTAATTGAGTCTATCATGAAGATTTTAGGTTGAAAGTCCATTCTCACCTAATGAATCTATGAGCTATCCTTTTGAGTTGTGTTGGATGGAGGGTAAGATACCCCTTCATGCTTGTAAATTTAATTCAAGACTAAACATGTATTCGTGGGAATTTATTCCTAGCACCGAGTGGATATTGAATATGAGATGGAAGCTCCCCCACTAGAGAGGTTGGACTTCTAGAAAGTATCTCATGAGATGGAAGCTCCCCCGTTAAGTAAGGACAGACTTCTAAAAGCAATCTCCTTATCCCATAACTATGTGCCCCCGTAGGTTATTTAGCCATTGGATTCATTTCTAAGCTAATACATTTTAGTTCTACCTTAGGCAAGTAGGACACCTCTTTTCGGTGTGGGGCATGACACCGGATTCCATGCAAGCTCACATGGTCTATGTCGGTTAAGGCTAATTCCCACAAGGTGAAGTCTAGGATGTACTATGGCTATTCAAGGAGTTCTACTTAGTATGGGTGGGGGTATGGGACTTCATCCACGCATTGAACAAGTAGGCTTTGAGAGTAGTTATGGTAGGTTTATATTTGTCAAGATGACTCATGTAATGAATGTGCTTGTGTCTAAATGGTAATTGCATTTGATGTTAAGGCTACTTGTAATGTTGCATGTTAACTTGGATTGTTTTTATGAGTTAGCTTTCCTTGATGTGGTTGACTAAAAGTAAATGTTTCCTAGTCTATGAGAGATAGGCTAAGGATAAGATTAAAAGTGTGTAAACATGAATGAGGATCTAAAGTGACTTGCTTAGTGTAGGTGGGATTAAGGAGTCTTACCTATGCATTGCACAAGCTTGCCTTAAGGTAGCTCATGAAGTGTTGCTCACATGTCATGTTAACATTAGAGTGTATTGATTATGTATATGTTCCTAATGATACTTCTTATGTTCACTAGTTGTGATTGATGTCTACCATGCTATAGCCTAAGTCTTATCATGTCCTTTATGCTTATGACTTGTGTTTTCACACTACATTCCAAATGATGATTTAAATTAGCAAATCCATGTATTCAAGTAAAATTTCCCTTTTTGCATGTTTTCAAAACTTTTTATGCATGGCTATCATACTTAGTACATATTTGTGCTAACCCATATTTCTTCTACATTTTTACAAAGTGTAGGGTTTGGAGACTTGATGTTCTATTCTTGGTAGATAGGTTTCTAAGGAGCAAGGAGTTGAAGATTTGGTGAATCCTCTTAGTTTCGAGGACAAATCAACTATTTCCTTTTTGTCTTTTATTTTATGTTTAGAGCTTTTGTATGGGCTATGTCCCAAAGTGTTATTCAAAGTGTTGTAGATGGTTTGAGACATAGTGTCATAGACTCCCTCATATTTTTATAAAAGATTTCGATTGTAAAAGAAAAGTTTTAAATTTCTGCAAAATTTCCTACGTTCTTATGTTATGATAAGCTAAGAGACTTGTATAAGGCTCTCTAGAGTTTTATACGCCGTGTTACATCTAGGGGGTACTCTCGGGTCGTAACGAGTGCAAATCAATTGCAACTTTACTTATTGTGAATGAAAAAATAATGAAGAATGATGGTGAAGAGAGGGCAGATCCAAAAGTTTATAGAAGTCTTATTGGAAGTCTATTGTATCTAACAGCTTCTAGGCTAGACATAATGTCCGTTTTTAGTTTGGTATCTCGATATATGCAAAGTCCCAGCACTAATCATTTGGGATCCGCTAAAATGATGTTAGGGTACATTAGAGGGACAATTAATTATGGAATCTGGTATAGAAATGTGGAGAATTGAGCTCTTATTGTCTATTCAGATATTGATTGGGGTGGATGTTTGGATGATTACAAAAGCACTTTTGGTTACTATTTTTCGTTTTGTTCAGGCATTTTTTCTTGGAGCACAAAGAAGCAAGATATTATAGCACAATCTTCAGCAGAAGCCGAGTATGTGGCTGTTGCATCTGCTACAAATCAAGCAACTTGGTTAAGAAAGATCTTGTTGGAATTGAATTTGTTGCCAAAAGAACCAACAGTGATCTATGTGGACAATAAATCAGCCATTGCGATGGCTGAAAATATGGGGCAGCATGTAAGAACAAATCATATTAACATAAGGTTTCATGCTTTAAGAGATGCTGAGAAGAATGATGAAGTTAAGTTGGTGCATTGCATCAATGATGATCAACATGCATATATTCTGACCAAGTCTCTTTCCACTAAGAAGTTTGAGTTTCAAAGGTTTTTGCAATGTGTTTCAAAGAAAAATCTTAAGGAGGAGTGTAAGAAAATTAAGATTTGTCTTAGAAATTCCTAGATTGGAGTTATTTTGTATTAGATATGTTAGAAGGGTGAACAAGGCCGAGCGCCTTCAAAAGTTGCTCCAGTCACCTAAAGCCTTGGCAAACTACTTCCTGGTGGTTTAGTAAGGTCTTTATGAAAAGGTGTAACTGCTCTTGTCAGAAGGCCAGTGCTACTATACTATATGGTAAAGATCTCCCACACCTGGACCAGGCTACAAACGATGAGTCTTCTCTTTTCAGGGTTAAACTATATAGAACAAGAACAATAGACTGATTGACTGTGGTCAGGAAGATTTGTCCAGAAACTCCTAGGTTGGAGATATTTGGTAGTAGATATGTTAGAAAATTATGTTTTGTCTAGAAACTCCTAGATAGTAGATATTTTGTCGTAATATATGTAGTCTTGATATAAAATGAGTGGTGGTTAGTGCGCCACATATGTACATAGTTTGGTGTGAGATATTTTGCTTATTATGTGGTTGTAATTCTCACACTTTATCTATAAATAGACCATATGTAATAAAACATCTAGTGAAAAAAATTGAACTCAAGAAAACTTAAGCCTTCTACTTCACTTTCAGATTTTCTGTAGCAATTTACAGCTGCGATTTCCTACTATTTACACCTTGTAGACCTGGAGTTCTTCTTCCATTTCTTTGTAACAATACGGGTATGATGACCAAATTATAGGCCAATACAAAGATGGTGAATGGATAAAAGAGACATCTACAATAAAAATAGAAGTTGTACATACTTTCCTCTTGTTAATCTTGAAGGTGGAAAAGGTTTCTGAAGGAGCGGAGAAATGTTGGCAAAGGTATTAAAGAAAAATAAAACATCTGATGAAAGTCATAGGGAAATACAGGTTCACATATCACGTATGAATCATAAGGTTCACATGCCACAACCATTAAGTAGATGTCCACAACTTCGAATCAACGCCAAAATGTGACACTTCCAAGAAATACAGTTCACAATCAAAACAATGATTGGAATTGAATGGAAATGACTACTCTAAGTGGTAAGAAGACTGTGGATCCACCAATGCCAGCAATAGTAGAGGACTTGAATGAGCTCGACTCTATTGAAATTGAATATATGGATGAACCTAAAGAGAAAATTGATGATGAAAAGAAACCTTAGAAGTAAAACAAAAAGCATTATGGTAAAAATGACTAAGAGAATGAATATACTTTGATCGTCACACCCATGCAACAACCTCATCCACCTTACACACAGAGGCCTGACTAAAAAGGCTTAAAAAGAGAAATGTCACAAGTTCATATCGATGTTAAAGGTACTCCAGTCAACATTTCTTTTGTTGTAAGAAAGATGGGGTGCGTGAGTTGTGAATCAGATAAAAAAAACTAAATCATTTTAGTGTAATAGCCACCCGCTCTCTTGTTTAGAAAAAAAGGATCCTAGAGCATTCACCATCCCATGTATTATAGGAAATTTGAATTTTTCTAAGACTCTATGTGATTTGGGTGCTAGCATAAATTTGATGGCATTAACAATATTTTGACAGAGAATCTTGGGAGCCCCTATACCGACGTCAATACGGATAATTATGGAAGAATGTATAGTGAAAAAGCCAGTGGGTATTCTTTATGATGTTCCTGTAAAAGTTGAGGCATTCATATTCCTAAAAGATTTGTTTATCCTTGATTGTGAGGTTGATTTTTAGTTCCCTATCATATTGGGGTGAAAATTCCTTACTATCAGGTGTTCTTTGGTTGTTATGGAAACATGGAAGATGAATTTTAGATTGTATAATGAAGAGGTAATTTTAATATCTACCCATCGATGAAGCATCCTTGTGAGTTCATGGTGGTTTCACTCATTGATCTGGTTTCAGTCATTGATCTAGTCGATGTAGAGAAAGAAGAGGCACCTATTTAGGAGAGGTTTGGAGTTAAAATAATTGTGGAAGTGATCATGAATTTTGATAGAGAAGACATTGTAGATTATAAGGAGATGGTTGTTACACTTCCTAGTATGGGAAACTACACTTATGCACACAAGAAGCTTGACTTGGACTTGGAAAATAAGGTGACGCCACCTAAAGACAATCCATTGACGAACCTTAAGTATTAGAGCATAACGCTCTACCCTCTCACTTGGGGTATGTTTTCTTGGGCACCAATAATAGTTTACTGATTATCATAGCGACAGATAAAAAAAAAGGAAGTGAAGGCTATGACCTCTTTGTTGACGTGTTTTAAGAGGGACATTTGATTGTCTGTTGTGGATATTACAGGCATTCCACCAACTATATATTCTCAAAAATCCAACTTATGTTGGAGTGTAAATCAAATATTGAGCACAAGCGCAAGCTAAATCCACCTAGGAAAGAAGTCATCAAGAAAGAGATTATCAAGTGCTAGGATGTTGTAGGGGTTTATCCTATTGTATAGAAAAATGGATAAGTGAAGTTCAATGTGTGTAGAAGAAGGGAGGAATCAATATTGTGCTGAATCCAAAGAATGATCTTATTCCAACGAGGAAAGTTAGAGGTTGGACTGTGTGCATGGACTATAGAAAAATGAATGTGTGGACCGAAAAAGATCAGTGTCCAATGCCATTCATTTATCAGATGCTATATCATCTTGCGAGTGAAGGATGATATTATTTTTTATGGTTATTTGAGTTACAATGTGTTGTTACGTGTCTCAGGATCGGCTTTGAATGGGTCAGAGACTTCAACTGATTATTAGGAGATTAGTTTTCTTTTAGTCATTAAAGTATTAACTAGTTATAGTTGTTCTTATTTTATAGGCATGTTAGCAGTTATTTAGCAGTCCATGTTCTGTGTAAGTTGTACTGCCCCTCTACTTATTTAATCAACTTGAAGTTGAATACAAATTATTCTTCAGTTTCAATTCATTTTGTTCTTTCAGTTAATTAATAACATTGATATCAGAGCCGTACTTCTTAAGGGACTTCTGTGAGACTTGCGAGGTTCTTTTCTGAGTGTTTATCAAAATAGTATTCTCTGCAAAACATCATTAAAACAATGGAGAATGCAGACTCTTTTTCTGCTATTGCTGCACTAGTTTTCGATGGAGAAAACTATCAAGCCTGGGCAGTGAAAATGCAAGTTTATTTGCAGGCTAGTGATTTGTGGGAGTCTGTTGAGGAAGACTACGAAGTGCATCCTCTGCCAGGGAATCCAACTATGGCTCAGATTAGAACCCACAGGGAAAAGAAGACAGAAAAATCCAAAGGTAAATCTTGTCTCTTTGTTGCAGTTTCTGCCACCATTTTCAGTAGAATAATGACATGCAACTCACAAAAAGCAATTTGGGATTTCCTCAATAAAAAGTACGAGGGAGATGAAAGAATTAGAGGAATGAAAGTACTGAACTTGGTTAGAGAATTCGAGATGCAGCGTATGAAGGAACCAGAAACCATTAAGGATTATTCTAATAGGTTGCTTGGGATTGCCAATAAAGTAAGGATACTTGGAAATGAACTTACTGATAATAGAATAGTTCAAAGGATACTTGAACTTTACCTGAGAGATATGAGGCAACTATTTCTTCATTGGAAAATACTAAAGATTTGTCTACGCTTAGCTTGGCAGAGTTATTGAGTGCACTGCAGGAACAAGAACAACGAAGAATGATGACGCATGAGGGATCCATTAAGCGAGGCTTGCAAGCCAAGTTGTAGTTCGGTTCAAGTGCCAAGGGAAACAAAATAAAATGAATGAAAGGAAACCATGGAAACTACGAAGCGACAACAACGACAAATGGTATTGCTGCAACAAAGAGCAACAAAGAAGGCAAGTATCCTCCCTACCAACATTGTGCGAGGAGAAATCATCCACACTTCAAGTGTTGAAGAAAATTTAATGTGAAATGTAGAAAGTGTCAGAAGTTCGGTCATGCTGAGATTATCTTCAAAGAGAAGGGATTACGACAACCAAATGATGCACATATTGCAGACCAACAAGAAGAAGAGCAACTATTTGTGGCCACCTGTTTCGCAAGCAAAAACTCAAGTGAAAGTTGGCTTGTTGATAGAGGTTGTACGAACCACATGACCAGTGATGACAAGCTTTTCAAAGAACTTGATTGATCAGTTAAATCAAGAGTCAGGATTGGAAATGTAGAATACCTCCCAGCAAAAGGAAAGGGGACCATAGCAATTGAAAGTTACAAAGGTACAAAACTTATTTATGAAGTCTTATTTGTTCCTGAAATTCATCAGAATTTATTAAGTGTTGGGCCACTCCTAGAAAATGGATTCAAATTATTTTTTGAAGATAAAGCCTTCCTGATCAGCTATCCTAGTGGTCAGGAAATATTCAGAATTAAAATGTAGGAAAAAGGTTTTTCCTTGAATCCATTGAACGAGGAACACATAGCTTTTCCAAGCCAGCTCACTGTAGCGAAAACGTGGCATAAAAGGTTGAGGCACTTTCATCACAATGCTTTATTGTTTATCCAAAGGAGCAAAATGGCAAATGGTTTACAAAACTTGGAGGAGAACCCCTCAGGTTGTAAGGCTTGCGTACTTGGCAAGCATACTAGACTTCCATTTAAAAGTTCCACTTGGAGAGCTACATAAAAGTTGCACTCATTCACACCGATCTTTGTGGTCCACAAAGAACACTATCTGGCACCATGTATTATATTATCTTCATTGATGATCTAACAAGAATGTGTTAGATTTATTTTATGAAGTTTAAGTCCGTAGCTGATGGAATTCTTATGAAGTTCAAAGCTTGGATAGAAAATAAGAGTGGCTGCAAGATTCAGGTCATTAGGTTAGATAATGGAACTGAATATACCTCGGATATGTTCAATTCTTGTTGTGAAGAAGCTGGAATTGAGCACCAGCTTACTGTCCCTTATTCTCCACAACAAAATGGAGTGAGTGAGAGAAAAAATAGAACAATCATGTAGATGTAGAGATGCTTGTTGCATGAGAAGAATCTACCAAAGAAGTTTTTGGTTGAAGCAGCTAACACTATTGTTTTGTTACTGAATAGACTGCCTATGCGGGTAGTGGAAGGAAAGAATACATTTGAGGAATGGTATGGTGTCAAACTTGTTTTGAAAAACCTCAAGATATTTTGATGTCTATGTTTTCCTTATGTTCCACAAGTTAAGAGAGAAAATCTAGATAAGAAGGCAGATTTGAGAATCTTCATTGGCTATAGCTTATTTTCTGAAGCTTATAGGATCTTTCAACCTCAATCAAACAAGATTATGGTAAGTAGAGACGTTCAACTCCTTAAAGATGAGCAATGGGAATGGAATGAGGAGTCTCAAGTTAAAAACCATAATTCACAACTTGATTATGATGACTTGGTGGATGATCAACCTATTAGGGGAACAAGGTCACTCTCTGATATTTATGAGAGATGCAATGTTGTTGTTTTTGAACCTGCAGGGTATGAGGAAGAAAAAATGGATCAAAATTTGACAAATGCAATGAAGGAGGAGCTGACCGTGATAGAAAAGAACCAAACTTGGAAGCTCGTGGAAAGACCCTAAGATAGAAAAGTTATTAGAGTTAAATCCAGATTGTTTGGTAAACAAGCACAAAGCAAGATTGGTGGTGAAAGGCTATGCACAAGTTTGGGGAGTAGATTTTTCTGATACTTTTGTCCTAGTAGCCAGATTAGATACAATTCGGATGCTTTTGGCTATTGTGGCACATAAAAATTGGAAGATTTTTCAAATGGATGTGAAGTCTGCTTTCTTGAATGGTCTACTACATGAAGAAATATATGTTGAGCAGCCAGAAGGGTTCAGCGTACCAGGACATGAAGATATGGTTTATCTGTTTAAAGAAAGCTCTATACGGACTAAAGCAAGCTCCTAGAGCTTGGTACAACCGAATGGATAATCATTTGCTAGACTTAGGCTTCGAAAAAAGCTTAAGTGAATCGATTCTGTATGTCAAGAAAGTTGCCTCTAACATTATTATTATTTCTCTATATGTCAACGATTTACCTGTGACAGGAAATAATACAAGGCTGACTGAAGAATTCAAGGAGGAAATGATGGAAGTCTTTGAGATGACTGATCTTGGCGAGATGACTTATTTTTGGGAATGGAGATCAAGCAAACTCAAAATGAAGTTTTTGTTTGTCAAAATAAATATATGAAGGAGATTCTAAAAATAATTAGAATGGAAGAATGCAAGAGTGTGAGTACTCCAATGAATAAAAAAGAAAAGCTGAAAAAGGATGATGGAGCTGAACTAGTTGATGAAGGAGTATATCGAAGCTTAATGGATGCTAATGTATCTCAAAACAACAAGGCCTTACATCTTGTTTCATGTTAGTGTTTTATCCAGGTTTTTAAATTGTGCAAGTGAGCTGCACATGATGGCCGCCAAAAGAGTAGTTAGGTATCTTAAAGGAACTCTAATCTATGGCATAGGATTTAGCAAAAGTCTGAATTTCAAACTCCATTGATATTCTGATAGTAATTGGGGCAGGTCAACTGGTGGTATGTAAAGTACGTCTGGTTATTGTTTCACTTTTGGATAAGGGTGTTTATCATGGTGCTCAAAGAAACAGGAATAGTAGCAGAATCAACAACTGAAGCAGAATTTATCGCAGCAGCAACCACTGTTAATCAAGCACTATGTCTTAGGAAAATTTTGATCGATTTGCAGTTGGAGAAAGCAGAGAGCACTGAGATCCTTGTGGATAATCAAGTTGCTATAGCCATATCCAAAGATCCTGTGTTTCATGGAAGGACCAAGCACTTCAACATCAAGTTTTAGTTCTTGAGAGAAGAGTAGAAAAATGATGAAGTGGTTTTAATCTATTGCAAATGAGAGAATTAAGTGGCAGACATTTTTACAAAGTCATTTAATGTTAGCAGATTCGAATTTCTTAGAGAAAAGTTGGGAGTTTGCAGCTCCTGTTTCAGGAGGAGTGTTGTTACGCGTCTCAAGATCTGCCTTGAATGGGTCAGAGACTTCAGCTGATTATTAGGAGATTAGTTTTATTTTAGTCATTATCCTATTAACTAGTTATAGTTGTTGCTATTTTATAGGCATGTTAGCAGTCATTTAGCAGTCCATGTTTTGTGTTAGTTGTACTGCCCCTCTACTTATTTAATCAGCTTGAAGTTCAATAAAAAATATTCTTCAGATTTCAATTCATCTTGTTCTTTCTGTTAATTAATAACACAATGAGATATTGATTGCACCAGAAGACTACAAGAAGAACACTTTCACCTATATATATGGAATATTTGTGTTCAAGAGGATGCCATTAGGATTGTGTTATGCACCAGTGCTATTTTAAGTGTTTTATGATATTGATATTCTCAGACACAGTGGAGGATAAGATTGAGGTATTCATGAATGATTTATCAGTGTTAGGTGATTCTTTTGATAATTGCTTAGCCCATTCAGGTGATGTGCTAAAAAGGTATAAAGAATGCAATCTTGTGCTTTACTAGGAGAAATGTAACTTTATGTTGAAATAAGGTACAGTTCTTGGCCACCAAAAATATAGTAAAGGTATTGAAGTTGATAGACCATAGATTGATGTGATCTAAAATTTCCTCCACACATCACTGTAAAGGGTGTGAGAAGTTTCCAGGGACATGCTGTCTTTTATAGTAGATTAATCATAAAATTCTCAAAAATTGCACACCTATAATGGATATTATTAGAGAAGGAGCTGGAGTTTGGTTTTTTATTATAATTGTATGAATGTGTTTGTAGGACTGAAGGAGAAGTTGATCTCTCGTCCCATTATTATCACACTATATTGGTCTCAACAGTTCGAGGTTATGTCTAATGTTAGTACAGTTGAACTTGGTGTAGTCTTTGTGTAGAGACGTGAGATGATTTTACACCCCATATGTTATGCCATAAAATCTCTAAATGTTGCTTATAGTGGTCTTTGCATTCATGAAATTTAGATCTAATTTTCTTGGGACCAAGTCAATGTATACACTTATTAGGTAGAACTTTGGCACCTGATGGAACAGAAGGATGCTACACTAAGACTGATTCAATGGGTGTTGTTTTGGCAAGAGTTTTATTTTGAGGTAATAAACCAAATGGGAATTGAAAATCAAGTAGTTGGTCACTTATCCAAGTTGGAAGAAACATTAATGCTGAAGTTAACAAGTGGGGTTAATATAAATGAAACTTTCCCATATGATCAAGTATTGGTTGCATCACCTGACTTGATATTGTGCTTCACACAGTTTGCTTAATATTTAGTTATTGATGTTATCTTTTTATTTGTCTTTCCCCCTACACCAAATGTTTCTGTCAGATGTGAGGAAATTTTTGTAAGAGGAGCCATACTTGTTTGTGGTAGATACTGATGGCATTGTGTGTCACTACATACTTCTGGTAGAGATGATGTGCATATTGCAGGTATTTTAATCCACTTCCAATTGGAGAGCATCATAATAGTATCTATGCCGCCTATATATTCTACAATGTGGGTGGGTACTATTGGCACACAATCCAACATCAGGCTCATGCTTTTTTAAAATTTTGTGATCATTGGCAAAGAGAATGATGTATATCAAGGAAACATGAGCTCCCCCTCACTCTTATTTTTGTAATTTAACTGTTCAAAATGGGGTGCATTGATATTATGGGCCCATTTGTGAGTTCTAATTAGGTAAAATGCATACTTGTGAAAATAAATATGTGTCAAAATAGGGTTGAGGCAGTCATAACATTCTTGAAGCGATATATCGAATCCAATTTGGTACGCCGTGGGAAATTAGAAGTGATGGAGGTTCTAACATTTCCAACATTTGGTTTCGTGTTCTACTTGATAAATATGGGGTAAGATACAACTGCCACGAACTGGGGCTACCCCCTAGGAGTAACATGGCGTACTTGACCCCGAAGGGGTCTCGTACAAGCCCTTAGCTTTCATCCACTTTGGAGCCATAGAATGTAGAGGGATTCATTCTTGTGAAATCCCTAATTGTTGAAGTGGTTGTACTTGCATTGGAATTCTCATGAGCTCTAGCATCCCTAGTGACTTGAGTCGTCAAACCATGAGTCAATGTTTGGTGAGCCGACCTTATCTCCACATTAGTCATATCCCCCTCTTCATTAGGAGCTTGAGGATCTTGAGGAGCTTGGGGAGGAGCACCCTCATTGACATTCTCCTCTTGCGTCCTCCTTGCATTTCCTCTTCTTGTATTCATTGCCTAAAATCACAACAGAAGGATTAGGAAAGGACTTCATAGAGTTAGGACTCCAAGCACGACTAAAGAGTAATGAAACAAGTGAAAGTTCCTAAACATCTTATAGCCTCTCATTCGTAAGTGTGGCACATTTCACACTCATGAACAAGACTCTACTAGAAGTGGTTCATGAGACATCAACCTAAGTATTATCCCGAAACCTTATGCTCTGATACCAAGTTTGTCACGACCCGGGTCTACCCCCTACGAGTAACATGGCATACTTTACTCAGAAGGGGTCTCGTACAAGCCCTTAGCATCATCATAACATAAAGACATAGAATAATTGCAGAAAATTTAAAACTTTTACAATAGAAGTCAACTTCTTCTTCTTAGATGAAAGTAGGAATCTAGACTTGTCTCAATCACTATCTAGTACATAAAGAATACAAATAGGGTCAAAATCCCTTTACATCAATATAGTCCCAGAAGTGGAAAGTACATAAAAAGATAGAAAATAGAAACATATTGTCCTTGAACTTGAGGACTCACCAAGCTTAAGGAATAGTCAACCCAAGCTTCACTTGAAGAAAATGATATGTCTCAACGGCCAGAACCTACACTCATAGAATGTAGAAAATAGGAGTTAGCACAATAAATTGTACTAAGTATGGAAGCCATGCACAAAATCCTTAAAATATGCAAAAAAGGGACATTGAGTTGAAATCATGCCTTTATATGGTTTGAAAGCCATAATGCACATTTAAGAAGCAACATAAGTCAAACCAACATATAAGCAACCCAAAGCCATACTAGTGCAATGCAAAGGTAAGATCCCATAACCCTACCAAATGTGAAGTATCACACTTAGGTCAACCACAACATACATATCTTACTTTACTTTATTCACATCTAACATACATAAGTAAGGAGTCATTCATATTCATAACTTGTAACAAGTGAAGTCAACCTTAACATTCATACATACCTTTCATACATAATTAATAAGCCTTCGTAACATAAGAGAACCTCACCATGACCCCTCTTAGAGTCTACTTGTGCAATATCTAAGTGAAGACCCATACCCCCACTCATGCTAAGTAATACCCATTAAGAAGTCATAATTTAAGTTCATGTTCTTATCATAGTTCATATTGATATGATATAGGGAAAATAGCATTAACCGACATAGACCATGTGAGCTACATGGAATCCGGTGTTTTACCCCCATACCGAAAAGAGGTGTCCTACTTGCCTAAGGTAGAACTTTCATAATAGCTTTTAGGTGGATCCACTAGCTAAAACCTATGTGGGTACATAGTTATGGGATAAGTAGATTGCTTTTAGAAACCTTGACGATTAACGTGGAGGTTTCCATCTCATGAGATAACCATATTGGGAACCCAACTACTAGCGTGAAGGAACCCATCTCATACTTATATCCACTCGGTGCTAAGCATAATTCCCTTTAAGAGTTACATTAAGTCTTTACTTAGATTCATATTCACAAGAGAATGCACTTGGCATTGAAGACAACATAATATCATAAGAGCTCAAAGATTCATTTGGTGAGAATGTCCTTTCACCCCTTGAACCATCAACATGTGAGTAACCCTTTCACACCTTACCAATAGTGTATCTATGAGCATGGCCTTTCAATCAACACAACAAATTGTTCATAACATACATACATTCTTCATACATAATCAAGTGTAAGGGTATAGGGAAGAAGGATCTTACATCATTACCACAATTACACAAGTCATAGGATCGTCACTACCTAAGTAAATCATGAACTCATATGCAATCTTCATCTACATATATAAACCCTAGTTATTGCATTTCAAGGCTAGGAACCAAGATCAACCCTAACTTCTAGAATTACAAACACTAGATCGGGGAATTACATGATTCAACAACTTAATAAACATAAGCATAATCAATTGTCAAGCTTAAATGATCAATCAAGTGACTTCTTAGTTCACAATTTAGGAAGAAAGGGAAATCATGGGTACCAAGAGAGATTTTCATCAAAATACTACAATAATCTAACCATAAACCATCATAATTAATTATAATAGATCATAATTGAACAATAAAAATCATTTTGGAAGAAGACCCATGATTAGAATAAAAACCCTAGTTTTTGGAAGTCTTAAAAACACACTTTGAAGGCACTTCTTGGGGGATAGCTACCCAAGAATCAAAAGCATCCATACCTTAGGGAGATTTCCACACTAAATTGAGGGAGAAAGGTTGGTTCTTTAACCCCTAGCTTGAGCTTTGACTTTGTTCTTCAATGGAGTCCTAGAGAGAGAATTATCTTGAGAGAGGTAGTTTCTAGTTGAGTGTTGTGAGTTATGAGGTGTTAAGTTGAGTTTGATGGCTTAGATATACTTATATAAGTCTATAATAACCAATAGGAACCGTTCCTACACCTAATTAATTAAAATAGAACTTACCTAATTTAATTCACCCTAAGCCGAATTGGCTCAACTTTTGCCGAGCCTAACCACTACTGCCCATCCACGGACCATGGATGGGACCACGGCCGATCTTGCAGTAGCGTGGTTTGGATCAGAGAGGGCGGAGTCCAAGGCAATGGTGAGGAGACTAAGTCTCAACCCACGACACCCACCTACAGTCCGTAGGTTGGGTGATGCCACGTACCGCATGGTCGTGGTTTGGGTCTGAGACTTGGAGATTTGGGCAGCTTAGGAAAAAACCAAGTGTTGACTCACGACCCCCACCTACGAGGTGTGAGTTAACCCATGACTCGTAGGTTGCCCTCTCGTGGTTCATGTTGTTTTTGACAGCTTTTTGAACAGCCCCTTGCCCCTCATCAAGGGCCCTTGGGGGGCCATGCCTTAACGTTTAGGCACTAGGACCTTAGTACTAAGTTAGGGAAGTTATTTTACGACTCTTATCTTTACGTTAAACCCTTTTCAGGACACTAGACTACATGATAGGCTCTAGCTTAGGTTATTAGATTTCCAGGGTGTTACATTATCCCCCCTTGGGAACATTCGTCCCCGAATGATGATCTAGACACCAAACAAAGTTAGAAGCTCTAGACTAACAGCCCAACACACATGAAACATCAAAAATGTGCAAAACTGATAAATGCACTATTCAAAAGGAGGAAACCTCAACTCCATTTCACAACATGGCCCATCCAATATAAATTAGTAGGAACTACATCTACCAACCCAATATGCATGAAATACCACACAAATCATGTTCATAGGAGGAACTACCTTCTCCAACTAAAAGCAAGATCAACACAACATTATGGAGCCAACATATCATTTCATCAAAATATAACTAAGCTTGTTCATCAATTCACCACATGAAGTAAAAAATGCAATCATCATACTACAATGCAAATCAACATGAGGAACATATAATCCATGAAAACTCAATTTATACTAAACATGAATTCTCACAAGAACATGCACAACATAAGGGAAACATGGAAAACTCATACAATACACATGACTCCCAAAACACTAAAAACTCAAGAGGAATTACTTACCTCAAGTTTGAATAGGAGTAGAAGGAAAAAGATGAGTGTAACGGGACTTTATATCGACATCGGCCTCCCATGTACCACCCTTAACTAAGTGATTCCTCCATAAAACTTTAACGGAGGCTACTTCCTTATTTCTCAACCTCTTTACTCGCCGGTCCAAAATCTCAATCGAGACTTCTTCATAAGAAAGGTTCTCATTAACTCCTAAACCCTCTAATGGAAGGATGGATATCGGATCACCAATGCACTTCTTGAGCGTGGAAACATGAAACACCGGGTGAACCGGTGCCAACTCATTTGACAAGTCTAATTCATATGCAACTTTCCCAAGACGTTACAAGACTTGATATGGACCCACATACTGGGGACTAAGCTACCCCTTTTTACAAAACCTCATCACACCCTTCATAGGTGAGATTTTCAAGTAGACCCAATCACCAATTTCAAACTCTAGATCCCTCCTTCTACATTCGGCATAACACTTTTGCCGACTATGGGTTGTCTTCAACCTATCTCTAATAAGTCGAACTTTTTCAATAGCATCATAAACTAGTTCAGGACCAATTAGAGTAAATTGACCTACCTCAAACAACCCAACCGGAGAGCTACACCTTCTCCCATAAAGTGCTTCAAACGGAGCCATGGCAATGCTAGAGTAATAACTATTGTTGTAGGCAAACTCAATCAATGGGAGATGGTCATCCCAACTACCCTTGGAATCAATCAGACACGCTCTCAACATGTACTCTATGTTTTGAATGGTCTTTTCCGCTTGACCATCCGTTTGAGAGTGGAAAGCGGTACTAAGTTTAAAAGTGGTACCAAGCCCCTTTTGGAATGCCTTCCAAAAGTGTGAAGTAAATTGGGCACCCCGATCCGATATGATAGATAAGGGAACCCCATGCAACTTCAGTTTATCATTAATGTACAAATTTGCATAGTGTTTCGCCGAAAATGAAATCTTGACCGGAATAAAGTGGGTTGATTTAGTCATCCTATCAACAATGACCCAAATAGAATTATGTTGCCTTCGAATACGAGGAAAACCCACAACAAAGTACATATTCACATCCTCCCACTTCCAAGTGGGACTTTCTATATGTTGGGACAAACCTCTAGATTTTTGGTGTTCGTCCTTGACTTGTTGACAATTCGGACATTTGGCTACAAAACCCGCTATATTTTCAAGGCAAACACCACCGCCGCTAATTCAAGATTATGAGTCGGATAATTCTTTTCATTTACCTTAAGTTTCCTCGAAGCATAGGCAATCACTTTACCTCGTTGCATAAGGACACATCCCAAACCCACTTGAGAAGCGTCACAATACACTACAAACCCATTGGTACCCTCCGGTAAGGTCAACACCAGAGCGGAAGTGAGTCTATCCTTCAATTCTTGGAAGCTCTTCTCACAAGCCTCGGACCACACAAACATAGCTTTATTTTGGGTTAAAGCCGTCAATGGAGAAGAGATGGAGGAAAAACCCTCAACAAACCTCCTATAATAATTGGCCAAACCCAAAAAGCTTCTAATATCAGTATGAGATAGAGTTTTAGGCCAACTCTTGACCGCATCCATCTTCTTAGGATTAACCTCAATACCCATACCTGACACAATGTGACTAAGGAAAGCAACCGATCTTAGCCAAAACTCACACTTGGTAAACTTAGCATATAATTGGTGGTCCTTAAGGATTTGCAATACCATCCTCAAATATTTCATATGATCAGCCTCACACTTTCAGTAGATCAAAATATCATCAATAAAGACAATCACAAATGAATCAAGATATTGCTTAAATACCTTATTCATTAGATCCATGAATGCCGCCAGGGCATTTGTTAGACCAAAAGACATAACTAGGAATTCATAGTGACTGTATCTTGTTTGGAAGGCCGTTTTAGGAATGTCAACCCCTGTCACCCTAAGTTGGTGATAGCCCGACCTTAGGTCAATCTTCGAAAAATAACTCACCCCTTCGAGTTGGTCAAACAAATCATCAATTATAATGAGAGGGTACGTATTCTTTATAGTGACCTTGTTCAATTGGCGATAATAAAAACACATCCTAAGGGACCCATCTTTCTTCTTAACGAACAATACCGAAGCACCCCATGGAGATATGCTTGGTTGAAAAAAACCCTTATCTAGCAAATCCTTGAGTTGTGCCTTCAATTCTTTTAATTCGGCCGGAGCCATCCGGTAAAGGGGAATAGATATGGGTTGAGTATCCGGCAAAAGATCAATGCCGAAGTCTATTTCTCGTTCGGGAAGAATTCCGGGCAAGTCATCGAGAAAGACTTCTAGAAATTCCCTTACTACGGGGACCGACTCTAATGAAGGAATCTCGGATTCAACATCCATGACTCTTACAATGTGATACATGATCCCCTTTGAGATCATTTTTCTAGCTTTTAGATATGAAACGAAACGACCTCTATGAATAAAGTTTCCCCCCTTCATTTCTAATAGTGGCTCATTTGGAAATTGAAACTTAACCACTCAGGTTCTACAATCAATGGACGCAAAACAAGCATATGACCAATCCATCCACAAGATGACATCAAAGTCCAACATATCTGATTCTAATAAATCAACCAAAGTGACTTTATGAGACAATGAAATGGGACAAATCATATAAACTCTTTTTGCTACAATCGAGTCACCCACCGGGGTAGACACCAAAAATGGTTCCTCTAATTTTTCGGGGACTACATCAAATTTCATAGCCACTAAAGGTCTAACAAATGATAAAGTGGAATGAGCATTGCCGAACGGTATTCGTTTACCACTAAGTCAGATATCCCCATAACGAATTTGTTCATCTTGGCCCTAGAGTCTGCCACTAAGGTTAGAGCATACTTAGACAATTGGGTGAACTTAAGGCTATATTCCTTCACACTCATACCTCCTTGGTGAAGGTTGATGAATTCTTGCATCTTTCTCTCCCTCAACTCTAGGGGAAAAACCTATCAAGGAAGGATGACTTGAACAATCCCCAATCAACCGGACCCACTCTCACGGGTCTCTCATCCTTCCATTGCTCATACCATACTTGAGCCACATCTTTCAATTGGTAGGCAGCTAGTTCCGCCTTCTCTCTTGGAGACACACCTATAGCATCAAGCACCTTAAACATTTCATCAATAAACCATTGTGGGTTTTCATCCACTTCGGAGCCATAGAATGTAGGGGGATTCATTCTTATGAAAATAATATGACTCAACGGCCGAAACCTACACTCATAGAATGTAGAAAATATGGGTTAGCATAATGAAATGTACTAAGTATGGAAGCCATGCACAAAATCCTTAAAATATGCATAAAAGGGACATTGAGTTGAAATCATGCCTTTATCAAGTTTGAAAGCCATAATTCACATTTAAGAAGCAACATAAGTCAAACCAACATATAAGCAGCCCAAAGCCATACTAGTGCAATGCAAAGGCAAGATCCCATAACCCTACCAAATGCAAAGTATCACATTTAGGCCACCCACAACATACATATCTTACTTTACCTTATTCACATCCAACATACATAAGTAAGTAGTCATTCATATTCATAACTTGTAACAAGTGAAGTCAACCTTAACATTCATACATACCTTTCATACATAATTCATAAGCCTTCGTAACATAAGAGAACCTCACCATGACCCCTCTTAGAGTCTACTTGTGCAATGCTTAAGTGAAGTCCCATACCCCCACTCATGCTAAGTAATACCCCCAATACCCCTTAAGAAGTCATAATTTAAGTTCATGTTCTTATCATAGTTCATATTCATATCATATAGGGAAATAACATTAACCAATGATGAGTCCACAAATTGGACTCATTTAGGGATATATTTTAATAGAAATGGTGCCCTCAAATGCTTATTTTATCTCAATATCTGATGAAAACCCTTAATTTTCAGGTATTTGAAGTTTTGAGGAAACCATGGACACTACGTCGCAAAAAGGAATGAAAAGGCTAAAAAAACGAAGAAATGAAGGCCTGAGGATTGTCGAGTATACTTGGTGAGTCGCCGAAGGGTCTTACTTCACCTTTTGTTCAATTGTGATGATCCCTGAAGGAAAGGATCAAGTCGGCAAAACAAGAAACCAGTCGGCGCATCACCGAGAAGTTCCGCGAAGCAGTACCATGTCGTCCAATAACCCAGAGCATGATAATGTTGAGGGATGGTAGAAGACGGCGATGAACTACACCAAAGGGCGAATCGCCGAGTTGATTGGCGATTCTGACTAACAACGCTGAATGATCCGCTGCAGCACAAATTTGCGAATACTATAAATAGTAGTTAGAGTTTTAGTTTTAGTGGGGAACAATTAATATAATTTTCACTTAGAGTTGAACAATTGTGATAGTTTTCACATAGAATAGTACTTTTTTGATTATTTTTTACTCTTAAGTTTGAAAGGGTTTTGGAGTACTTGAAGAAGAAGAGGGTTCCATCTCTTTCAATTTGGAAGTGGGTCTCTTGGATTCTTAACTCTTTGCCTAAATTGAGACTTAAATCTTCATAACCATTTTATTTCAACATCATTGAAGGTATAAATTTGTATTTCTTCATGTGTGGCTAAAAACCCCATTCTTGGGGTGTGATTTAGCGAATATGGGTTAAGATTGTTGTTGGGTCTTGCTTGCTGATAGATTAGACGTAGTTTAATGGTGATTTCTTCTAGTAGTTGTGGATCAACTTAACAAATTTGTAGTTGCAAATACAAGTTTATTTATATCTTTCCGGTTTGCTCAAGAGAGAAGTCCCGAAACCAAGACTACTAGATTGATGGCCTAAGGAGTAGGTCGACATGAGGTTCAGCTCGAGAGAGTGAACCCTTGTTCAATATTCTAACACTCATCTCGAGAGAGTGAGTGGGGTAAGGCGTAGGCTGGTCTTCATGCCGCAAGTGGGTGTACGAGAGGAACCTATTTGAAACGGAGTAAGTTGCTCGAGAGAGAACTTATTCCCACATAAAGCTTAGTCTAGACACTATTACTCTATAAATTTCTATCGAAATCATGTACCCAATAATTTAGATTAACCCGTATTCCGGTCACATCCCAAGAATCCCCCTCTCATTGCTTAGATTTCCTTGTTGATTTCGCTAATTTTAGCTTACTTGTGACAAAACCCCCATTTGTTAATTGACACTCCTGTGTCCCCCTTTAATTTACAATGTTTTTAATCGTTAATGTCTTTAGCTACAACTAGTTAGAAGTAATTTTATTTTTGTATAACTTCTCGAAACCACTCTCTTGGGACGATCCCAACCCATGGTTGCGTTACTAAACTATTGTACGATCGGAGACCTTTGCATCGGATGTTGTGTCTTGATTACGCAAATATCAAAATGTCGCCGCTGCCGGGGAGTGGTGTTATTTGGAAATTCTAAGTTAAATAAAATTTTGTGTCCTTCTTAGTTTTTGCTCTACTAATCCAAATTGTTATTTTGTTTTGCTTGTTTGAATATCAAAGAAGGGAAATAAGAATGGTCATTATGGGTACCACACGGACCATCCCCTCCTAAAACTACTGAAGCTCAGGGACAACCTCCGGACATTTAAACAGGTAGGGGATGAGACAATTCAAGAAATGTGGCTGAAGTTTCAAGCGGTGCTGCAACCATGCACATCTCATGGGATGATGGACAAGGCGCTACTGGAAGGCTTCTATAAGGGTCTTGGACCCGAGAATATAAGTGTAGCCGATCAACTTTGCGAGGGCGGCATGCTATACCAGCCCTATGAAGTCGTAGAAAAACTCTTTGATGGCATGGTAGAAGCCGGCAAAGAAGCCAAAAAGAAGCAAGAGTGGGATGCACTAGTCACCCAGTTGGATGCTCTATCCGACCGAGTCACGGAATTAGAAGTACAAGCCATGGGAAAAGAAACTCACTTCTCCCTCCGAGAGTGTAGTCATGGGAAGAAGCAGGGAAGTGTGCAAGATGACGAAGCTCTTTCAGTCATTCAGCAAAAAATTGAGGCACATGAGAAGATGTTGAATGAAATGAAGGAAAACATCGAAATGCTAAATGCAGCGTCAACCTCTCACTCCATGAATATTCAGCTGCAGGATGCTCAAATCGGCCATTTGATATCAGGTCATTACCCACAATTCACCGAGGACTCGCCTAATTACAACATGGGCGACTCCGAGGATGAAAAATAGTTGCTGACTTGCATCGTGCCGTGACGTTAACTAAGGTGTTGTTTAGGAGGCAACCCAAAACCCCTTAATATTTTATACTTACTTTTTGGTAAAATAATAGTGTGTCGTTTATACAAGTTGAAATGTGAAAAGGTGTTAGAAAAACAGTTAGGTGGCAAGCAATAGGTCTAGTCGGCAAGTCGCAAAAGAGGTCGGCGCACAAAATCAATTTCGCTGTTTGACTCAAGATAGCTTCAAATTGGAGTCTGTAAAATTCGGCAAGCCCAGAAAAGTATTGGCAAATCGCCAACCATATCGGCGACCCCGATGTTTATCGCCGTTAGAACATCCAAATTTTCTTGGGAAGTTCTGTAAGACTCGGTGAAGTAAACAATTGTTCGACGAAACACGGACTGACCCAGCAATCAAGACTACTGCCACCGAATGAGCAAAAACTTGACAGTTTGCATGCCAAAAGGGTTTAAAATCTACCACTTGTTCACTTTTACACGCTTTCATTCCTCCAACTGCATCTTTGCACACTAATTTCCATATATTCCTGCATTACCTATGTGTTCTAGTTATCAATTTGTGCTCGGAACATGAATTGCACTATAAATTGGTCAGTGCAAATGGGTGGCTATGAAGCATCCGAAAACGTGGGTTGAGACTAGACGCATTGGGCTGCCTAGCAAAGTTGTGGAGAGTTTAAGGAACCACTCAGCGGTCCGCTTAACGTCCCCACCTCAAAATATGCCGCCCCGACAAATGAGGCAGCTTCTTAACTAGGATTATCCTTTGTCTCCCTCTCTGTTATTCTCTATTTGTACTTTTGGATGTTTGTTAATTACATTTGAGGACAAATACATTTTATTTGTGGTAGGGTGAGGCCCACCTTTTGTGTGAATATTGATGCTCGTGTTTTGTACTTATATTTGGGTTGTTCTATTTTAACTGATATTATCACTGCCTTTCTGTGGCTGTTTGAGCTTACGACTCCTTATATTTTAAATTTTAAAACCATTTTGACCCTTCCAAATATTTTTGATTTTTTCGCACATATTTGCCACCTCTCTTGTGTTGAATGTGGCTGTTCGTTTGCAAAAAAATGAGTCTCGGTCCCAAACAATACCGGACTTGAATAGTGCTCTCAATCGAACGAACAAGAATGCGCGGCTACGATGAGGCCTAATGAAGTTGCGTAGACAATATGTGAAATCTTTGCATCTCGTTATGACTAGCCTTGTATCAAATTGATTTTCTTGTAATGATCATTGCACACTAGCGAAAGTGTGGAATGTTGTTTAACTTATAGTGTCAATGCCTAGTGTGACGAGCTTACCTTTGAACTATGCATGATAGATCCTAGAATTTGCCCCGTTGCTCCGGTCAATTAAGTGATGCTATCTCTTGATATGATCTTAGGCAACTTCTACGAGTGTGAGCCAATTTGACATATACCTCTTTTGTGAACTACCTTGTGAGTGTGTGATTCTCTCTTGAACACCCCTTGAGCCTTACCTTTCTTTGGAAGAAACTTTATGAAAATTAGACATTTCTTAATCCATCACACATAATCCTCATGAAGTTGTGGTTAGTTTTAATAGCCAACTTAGGCTTTTGGCCTAAGTTGGCGGTGAGGTTAAAAGATAGGGGCAAGTCAAGAAGTGCAAGGAAAGTCTCCTCTTACCCATGGTTTTGAAAAAAAATGGAACTCCTCTATATAAAAAAGAAAACAAGAAAAGACAGAAAAGAAAAAGAAAAAGAATGAAAAAGAAAGTTGTGGAATAAAGTACAAAAGAGATGGGGTTCCCAAATAATCCATGGAAAGTGAATAATAGGATGACTTATGAGCACTAAACATAATGATGAAGGAAAAGGAAAGGAAGTGTTGTGAGCACCACATTTCATGAGGATGAAAGTCACTGAGCCTAAATGACCATACCTTTGTACATAACCCCATTATAAGCCTTGAAAAGAAATTTTTGATCTTCAGTGAGCTGAAACAAATGTTGATTGGAAAATATGGGAAAACCTATGGGCTAAATTACGCATTACGTTCTTCTTTACGACTTTGAGTGTTGCATCTGATTCCAAAGTTTTAAACTGTGAAACCATTGTCTGAATATGGAATCATTCTTTGTGTGAGGGCATTTGAACACTATAGTTGAGCTTGAACTTGCATTTGAAGCAAGTATTGTGAGCATGAGATTCGTTGATATTGGTGAGTCACAACTTGAATCTTTAAGTGTACATTTGATCTTTGCATAAGTAAATTGAGTCTTGTTGTGTGCATTCATGATTGAATCTTGTATAGCACTGTTCGAGACACTCTTTTTGAACGGCTGAACTTGAGTTTGCTTGAGGACAAACAAAAGTTTAAGTTAGGGGTGTTGACGAGTCCACAAATTGGACCCATTTAGGGCTATATTTTAATAGAAATGGTGTCCTCAAATGCTTATTTTATCTCAATATCTGATGAAAACCCTTAAGTTTTAGGTATTTGATATTTTAAGGAAAGCATGGACAATACGTCGCAAAAATTAACGAAGAAATGAAGCCCTGAGGATCGCCGAGTCTACTTGGCGAGTCGCCGAAGGATCTTACTTCGCCTTTTGTTCCAGTATGCTGAGCCCTGAAGGAAAGGATCAAGTCGGCGCATCGCCAAAAAGTTCCGCGAAGTAGTACCATGTCGCCCAATAACCCAAACCACGACGATGTTTAAGGCTGGTGCAAGACGGCGATGAACTACACCAAAGGGCGAATCGCCAAGTTGATCGGCGATTCTGACTAACGACGCCGAATGATCCGCTGCAGCACAAATGTGTAAAAACTATAAAAACTAGTTAGCGTTTTAGTTTTAGTGTGGAACAATTATTATAATTTTCACTTAGAGTAGAACAATTGTGATAGTTTTCACATAGAATAGTACTTTTTGATATTTTTACTCTAAGTTTGAAAGGGTTTTGTAGACTTGACGAAGAAGAGGGTTTCATCTCTTTCAATTTGGAAGTGGGTCTCTTGGATTCTTAACTCTTTGCCTAAATTGAGACTTAAATCTTCATACCCATTTGATTTCAACATCATTGAAGGTATAGATTTCTATTTCTTGATGTGTGGCTAAAAACCCCCATTTTTGGGGTGTGATTTAGCGAATATGGGTTAAGATTGTTGTTGGGTCTTGCTTGCTATTAGATTAGATGTAGTTTAATGGTGATTTCGTCTAGTAGTTTTGGATGAACTTAACAAATTTGTAGTTGCAAATACAAGTTTATTGATGTGCTTTCGGCTTGCTCGACAGAAAAGTCGCAAAACCAAGACTACTAGATTGAAGGCCTAAAGAGTGGGTCGACATGAGGTTCAGCTCGAGAGAGTGAACCCTAGTCCCATATCCAAACAATCAGCTCGAGAGAGTGAGTGGGGTAAGGCGTAGGCTGGTCGTCATGCGGCAAGGGGGGTCCAAGAGGAACCCATTTGAAACGGGGTAAGTTGCTCGAGAGAGAACTTATTCCTACATAAAACTTAGCCTAGTCACTATTACTCTATAAATTTTCTATCGAACGCATGTACCCAATAATTTAGATTAACCCATCTTCCGGTCACATCCAAAGAATCCCTCTCTCATTGCTTAGATTTCCTTGTTGATTTCGCTTATTTTAGCTTACTTGTGACAAAAACCCCATTTGTTAATTGAAACACCTGTGTCCCCCTTTAATTTATAATTTTTTTAATTGTTAATGTCTTTATCTACGACTAGTTAGAACTAAATTTTATTTTTGTATAAATTCTCGAAACCACTCTTTTGGGACGATCCAAACCCTTGGTTGGGTTACTAAACTATTGTACAATCATAGACACTTGCATCGGAAGTTGTTTCTTGATTACGCAAACATCTAAATGGCTCCACTGCCGGGGAGTGGTGTTATTTGGGAATTCTTAGTTAAACAAAAAAATTTATCCTTCTTAGTTTTTGCTTTACTAATCTAAATTTTTGTTTTGTTTGGCTTGTTTGAATATCAAATAAGGGAAATAAGAATGGATGATCATTATAGGTACCACACGGACCATCCCCTCCTGAAACTACTGAATCTCTGGGACAACCTCCGAACATTTAAACAGGTAGGGGATAAGAAAATTCATGAAATGTGGCTGAAGTTTGAAGCGGTGATGCGACCATACCCATTTCATAGGATTACGGACAAGGCGCTACTGGAGTGCTTCTATAGGGGTCTTGGACCTGAGAATAGAAGTGTAGCCAATCAACTTTGCGAGGGCGGCATGCTATACCAGCCCTATGAAGTCATAGCAAAACTCCTTGATGGCATGGTAGAAGCCGGAAAAGAAGCCAAAAAGAAGCAGGAGTAGGACGCACTAGTCACCCAGTTGGATGTTTTATCCAATCGAGTCACGAAATTAGAAGTACAAGCCATGGGAAAAGAAAAGCACTTCTCCCTCCGATAGTGTAGTCATGGGAAGAAGCAGGGAGGTATGCAAGATGACGAACCTCTTTCACTCAGTCAACAAAAAATTGAGGCACATGAGAAGATGTTGAATGAAATGAAGGAAATCATCGAAATGCTAAATGAAGCATCAACCTCTCACTCCATGACTATTCATCTGTAGGATGCTCAAATCGGCCATTTGATATCAGGTCATTACCCACCATTCGATGTGGAGTCGCCTAATTAGAACATGGGCGACTCAAAGGATGAAGAATAGTTATTTACTTGCGTCATGCCGCGATGTTAACTAAGGTGTTGTTTGGGAGGCAGCCCAAAACCCCTTAATATTTTATATTTGCGCATTGGTAAAATAATAGTGTGTCGTTTATACAAGTTGAAGTGTGAGAAGGTGTTAGAAAAAGTGTTGGGTGGCGAGCAACAAGTCCAGTCAGCGAGTCGCCAAAGAGGTCGGCGCAAAAAATCAATTATGCCATTTAACTCAAGATAACTTCAAATTGGAGTCTGTAAAATTCGGCAAAGCCCAGAATAGTATTAGCGAATCGCCAACCATATCGGTGACCCCGATGTTTACTGTCGTTTGAACATCCAAATTTTCTTGGGAAGTTCTGTAAAACTCGGTGAAGTAAACAGTTGTTTGGCAAAACGCCGACTAACTCAGCAATCAAGACTACTGCTGCCGAATGAGCATGAACTGGACAGTTTGGAAGACAAAAGTGTTAAAATTCTACAACTTGTTCACTTTTACACGCTTTCATTCCTCCAACTGCATCTTTGCACACTAATTTCCTTATATTCATGAATTACCTAAGTGTTCTAGTTGTCAATTTGTGGTCGGAGCATGGATTGCACTTTAAATTGGTCAGTGCAAATGTGTGGCTGTGAAGCATCCAAAAACTTAGGCTGCGACTAGATTCATTGGGATGCCTAGCAAAGTTGTGGACAGTTTGAGGAACCACTCAGCGGTCCACTTAACGTCCCCACCTCAAAATATGTCGCCCCGATAGATGAGGCAGCTGCTTAACCAGGATTATCCTTTGCCTCCCTCTCTGTTATTCTCTATTTGTACTTTCGGATATTTGTCAATTACATTTGAGGACAAATACATTTTATTTGTGGTGGGGTGAGGCCCACCTTTTGTGTGAATATTGATGCTCATGTTTTGTGCTTATATTTGGGTTGTTCTGTTTTAACTGATATTATCACTGCCTTTCTGTGGATGTTTGAGCTTACGACTACTTCTATTTTAAATTGCAAAACCATTCTGACCCTTGTAAATTTTTTTGAATTTTTCGCACAGTTTTGCCACCTCTATTGTGTTGAATGGGACTGTTCTTTTGCAAAAAATTGAGACTCGGTCCCCATCATTACCAGACTTGAATAGTGCTCTCAATCGAACTAACATGAATGCGCGGCTACGATGAGGCCTAATGAAGTTGCATAGACAATATGTGAACTATTTGCATCTCGTTATGACTAGCCTTGTATCAAATTGATTCTCTTGTGATGATCATTGCACACTAGCGAAAGTGTGGAGTCTTGTTTAACTTATAGTGTCAATGCCTAGTGTGACGAGCTTACCTGTGAACTATGCATGATAGATCCTAGAATTTGTCCTGTTGGTCCGGTCAATTAAGTGATGCTATCTCTTGATATGATCTTAGGCAACATCTACGAGTGTGAGCCAATTTGACATATACATTGTAACGACCCGAGAGTACCCCCTAGTCGTTACCAGCTTATTCGACCTCGAAGAGGTCTTATACAAGCCCTTAGCATTCGTCATAACATGTACCATAGAATAAAATCATGGATAATTTAAAACTTTTACTTCAGAAGTTCAACTTCGCTTCATATATGAAAAACATAATCTAACTTCGTCACAATGTACCATCTAGACATAGAAGTATCGAAAATGGGACTTAGCCCTTACATCAATAAGAAGTCTTGAAATAGGAAAGTACAACAATGTCTTTCAACATAAGAAAACAACTAAACATAGAAGCTAGATCAGAGTGTCTAGTCCTCGGACTTGAGGACTCACTAACTTGGGGAAGCAACTCCAAGTGTCTTGAGAAGTAAGCTTGAATCCTCAACGGCCCGAACCTTAATGTTTGGGGAAAAGGGAGAAAATATGGGTTAGTACAACACCCGTACTAAGTATGGCTACTAAGCATAAAAACCATTGAAACATGCATAAAAGGACATTTAGTAAGCATCATCCCAAAATGTATTCAAAATTGGACATTTAGTGAGGACATTTAGTAAGCATCATAATCCAAAAAAACATAATATCATCCCAACATGTAGACAACCCAAGCAATACTAGTGCAATGCAAAGAATAGAACCACATAACCTATTCAAAGCCAAGTAACACCTTAAGCAACCTATTTCATGCATACATTCATAAGATCATATTTCATCATAACTTACCATATTCATAATGATCACACATAACATAGCTTCAACATATATAAGTCATAATCATCATAATCATAAGAGAACACTACTACAACCATCTATTAGGATCCCACAAGGGCAATGTGAAAGAGAAGTCACATACCCTCCCTTACACAATGGAGAAACCCTTAAGAAAGCCCTAGTAAGAGTTCACACCTTTCATACCTTCATTTACTTTTACATTAGGGAAATATTGCAATAACCGACATAGAACATGGGAGCTACATGGAATCCGTTGTTCTACTCTCACACCGAAAAGAGAGGGTTAACACTTTCCTAAGGTGTAACCATTTGTATATAGCTATCTAGGGGGATCCACTAAGCTAGAGTCCTATGTGGGCACATAGTTAAGGGTCAAGGAGATTGCTTCTAGAAACCCTAACTTACTGAACGTGGGGGTTTCCATCTCATGAGAAAACACATACCGTGGGTAATCCAGAATTTCTAAACATGAGAAAACCCGTGTGGGGAGCCGAAATTACTAAATGTGAGACCCACATTTCATTTACATGCCCTTTCGGTGCTAACCATCTGATTCCCTTTTGTAATAATCTTTAGTCATCACATAAGTTCACATTAGCCTTTACTAGACTCTTATGTAGACATCTTACCATAATAGCTCATATGTATTCATAAGTGAGTAACAATCCTTTCACTTTAGAAACACTTAGCAAGTGAGTAAACCTTTAACTTTACATTATACTATAATCATGAGAACTACATTTCATTCATATAGCAATCATACCATAACATACATACATACTTCATAGCTAATACAAGTGTAGAGGGTTAAGGATGAGGAAACTAGGTCATCAACACCACAACAACACATTAGGTATAACATCATTACAATCTAAGTAATTCACCTTTAATACTTGAGTTCAAAGAAGAACCAACCTTCATATAACTTCTTGCCCTTCGTGGGACATCCATACTTCAATTACCAATTAATTCATAACCAA
>NW_006239008.1:816919-1016587 GCF_000226075.1 Solanum tuberosum | reverse complement strand
GGACTTACTAAACGTGAGACCCTCATCTCATTTACATGCCCTTTCGGTTCTAAGCATCTAATTCCCTTTTGAAATCATCTTTAGTCATCACACAAGTTCACATTAGCCTTTATTAGACCCTTGTGTAGACATATTACCATAATAGCCCATATGTGTTCATAAGTGAGTAACAATCTTTTTCACTTTAGAAACACTTAGCAAGTGAGTAAACCTTTCACTTTACATTACACTATAATCATGAAGAATAACTTTCAATCATATAGTAATCATACCATAACATACATACATACTTCATAGCTAATTCAAGTGTAGAGGGTTAAGGATAAGGAAAGTAAGTCATCAACACCACAAAAATACATTAGGTATAGCATCATTACAATCTAAGTAATTCACCTTGCATACTTGTGTTCAAAGAAGAACCAACCTTCATACCTTCTTGCCCTTCTTGGAACATTCATACTTCAATTACCAATTAATTCATAGCCAATCCATAATACAAGGTAATTCATGAAGTAATAACATAATCAACATAAATATAAGCAATTGACATATTCCCTTCATAGCCTACAAGGCTTCTTTCAAAGAATCAACCCTAATTTCATAGGAGTTATACATAACCTAGGCTAGAATCATCATACAAACATGAATTACATAACATCACATTCAATTCATAGCCTTCAATCAATAGCCAACACAAACTAGGGTTAGAATTAGGAAAAGAAGGAGAAACATGTGTCTCATGGGGAATTCTTCAATAAACCACCAATACAACATAAATTCATTCATAATTGTTCATATAACATCAATCATAGTCAGTTTATAACATCAATTTCACATTAGAAAGAAGACCCACGTTTTTGGATTGAAACCTAGAAATTGGAGATTTTGAAATTCATCTTGAAGGGGCCTCTTGGGAAAAGGAATGCCAAGAGTGATGAGCAACCATACCTTATTGACGAATTAAACACGAAAATCCGAATTGAAACCTTGGAGAGTTGGTCTTATTCTTGAATCTCCAATCTTCTTCAATGGAGTTCTTGAGAAGAGAGAGAGAGTGGAGAGAAGGAGGAACTTTAGGTTTAGATATTTGGGGTTTTGTGTTTGAGAGGTAAAAGTGAGGTAAATTGACTTAAAAATTATTATATACACGTCCCTAAAGTACCCTATATACCCCTAACTTAGTTGGACTCTTTAATGAAGTAAAAATCGATTTCTGAATTTCTTAATTTTCATCGCGGAACAAGTCTGCGACGCGGAGCTGTTCCCTGAAGATATTTGGAATTAAATTTCGAGACAGTAGAGTCAGAGACACGACCGCGTCGCAAACTAAATTTTTGCTCCTTGGGGGATCTAGTCCGTGACGCGGAACTATTCCCACTAAGTGCAATTTGCAAGCTGCCTTGGCAGCTTGGTTGACCAAGGCTGGGGTTCTCCTCGGGGCCCCTTAGGGTGGCCCCGGGAAGTCCTATTCAAACGTTTTGACCCTAAAAACATATATTTACCTAATTTAAACCTTTTTACAATATTATACCATCATACGACACTCCCAAACCTGCCCCAAACCTAAGGACATACTAGAACACATTCTTCTCTAGTTTTCGGACGTCATGGTCATTTCTTGACGTTTAGACTTTTACTCTTCCAAACCAAGTCAATTGCATTTATTTTGGTTTAGAAACATCATTTTTACTATTTTTTAAGTCATTATTCATAAGGTGAGGCTCTAACTTAAGTCATAGAATTTCCGGGGTGTTACAATATCCCCCCCTTAGGAACATTCGTCCGTGAATGTCACTTGGACTTCTTTCTAGGGAGACAATGACTCAAACTAGCAGCACAACAACCAGTCATATAAACAACATCATATCATCATGTCATATAGGAATTTAATCCATAATATCACTATGCTCAAAACTCTTTACTTCAGATAAGTATAGGAGGAACTTCCTTCTCCATATTCAATGAGCATCAACACATATATTAAGCAATCAACAAGACATTTCTTTAACTAGACAACATCAAGTATGCTCATTACAACTGTCATGAAGACAATATCAAACAAAATCTATGGGTGCAATTTCAACCATGAGGAACCAAATTCATGAAAACTCAAAATACAACTTAAGCATTAATTTTCACAAAAATATGCACATACAAGGAAATCATGTCATAATCATCAACACACATGATTTTCAATTTATACCAAATTAAGAGAGACTACTAACCTCAACTTTGGGTAGGAGTAAGAGGAAAAAGATGAGGGTAGTGGGACTTCATGTCGACCTCGGCCTCCCATGTTGCACCCTCAACTAAGTGGTTTCTCCATAGGACTTTACGGAGGCCACCTCTTTATTCCTCAACTTCTTAACTTGACGATCAAAGATTTTGACCAGAACCTCTTCATAAGAAAGGTTCTAATTCACCCCTAAACCTTCTAGAGGGAGAATGGACACCGGGTCACCTATACACTTCTTTAACATAGAAATATGGAACATCGGGTGAACCGGGGCCGATTCGATGGGCAATTTCAACTCATAAGCGACCTTTTCGACACGCTTCAAGATCTCATAAGGCCCAACATACTGGGGGTTAAGCTTCCCCTTCTTACCAAATCTCATCACCCTTTTCATTGGTGAGATCTTAAAGTAGACCCAATCAGATACTTCAAATTCAAGATCCCTCTTTCTATAACCGGTATAAGACTTTTGCCGACTATAAGTCATTTTCAACCTATCCCTTATAAGTCAAACTTTTTCCGTAGCCTCATAGACTACTTCGGGACCAAGAAGAGAAAATTCACCTACTTCAAACCACCGAACCGGAGATCGACACCTTCTACTATAAGGTGCTTCAAAGGGTGACATAGCAATACTCGAGTGGTAGCTATTGTTGTAGGAAAATTCTATCAAAGGTAGGTGATCATCCCAATTACCTTTGAAGTAAATGACACACGCCCTCAACATGTCCTCTAGGGTTTGGATGGTGCGTTCCCCTTGACCATCCATTTGAGGGTGAAATGTGGTACTAAGTTTCACTTGAGTACCATGCCCACTTTGGAAAGACCTCCAAAAATGGGAAGCAAATTGGACACCTCTATCCGAAATAATTGACAACGGGGCCCATGCAATTTCACAATCTCCTTAATGTACAACTTAGAATAATCTTCCGCCGAATAAGAAACCTTGACAAGAAGGAAATGGGCTGTTTTAGTCAATCTATCCACAATGACCCAAATGGAGTCATGTTGCCTACGGGTTCGAGGCAAACCTACCACGAAGTCCATATTGACCTCTTCCCACTTCCAAGTGGAGGTATCAATATCTTGAGTTAGACCTCCCTGCCCTTGGTGCTCGGCTTTCATTTGTTGGCAATTTGAGCACCTAGCCACAAAATTTGCTATGTCTCTCTTCATTCCTTTCCACCAATAAATCTCACGTAGGTCACGATACATTTTGGTGGCTCCCGGATGGATGGAGTATCGGGACCCATGGGCATCCTCTAAGATTGTCTCTGTTAGGCCATCCACATCCGGCACACATAATCTCCCTTGGTGCCTAAGTACCCCATCTTCTCCTTGAGAGAAAGTTTCTATTGCTTTGTTGAGAACCAGCTCTTTTAGTTCCATCAAAATAGGGTCAAGATGTTGCTTAGACTTCACTTCAACAACAACCGATGACTCGAAAATATGACGGACCTTGACACCTCCTTTTGGGGAATCTTCAAGTCGGACACCCAACCGGGCTAGTCTATGTACATCACGGGCTAACTCCCTTTTCTCTTCTTCCATATGTGACACACTACCCATAGATAAATGACTCAAAGCATCCGCAACCACATTTGGTTTTCCGGGGTGGTAAAGGACACTCATATCATAATCTTTCAAGAGTTCCAACCACCTCCTTTGTCGAAGATTCAATTCTTTTTGGCTAAAAACATATTGAAGACTCTTGTGGTCGGGAAACACATCTACATGTACCCCATAAAGATAGTTTCTCCAAATATTTAAGGCAAAGACTACGGCCGCTAGCTCAAGGTCATGAGTTGGATAATTCATCTTATGCACCTTGAGTTGTCTCGAGGCATAATCTATAACCTTACCATGTTGCATGAGGACACAATCCAAACCCACTCGGGAAGCATCACAATATACTACAAATCCTTCGGTGCCCTCCGGTAAGGTCAAAATCAAAGCGGAGGTGAGCTTATCTTTCAATAATTGGAAACTCTTTTCACAAGATTCCGACCATTCAAACTTGGACTTCTTTTGAGTTAAGGCCGTTAATGGAGATGCAATAGATGAAAATCCCTTAACAAACCTCCGGAAGTAACCAGCCAAACCCAAAAAGCTTCGGATGTCGGAAGGACTCAAAGGTCTAGGCCAATTTTTGACCGCATCGGTTTTCTTTGGATCAAATTCTATACCCTCACTAGAAACAATGTGACCAAGGAAAGCAACCGATCTTAGCCAAAACTCGCACTTGCTAAACTTAGCATAGAGTTGGTGATCTTTGAGGACTTGCAATACTATCCTCAAATGATTCATGTGATCATCCTCACTTTTAGAGTATATCAAGATGTCATCAATAAAGACAATAACAAATGAGTCTAGAAAATTTCTAAACACGTGATTCATAAGGTCCATCAAAAGTTGCCGGGGCATTTGTAAGATCAAAGGACATCACTAAGAACTCAAAATGACCATATCTTGTTCGGAAGGCTGTTTTCGGAACATCAACACCTCTAACCCTAAGTTGGTGATAACCCGACCTCAAATCAATTTTTGAAAAGTAACTCGCTTCTTGAAGTTGATCAAATAAGTCATCAATCCTAGGGAGTGGATACTTGTTCTTAATGGTCACCTTATTTAATTATCGGTAATCAATACACATACGAAGAGATCTATCCTTCTTCTTCACAAATAACACCGGTTCACCCCAAGGAGATATACTAAGTTGGATGAAACCCTTATCCAATAAATTTTTGAGTTGAGCTTTTAATTCCTTCAAGTCCGCCGGGGCCATCCGGTAAGGAGGGATTAAAATGGGTTGTGTATCCGGCAACAAATTTATGCCAAAATCTATTTCCTGTTCGGGAGGAATTTCGGGTAAGTTATCGGGATAGACTTCTGGAAAATCCTTCACTACGGGGACCGACTCCAAAGGAGGAATCTCGGACTCAAGATGCTTGACCCTCACAATATGATAGAGACAACCCTTAGAAATCAACTTACAAACGTTTAGACATGAAATGATCCTTCCACTAGGAACGGAATTTCCTCCCTTCCATTCCAAAATGGATTCATTAGGAAATTGAAACTTCACATTTCGGGTCCTACAATCTATGGACGCAAAACAAGCATGAAGCCAATCCATCCCCAATATAACATCAAAGTCTAACATATCAAGTTCCCTCAAATCAACCAAAGTGACTCTATTGGGCAATGATATGGGAAAACCCCTATAAACTCTTTTAGTAACTATGGAATCACCCATCGGGGTAGAAACCAAAGAGGGTTCATCTAGGACATCGGGAAGCATATCAAACTTCATAGCCACTAAAGGGGTTACAAAAGACAAAGTGGCACCGGGATCCAACAATGCATAAATATTAATTGAAAATACTTGTAGCATACCGGTCACAACAGCCGGAGAGCTCTCTTGATCACCTCGGATTGGAGAGCATAGAAGCGATTCTTCTTAGGAGCATCGGGATTTGGGCCACTTGCTTGTGCTTGAGCATTTTCCCTTCCTTGAGCCTTTAGCATAGGGCATTCCCTTCTCATGTGGCCGCTCTTACCACAACCATAGCAATTACCCGTGCCAACTAGGCACTTGCCTTCATGTTTTTGACCACACTTTGTACAAATAGGCTTTTCAACATAAGGACCACCACGTCTTGCTTCTTGACGCTTGGGGGTAGACACTTTACCTTTGTTGACCCTTGGAGTGTTAGGAGGACCTTGGTTGGAAAACCTCTTTTTGAACTTTGGCTTATCTTGGATTTCAAACCTAACCTTAGAAGAATTTCCATCATCGACCCTTGACCTTTTCAAATTCTCTACCAACTTGCTTAAGCTTTTGCTCCTCAATTTGTTCGGCATGAACCATAAGATGAGAAATGTCCATGCTTGGGATTAGCATGGCCAACCTACATTCATTCACCACAAGATTGGATACCACCATAACAAACTTGTTCATTGTAGCTCTAGAGTCCGACACCAAAGTAGGAGCATACTTGGACAATTGAGTGAACTTGACGCCATACTCCTTCACACTCATACCCCCTTGACAGAGGTTGATGAATTATTGCATTTTCCTCTCCCTTAGTTCCAAGGGGAAAAACCTATCAAGAAAAGCCATCTTGAATGTAGCCCAGCTTATCAGACCCTCTCTAATAGGTCTCCCCTCCTTCCATTGTTCATACCACACTTGTGCCACATCTTTGAGTTGATAGGCAGCTAACTCCGCCTTTTCTTGAGAAGACACACCCATAGTCTCTAGAAACTTCTTCATCAATGAATCCTTGTGGATCTTCTTCCACTCTGGAGCCAAAGAAAGTGGGGGGATTCATCCGTGTGAAATCCATTATCCTAGAAGCGGTGGTGCTAGCATTGGGGTTCACTTGCACCCTAGCATCCCTAGAAACTTGAGTGGCCACACTTGAGTCAAATTATGAATAGCCGACCCTATCTCAACATTAGACATAGCCCCTTCTTCAATAGGAACTTGAGGGTTTTGAGGAGCTTGAGGGGGAACCGCCTCATTCACATTCTCCTCATTGGCCCTCCTTACACTATTCATTCTTATATTCATTGTCTAAGAACAAGAGAAGGATTAGAAGAAAAGGACTAAATAGAGTTAAGACTCTTAGGCACGACTATGGAACAACAAAAGAGTGAACGTTCCTAAGCATCACATAGCCTCTCATTCATAAGTGTGACGTGCTTCACACCCATGAACAAGACTCTACTCGATGCGGTATCTTGTGACATAAATCCTACATTATTCTCAACCTTACGCTCTGATACGAAGTTTGTAACAACCCGAGAGCACCCCCCTAGTTATTACCAATGCATTCGACCTTGAAGAGGTCTTATACAAGCTCTTAGCATTCGTCATAACATGTATCATAGAATAAAATCATGAAAAATTTAAAACTTTTACTTTGGAAGTTCAACTTCACTTCATATATGAAAAACATGATCGAACTTCGTCACAATGTACCGACATAGAAGTATCGAAAATGGGACTTAGCCCTTACATCAATAAGAAGTCTTGAAATAGGAAAGTACAACAATGTCTTACAACATAAGCAAACAACTAAACATAGAAGCTAGATCATAGGGTCTTGTCCTCGGACTTGAGGACTCACCAACTTGGGGAAGCAACTCCAAGTGTCTTGAGAAGTAAGCTTGAATCATTAATGTCCCAAACATAAATGTTTGGGGAAAAGGGAAAAAATATGGGTTAGTACAACACATGCACAAAGTATGGCTACTATGCATAAAAACCATTGAAACATGCATAAAGAGACATTTAGTCAAAACATGTTTTTACCAAGTAAATCCAGTATGCACACAAAGTAAGCATCATAATCCAAACCAATGTAATATCATCCCAACATGTAGACAACCGAAGCAATACTAGTGCAATGCAGAGAATAGAACCCCATAACCCCATTCAAAGCCAAGTATCACATTAAGCAACCTATTTCATGCATACATTCATAAGATCATATTTCATCATAACTTACCATATTCATAATGATCATACATAACATAGCTTCAACATACATAAGTCATAATCATCATAATCATAAGAGAACACTACAACAACCATCTCTTAGGATCCCACAAGTGCAATGTGCAAGAGAAGTCTCATACCCTCCATTACAGTATGTAGAAACCCTTAAGAAAGCCCTAGTAAGAGTTCACACCTTTCATACCTTCATTTACTTTTACATTAGAGAAATATTGCAATAACCGACATAGACCATGAGAGCGACATGGAATCCGATATTCTATTCCCACACCGAAAAGTGACGGTTAACACTTGCCTAAGGTGTAACCATTCGTACATCACTATCTAGGTGGATCCACTAAGTTACAGTCCTATGTGGGCACATACTTAAGGGTCAAAGAGATTGCTTATAGAAACCCTAACTTACTAAACGTGAGGGTTTCCATCTCATGAGACAACACATAACGTGGGTAATTCGGACTTGCTAAACGTGAGGAAACCCATGTGGGGAGCCAGAATTACTAAACGTGAGCCCCCCATCTCATTTACATGCCCTTTCGATGCTCAGCATCTAATTCCCTTTAGTAATCATATTTAGTCATCACATAAGTTCACATTAGCATTTACTAGACTATTATGTCGACATCTTACCATCATAGCTCATATGTTTTCATAAGTGAGTAACAATCCTTTCACTTTAAAAACACTTAGCAAGTGAGTAAACCTTTCACTTTACATTACACACTTTACATTACACTATAATCATGAGAACTACCTTTCAATCATATAGCAATTATACCATAATATACATACATACTTCATAGCTAATTCAAGTGTAGAGGGTTAAGGATGAGGAAACTAGGTCATCAACACCACAACAACACATTAGGTATAGCATCATTACAATCTAAGTAGTTCACCTTTCATACTTGAGTTCAAAGATGAACCAACCTTCATACCTTCTTGCCCTTCGTGGGACATCCATACTTCAATTACCAAGAAATTCATAACCAATACATGATACTAGGTAATTCATGAAGTAATAACATAATCAACATCAATATAAGAAATTGACATATTCCCTTCATATCCTTCAAGGCTTCACTCAAAGACTCAACCCTAATTCAGAGGAGTTGTACATAACCTAGGGTAGAATCATCATACAAACATGAATTACATAACATCACATTCAATTCATAGCCTTCAATCAATATCCAACAGAAACTAGGGCTAGAATTACGAAAAGAAGGAGAAATATGGCTCTCATGCGGAATTCTTCAACAAACCACCAATACAACATAAATTCATCCATAATTGTTCATATAACATCAATCAAAGTCAGTTTATAACATGAATTTCACTTTAGAAAGAAGACCCACGTTGTTGGATTGAAACTTAGAAATTGGAGATTTTGAAATTCATCTTGAAGGGGCCTCTTGGGGAAGCGAATCCCAAGAGTGATGAGCAACCATACCTTATTGATGAATAAACCACAAAAATCCGAGTTGAAACCTTGGAGAGTTGGTCTTATTCTTGAAGCTCTAATCTTCTTCAATGGAGTTCTTGAGAAGAGAGAGAGAGTGGACAGAAGGAGGAACTTTAGGTTTAGATCTTTGGGGTTTTGTGTTTGAGTGATAAAAGTGAGATAAATTGACTTAAAAAATCATTATATACACGTCCCCTAAAGTACCCTAAATACCCCTAACTTAGTTGGACTCTTTAATGAAGAAAAAATTGATTTCTAATTTTTTTCATTTTCATCGCGGATCAGGTCTGCGACGCGGAGCTGTTCCTTGAAGATATTTGGAATTAAATTTCGACACAGTAGAGTCAGTGACATGACCGTGTCGCGAACTAAATTTTTTGTTCCTTGGGGAATCCAGTCCGCGACGCGGAGCTATTCCCACCAAGTGCAATTTGCAAGCTGCCTTGGCAGCTTGTTTGGCCAAGGTTGGGGTTCTCCTCGGGGCCCTTTAGTGTGGCCCCTGGAAGTCGTATTCTAATGTTTTGACCCTAAAAACATATATTTACCTAATTTAAACCTTTTTACAAGATTATACCATTATACGACACTCCCAAACTTGCCCAAAACCTAAGGACACACTAGAACACATTCTTCTCTAGTTTCCGGACGTCATGGTTAGCCTTTTACTCTTCCAAACCAAGTGAATTGCATTTATTTATGTTTAGAAACATCATTTTTACTATTTTTAAGTCATTATTCATAAGGTGAGTCTCTAACTTATGTCATAGAATTTCCGGGGTTTTACATACCTCTTTTGTGAACTACCTTGTGAGTGTGTGATTCTCTCTTCAACAGCCCTTGAGCCTTACCTTTTTTGGAAGAAACTTTATGAAAACTAGACTTTTCCTAATCCATCACCGATAATCCTCATGAAGTTGTGGTTAGTTTAAATAGCTAACTTAGGCCAAAAGCCTAAGTTAGGGGTGTGGTGAAAAGATAGGGGCAAGTCAAGAAGTGCAAGGAAAGTCTCCTCTAACCCATGGTTTTGAAAAAAAAATGGAACCCCTCCATATAAAAAATAAAAGAAGAAAAGACAGAAAAGAAAAAGAAAAAGAATGAAAAAGAAAGTTGTGGAATAAAGTACAAAAGAGATGGGGTTCCCAAACAATCCATGGAAAGTGAAGAATAGGATGACTTATGAGCACTAAAAAGAATGATGAAGGAAAAGGAAAGGAATTGTTGTGAGCACCAAATTTCATGAGGATGAAAGTTACTGAGCCTAAATGACCATACATTTGCACTCAGCCCCATTACAAGCCTTGAAAAGACCTTTTGATCTTCAGTGAGCTGAAACAAATGTTGATTGGAAAATATGGGAAAACCTATGGGCGAAATTATGCATTATGTTCTTCTTTGCGAGTGTGAGCGTTGCATCTAATTCCAAAGTTTTAAACTATGGAACCATTTTCTGAATATGGAATCATTCTTTGTGTGAGGTCATTTGAACACTATAGTTGAGCTTAAACTTGCATTTGAAGAAAGTATTGTGAGCATGAGATTCATTGATATTGGTGAGTCACAACTTAAATCTTAGAGTGTACATTTGGTCTTTGCATAAGTAAATTGAGTCTTGTTGTGTGCATTCATGATTGAATCTTGTATAGCACTGTTCGAGAAACCCTTTTTGAACGGCTGAACTTGAGTTTGCTTGAGGACAAACAAAAGTTTAAGTTGGGGGTGTTGACGAGTCCACAAATTGGACTCATTTAGGAATATATTTTAATAGAAATAGTTTCCTCAAATGCTTAGTTTATCTCAATATCTGATGAAAACTCTTAAGTTTCAGGTATCTTAAGTTTTAAGGAATGCATGGACAGTACATCGCAAAAAGGAACGAAAAGGTTGAAAACAACGAAGAAATGAAGGCATAAGGATCACCGAGTCTACTTGGTGAGTCGCCGAAGGATCTTACTTCGCCTTTTGTTCTAGTGTGCTGAGCCCTGAAGGAAAGGATCAAGTCGTCGGAAAAAGGAACCAGTGGGCGCATCGCCGAGAAGTTCCGCGAAGCAGTACCATGTCGCCCATTAACCCACAACACGAAGATGTTGAGGGCTGGTGCAAGACGATGATGACACAACACAAAAGGGTGTATCGCCGAGTTGATCGGTGATTTCGACTAACGACGCCGAATGATTCGCTGCAGCACAAATTTGTAAAAACTATAAATACTAGTTAGAGTTTTAGTTTTAGTGTGGAACAATTTTTATAATTTTCATTTAGATTCGAACAATTGTGATAGTTTTCACATAAAATAGTACTTTTTGATATTTTTAATCTAAGTTTGAAAGGGTTTTGGAGACTTGACGAAAAAGAAGGTTTCATCTCTTTCAATTTGGAAGTGGGTCTCTTGGATTCTTCACTCTTTGCCTAAATTGAGACTTAAATCTTCATACCTATTTGATTTCAACATCATTGAAGGTATAAATTTTTATTTCTTGATATGTGGCTAAAAACCCCCATTCTTGGGGTGTGATTTAGCGCATATGGGTTAAGATTGTTGTTGGGTCTTGCTTGCTGATAGATTAGATATAGTTTAATGCTGATTTCATCTAGTAGTTGTGGATGAAGTTAACAAATTTGTAGTTGCAAATACAAGTTTATTGGTGTGTTTTCGGCTTGATCGAGAGAGAAGTTGCAAAACCAAGACTCCTAGATTGATGGCCTAAGGAGTGGGTCGACATGAGGTTCAGCTCGAGAGAGTGAACCCTAGTCCCATATCCTAACACTCAGCTCGAGAGAGTGAGTGGGGTAAGGCGTACGCTGGTCTTCATGCGGCAAGTGGGTGTCCGAGAGGGACCCATTTGAAATGAGGTAAGTTGCTCGAAAGAGAACTTATTCCCACATAAAGCTTAGCCTAGTCACTATTACTCTATAAATTTTCTATCGAAAGCATGTACCCAATAATTTAGATTAACCCGTATTCCGGTCATATCCCAAGAATCCCCTTCTCATTGCTTAGATTTCCTTGTTGATTTCGCTAATTTTAACTTACTTGTGACAAAAACCCCATTTGTTAATTGACACTCTTGTGTCCCCCTTTAATTTACAATGTTTTTAATGGTTAATGTCTTTAGATACGACTAGTCAGAACTAAATTTTATTTTTCTATAAATTCTCAAAACCACTCTCTTGGGACGATCCCAACCCTTGGTTGGGTTACTAAACTAATGTACGATCGTAGACACTTGCATCAGAAGTTGTTTCTTGATTACGCAAACATCAACCAACATAGACCATGTGAGCTACATGGAATCCGGTGTTCTAACTTCACACCGGAAAGAGGTGTCCTACTTACCTAAGGTAGACCTTTCATAATAGCTTTTAGGTGGATCCGCTAGCTAAAACCTATGTGGGCATATAGATATGGGATAAGTAGATTGCTTCTATAAACCTTGACAACTAACGTGGAAGTTTCCATCTGAGGATATAACCATATTGGGAACCCAACTACTAGCGTAAAGGAACCCATCTCATACTCATATTCGTTCGGTGCTAAGCATAATTCCCTTTAAGAGTTATGTTAAGTCTTTACTTAGATTCACATTCACAAGAGAATGCACTAGGCATTCAAGACAACATAATATCATAAGATCTCAAAGATTCATTTGGTGAGAATGTCCTTTCCCCCCTTAAACCATCAACATGTGAGTAACCCTTTCACATCTTACCAATAGTGTATCTATGAGCATGACCTATCAATCAACACAACAAGCTTTTCATAACATACATACATTTTTCATGCATAATCAAGTGTAAGGGTATATGGAAGAAGTATCTTACATCATTACCACAATTACACAAGTCATAGGATCATCACTACCTAAGTAAATCATGAACTCATATGCAATCTTCATCTACATATATAAACCCTAGTTATTGCTCTTCAAGGCTAGGAACCAATATCAACCCTAACTTTTAGAATTACAAACACTAGATACGGGAATTGCATGATTCAACAACTTAATAAACATAAACATAATCAATTGTCAAGCTTACATGATCATTCAAGGGACTTCTTAGTTTACAATTTAGGAAGAAAGGGAAATCATGGGTCCAAGAAGGATTGTCATCAAAATACATCAATACTACAATAATCTAACCATAAACCATCATAATTAATCATAATAGATCATAATTGAACAATAGAAATCGGTTTGGAAGAAGACCCATGACTAGAATAAAAACCCTAGGTTTTTGAAGTCTTAAAAACAAACTTTGAAGGGACTTCTAGGGGCATAGCTACCCAAGAATGAAAATCATCCATACCTTAGGGATATTTCCACACGAAATTGACGGAGAAAGGTTGGTTCTTGAACCCCTAGTTTGAGCTTTGACTTTGTTCTTCAATGGAGTCCTAGAGAGAGAATTATCTTGAGAGAGGTAGTTTCTAGTTGAGAGTTGTGAGTTATGAGGTGTTTAGTTGAGTTTGATGGCTTAGACATACTTATATAAGTCTATAATAACCAATAGAAACCGTTCCTACTCCTAATTAATTAAAATAGAAATTACATAATTTAATTCATCCTAAGCCGAATTGGCTCAGCTTTTGCTGACCCTAACCACGACTGCATATCCACGGACCGTGGATGGGACCACGACCCATCCTGCAGTGGCATGGTTTGGGTCAGAAAGGGGGGAGACCAATGTAATGGTGAGGAGACTATGTCTCAACCGACGACACCCACTTACGATCCGTAGGTTGGGTGACGCAACATACTGCATGGTCGTGGTTTGGGTCTGAGACTTGGATATTTTGGCAGCTTAGGAAAAAACCAAGTGTTTCCTCATGACCCCCACCTACGGGGTGTGATTCAACCCACGACACGTAGGTTGCCCTCTAGTGGTTCATGCTATTTTTGACAACTTTTTGAGCAACCCATTGGCCCTCATCAAGGACCCTTGGGGGGCCATGCCTTGACGTTTAAGCACTAGGACCTTAGTACTAAGTTAGGGAAGTTATTTTATGACTATTATCTTAACGTTAACCCTTTTTAGGAAACTAGACTACATGATAGGCTCTAGCTTAGGTTATTAGATTTTTGGGGTGTTACAACAATGTAGCAACTCTACTGCATCCGCAGTCTAGTGTACAAATTGAAGTTTCAAATCCTGACGAAGATTCTGAATACAATTAGAATGAATCGGTCTAGAATGTTTGATGATGCATTGTAGGCATATCATTGTGCATTAAAGACTCCCACTTGTACTTCTCCATATCAACTTGTCTTCGAGAGGTCTTTCCATCTACCCGTAGAGCTGGTGCATAAATCTACGTGGGCGCTAAAGATACTAAACCTAAACTGGGGAGATGAATCGGATTAGTGATTAAATCAACTTAATGACATGAATGAGTTTCTACTAAAGGAATATGAATTTTCGGCGTTGTAAGAAGAAATAATAAAGATGGACCCCCGCTTGAAGATTGAAAAGTGACACTTTGGACTAGGTGATCTGGTTGTTTTGTTAAATTCAAAGCTTCACTTGTTTCCTCGACAGTTGAAGTCAATGTTAATATGGATATTCTAGGTGGTAGACGTTTGTTCATTATGACACGATTGAATTAGAACATTCTGAAGGTACATGGTTCAAGGTAAACTATAAATAGGTTAAAGCATAACATGAGAAATGTAGATAGGATAAATGTAGTAGAAACATGGGTTCTTGGTAAAATCTGAGTACCTAAGAAGCTCTCATTGTGCCATGACATTAAATCAGGAATTGCATGAGAGGCGAACCATAAGGTTCTTTGGTGAAGTCTATGAAACCAAAGAACCCGCATCGTACCAAGATATTAAATAAGGTGTTGTTTGGGAGGCAACACAAGATTTTGTTTTAAGTCTTCAGTTTGTTTTTGGGGAAGACTGATATTTCTCAAGTTGCATGGATCGGTTATGGAAATAGTGGAAGCCGGCTCTAAAAGCTAGGTAAGTGCAGTTTAACGAGGACGTTCTGTGGGTTGTTGTTTAATCCATGTGTTGTGGATCCCCACATGGAAATTAGATAAATATGCAATATGCATGACCTTTTCTATGAACTTCATTTCTGAGTCGTAGTCCCCTCTACAGATTGTAGATGATGTTCGTAGAAATAAGAGAATATGAATAGCTACATGTTTAGATCAACAAACTCTCTTTATGAGTTGTATAACAAAACACGATCCGTAAACAATGTTCGTAGATCTCAAGTATGTGTTTTTAAATTTTCAAATTCTTAGGACCCAATCCATGAAATCAATATATGACCCATAAACATTGTATGGATCATAGATGGTCTCATGGATTTCAGGTCTGAGTAATGCAACCCAACATGGACTGCAATATGTTTGTTGTTCAAATTCCTCCGTACTCAAAATGTTCTGAGATTTTGCACCATATTAACTCCAAATCAACTTTGACCACTCACAATTCATCCCACTCATCAATTACATTTTCCCCTCAAAATATTCATCATAAAACACATGCAAATAACTTGTGGCCGGACATTTAGGGTTCCAAATATGAAAAGAATAATTTGTTTCCTGAATTCACTCACTAAGTTCTTCAAACTCATTGGGGCAAGTCTTCAACTTCACTTATTACTGATATTGAATGAATTTTACATAACCTAGTGCTGTAAAATTATGAATTTTAAACCAAAAGCTCCTCTGAATTACAATATGTTAGTGTATTTTCTTGTGGGTATGTTGTAAATTGTGTGGCTTTGCCTATTTAATTAGTTTAACTGAATTAATTAAAATTTGATGTAAAATGATAAGAGCATAAAATTATATATATGTAATCATTATTTGCCTCAAATTTAATCTTTTAATTATTCTATTTCAGCGTGAATTTTATGAATTGTGCTAAATAGTATATTTTATTTGTAGGACTAAATTGGTGGGAAAAAAAAATAAGTTTGTAGCTAAAACAAATTAAAGATGGAAGGTTGAAGAAGAAAATCAAGCAGATAGTTTAATGGATTAAATTGAATAAAATATCTATATGAAACGGCACTGCAATTGACGAAATTCAAATTTGATGCTTGTTGCTGCCACGTGGCAGCAAGTGAATAATACAAAAACATATTGAGGCGGCATCAACATTGCTCACGCGGCGAAAAAAAAAGGGAATCCAATTCCTTTTGGTTTTGGTTTCCTAATTTAATTTGGACTCAAATATTTTATTTAGGGTTATCTATAAATAATCCATAGAAATAATTATTTTGAGGAAGACCATTAATAGAAGATATTTTCGAGGGTTCTTTTATTATTCTTCTTCTTAGGTTAGACATTATTGTTTACTGTTAGTTCTTGATATTTTCTTTGGGAATTAACTTGCAACTTTAGCATTTTCATTTTCGGATTTCGGTTCATAAAGATTTTGACTTTGAAATTCAATTGGAGATTTTGGATTTCTTCTACTATAAACGTAAGTTCATAAATTCTTTTTATCAAATTATGAATTGTGTTATTCCAAGCATGAGTAACTAAATTCACAACTAGGGTTGTGGGAACTATGAGCAATTAACAATGTATCAATAATAACTAAGTAATTCTTGACTAGTGTTGATGCATGTATTGGTAATTCTTTCGCTTAGAAGTCTTTTTAACGAGTGCACGCATTAGAAATCGCCTTGTTGCTACTTGCCGGACCAAGGAGGTAGTTAATGAAAAAAGAATTATCAATAGAGATTTAGTGTGATACTATCTATTAGTCTAAGATCAATTAGTGCGAGGGTGAAAACTAAGACATACATTGATGTGATGTCTAATCTGAGGTAAAAGTAAGGGTTAAGTAAACTATACACACGTAGCCGGACCAAGGTGCGGAGTGAAATTCCCTATTTGGAGGACCAATCACTTAGGGATACCTATCTTACCAACTTTCCATGTGATACACTAGGAAATGATTACTATTATTAGGATTACTGCGTTAAGATCCTATGGGGAACACATACACCCTAGTTTCTCTCTCTCATTGATAAAACAAAGCTTGAATCCTACTCACTTGTTATTTAACAACAATCGGCTATTTTCTTACACAACCCCCCCCCCCCTCTTTAATTACCTATTTCGGAAATAGTTTGACTAAATGGAAGTCACTGTATAAAGCATTAAAAATAGGCTAAAAGAGCCCTAAAAAATTAGCGTTGTATTTTGTTATTTTTGGGCCTAAACCTCTTTTACTTGAATTATTATTATCTTGTTAGTTTAGAACAAGTGGAAAATGGGCCTAAGGCCCAAATAAATCAATTTCAAGATTAGTCTAGGACATGTACTAAGTATTGGGCCTTTGGACACAAAAATTGAAATTAGGCCAAACTGCTGGCCCAGGCAGACAGAAAATCAGAGTTGGGCCCATTCTTTATTACTTCTGTATTATATTTGCTTACTTATCATTATTTGCATATTTTTCTGTTTAATTAGTTTTAAGGTTGTCACAATTCAATTTCCGTAAGGATTGCCACTTCGAATTAATTTTTCCAAAATTAAGTAAGCACTCTTTTTCTACTTGACTTTAAAAATAAGTTTGCAAAAAAATATTTTACTTAAGTAATTCTTTTAATATTCCCCTTTCCTCCTTAAGTTAGATTTAAATTTTTCAAAGGTTGTTTATTTCCTCTATTTATTCAAGTATGCGTATTTTCTTAAAATAATTAGTCAAATAATTAATTACCAGATAACCGTGAGTTAACGGATGTTTTAGGTGCCTTTAAACCCTTCTTCAAACATTAATATGAACCCCAAGCCCTCTTTCAATTGATTTTTGTTTTAATCTTTTGAAAAAATAGTTTTCTTAATTTTACTTTAAAAATGAAGTGGTGACTTTTAAAACCCGTTTTATCTTTTTTAAATAAAACAGAATGGCAACTCTGCTGGGGAATTGAATTGGGTTCTAACCTTAAAATTAATTTGTTTGGCTAATGTTTGTTTGTTTATTTGCTTATTTGTTTAAATTTCCGTAATATTAAACTATTGCATTCATGGCATAACATATATTTCGTCAAACGATACTTCTTTTATTTTCCACTTAAAGGACGATTATGCGCGTCGCAGTCGTTCGTTAACAAAATTGTTCTCAGGGCACCCTGACGAATGTAGTTGGCAACTGGATGGTCAACGACCGTTAACTGTCCCAGCCAAAGTAATCCTCTTGGGTCACCGATCCACTAAAAATATAGCCCACTACTAGTAAAACTAGTGCAGAGCGAAACTCAATCCCGAAATTTAGCGCATTGGCATAAGATGACGCAACACCCAAGGCGTGTTGAGCCCATTAGAAAGACCACCTGAGTCCAAAATGGTCCACGACCTAAATGGACGTTCGTACTTATATGTTTAAATTTGAAGAATGTATACGTTGTTTGAAAATTATTGTTCATTGGGTAAAGAGTAGATTATAGCTTATTCTAGTTGAAGTAATAGCTTTACAAGCTACTAGTCCAATCAAAGACGTTGGCACCCGGAGACGACAATAAGTTCAAGATTGAAGGACCTTTCATGGAGGCATAGCTTAGGATGGTACCCCTGTGTGGGACCGACTATTTGTATCCCCTTTTCCCTATTATGTATGCCCATTCAGTTTATTCATAAAACTTGTATAAATTTGGGTTTTATGGGCAATGAAATATTTCAAATGACGTATACATCCTTCAAATCGTTAGTCCTACCCTTGGCACAAAAGGGTCACATATATGTTTAGAACGCGTAATAATTGTTTATGTGTTATAACTGCTTGTGTGATTATGTTGCTTTATTTGGAGATGTTCTAGCTTACTCTTTTTGGAAACATTCTAAAAACCCTAAGCACAAATATCAAGTCACTATCAAAAGTACGTCCAAATACTCTTCAAGTCTTTAGTTTCCCAACAAAATTCGAACTTTATTTTTCAAATCTTACTCTCTCATATCAGAAAGAAATTTACCATCTGAAATTAAAAGAGATTCAAGTGAGTCGAACTACATAGGATCTTAATTCTCCTATGTGAGATACGTAGGCAGACTTTCAAGTTTCGATCCTTATTTTTGAGAAATTCTGTCTTTTTCAACTCGACAAAGAAATTAGAGTTACATCTCAATCGAAAATCAAAAGTATGAAAGATACAATCAACTTTGTCTTGACTCAAGTCGACATTTCTAATTCACTGAGCTCAAAATCAAATAGACAAATTCATGTCTATTTAGTGATTTTCCTATACCAGTGGGCTAGTTTATCTTCGAATGAAGTAACTCTTGTGTGTTTGCACCAATGTGTGATATGTTGTACCATTTATCACTTTCAGGCACTAACACATTTACCTTTTGAGTTATTTTTCTTTTGTCATGTAGTCAAAACTGATTTGTGTTGAGAAATTGGTTGAACATTCAAAGCTCCCATAAATTCCTTCCTAGCCGAGATCTATTGAAAGGAAAAATGATAATGGTTAACAAAAGTGAAGATATTGGTTTGACCAAGACTGCTACAGTCCACCCCTCTACCACTGAACAAAATGAGTTAATTGTACAATTGATGCAACAGATTTCTGAAATGAGGGTTGAGCTTCAGAAAAAGCAAGATTTGCCAATTTCGACTGTCACCGTCAACGTTCTAGGAGATGAATGGCCTACACTCTACTTTCCTCTTTTCAATTCAAACACAGAACATGTCCTGAACTCATCCTCCAACCATACTAAAAATCACTCCACCTTGGAATTAGCCACCTCAAATCTTCATCACGCCAACACTTCATACCAAGCACCGCCTCCTCTTCAAAACCTGAATACTAACCCACAGGTTTTCCCTCCCCTTCAAAATCAAAATGCAAATAACTCTCAAATATTCCCCCATTTCAAAGCTTAAATGCCAACAATCCTCAAATATCCCCTTTCATGTACCAGACCCCTGCAAAAGGCACTCAAAATACACCAAACGCACAACCCTACCTTCAAAAGTCACTTTTGATAACCCAGTCCAAACCGAACCACACCTTCACTATACTGCCTATTCCAAACTTGACGACTACAAAGAGAAGGAGAAGGAGAAGGAGTGGAGGGACAAAGAGGAAATGACTAAGTAGATCATGAAGGAAGATATTGTGGAAGGCATAAAAGAACTTAATTACTCTTTAGATGTTGTGGGGTTGAACTATGAAAATTTATGCATTCATCCAGATTTGGATCTTCTGGAAGGGTTCAAAGTGCCAAAGTTCGTCACTTTTAATGGAACTGGAAATCCTCTAGCACATCTGAATGTTTATTGTGATCAACTCGTGGGAGTTGGAAAAAATGAAGCATTGTTGATGCGTCTTTTCAGTCGAAGTCTAAATGGAGAAGCCATGGAGTGACATACATCACAAGAATTAAATCAATGGACGAGTTGGAATGCACTCGCAAAGGATTTCACTGAAAGATTTGGACATAACATAGAAGTTGCCCTTGATCGCTACTATTTGCAGAAGATCAAAAAGAAGTCTACAAAAAACTATTGAGAGTACGTTATTCGTTGGATAAAAGAGGCTGCAAGAGTTCAACCTCCCATGTCGGAATGTGAGATCACTGAAAGTTTTATCCAAACTCAAAAGCCTGAGTACTATGAGAAAGTGTTTTGCATGATGGGATGAAAAATTGTTGAGATCGTCAAGGTGGGAGAGCTTTGGAAGATGGTTTCAAGACTGGAAAGGTCACAAACCTTATTGCATTGTGAGGTAATGACAAATCTATCAGAATTAGTGATATGGATATGTTAAAGGGAAAAGTAGAAGAGGTATCTATGGTTACGGCTACCCATATGTAGTCGGCTCCAAAAAGAAAATATTGAGACCACAATGTCAATCAGAAAAAATTCCCTCGTCTAAATTTTAGGAAGTCTCCTAAGATATTTACACAACTAAGGGAATCTCAAACTCAATTTTATGAAAGGTTGAAAGCAATGGGTTTGCTCCATCCCATAGAAGGAAGACCAGCCAATCTTTTGGGAAAATTTTACAGGGCTGACCACGGATGTGCTTATCATTTAGGAACTGTAGGACACTATACAAAGAATTGTTCAACCCTCAAACACAAGTTTCAAAACATGATCAACAACAATTTGATCAATATTGAGGAAACCACCTTAAGGGATAACGTATTGGATGCTTAAGAGCAAGTGCAAGACATTTCTGAACAGAGTAATTTGAAGATATTCATCACCAAAGGTTGAAAAGAAGTATGCCTAGTATTGGCCAGAATTTTGCATATGAAGTTATTGTTATCTTTCTTTTGAAAATGCATATCTAATCTGTTTCTTCCCATTTTATCGCACATTTTTTGTAATGAACTACGTCTGACCTAAATTCTCAAGAATGAGATATGTAGGCGGCCTGTGTTGGCCTCAGTCCCTCCTTTATTTAACTTTCAGTATTTTCTTTGTACTTGAACTACGTTCGACCTGAATTCTCAAGAATGAGATACGTAAGTGGCCTATGTTGGCCTCGGTTGTTTCCTTATCAAAATTTCCTATTTTTGTTAATCCTTCAGAAGGGAAACTATGTTTGACCTGATTCCTGCCTCAAAGAGATACGTAGGCACCATAACGGCTTGGTCATATTCCCCATAAGAATTTCCATTTCTCTTTATAATGGAAAGTGGGACAACATTTTTGAGAGGATCTAAAAAATTCATTTGAATATAGGCTTCTTTAACAAGCAAAGACTGGAGATCAAAATGCAACTGGGTTAGTCTTCAATGAATCTCAAAAAGATAAGATGAAATTTTCTAAAAAATCAAGTTTGTAACTAGGACAGAATTTTTCAGATGATCTCAAAAATTCTACAAAAATGTCATTGGCTAAAGGACTTATACCTGTGATTATTGAAGCAAAGTGGGACAAATATTTGAGGAGGAACCTCAAAATTCCAAAATGAGCAACCTCAGAATTAACAAAGCAAGTTACAAGTTATTTTAAATAGTTTTGTCACTTTTTAATAATTTTTGAATAATATATATGTTTTAGATGATTATGTATATAATTAGTATATTTTATAAATATTCAAAAAGCGTCTCAATTTTTTTTAAATTTTACTTAATTAGTTGGTTAATTGGTTTAGTTAGTTAATACTTACATTTGAGTTATTAGTTTATAATTAAGTCAATTATTTTATTTCATTAAGATTAAGAACCTCATTAATTAATTTATATTAATTCGTCTTATTTAGTTTTTAGCCGAATCACCAAATAAGCTCAATTTGGTTATATTCTTAAGTTCAATTGGCTATAACTTTAATCCATTGGCCAAATCCTCAATTCAAAATCTAAATAATTTCTTCCATCCATTAAAAGACCTAAATTTGGGCCATACTTTAAGCCCAATTTCCCTTTTCCAGCAGCCCACGAAAACATTTCCAGAAGACCCACTTCAGCCCAATTCCTTCAGCATAAATCCTAGCCCACTCCCAAAACAAAAGCAAAACCTATTCCAGCAACAATACGTACAAACCACTCCAAAACAGTACCCTAACCCCTGTACGATCGTTCTTCTTCTTCAAGCGCGAAACCCACAAAACTCCAACAAAAATTAAACCCAGAAACTCGTCGAAACCTAGCCAGAACGCGACCCGAGTTGACCATCTCGCGTAGCCCTCATCTCTCTCCTCCTGCAAATCATACGAAATCATTTGAGATTTGATCTAGGTGTTTTTATCTTGTAGCTCGCTCATCCTTGATCGAAATCAAGTGGCATACGTTCTCTACCCATTGAGAATCATACGAGTCTCGTACTATTTCGAGCTGGCAACCATATCTCTTAGAGATTTTAGAAATTCAAAATTCGAATTCATTCAAAATTCCACCCGTTTTCCCCCCATTTTCAGACCTAAAATTCCCTCTATATAAGTTCTCGTCCTCTTCATTGTTGAGGTTGAAGTTTTAGGGAAAGAAAAAATAGAATAGATAGAAAGGATATCACAGAGGCTAAGATTTTGTTTTTATTTGGGCCTTGTTTTCCTTTGGACTTCATCTAAGAAACGGTGGTTAAGATTACATATAAGAATAGATTTGTAGAAAAAAAAAGGGTATCTACAACTGTAGAGTCTTGGAAATTCTGAGTTTTAGAATTCCTTTGCGAAGATTTCATCAAAGATTCTTCACCAGAGTCAGTTGGAATCTCAGTTCAGTGGTGGAAGCTCATTGTAGCTAGCTCGTTTTCATCCCAACTCGCTGCCCAGAAGAAGGTAACACCTTGTAGACAGTAAAAAATCACATCGAGAAAACATTAATCAAAAATGGAAAATTATCGCAGCAATCATTTTATTATTTCAAAGTGCGAGTGTTACAATCTCTATGATTCTCTGAATTCGCCTTTTCAAATCTTGAACCTACGATTTATCTTGATCTTGAACTTGAACTTGGACTTGGAAATGGATTTGATCTTGAACTTGAACTTTATTTTGATCTTAACTTCTAGTTGAATCCTCTTGATCGTTCTTGTTCTTTATATTTCTTGATCTTGATCTTTCCTGAAACTTGAACGTTCTTGAAACTTGTACGCTTGAATTCTTGAAATTTTGAACTTGTAGAAAAATATGCGGATTTTGATCCACGAGCTTTCTCTTGGTTCTTGTTAAAATTCTTGGTTCTTTTTCTGAATTATGAGGACCCCTATCTATAGTTTTAAAATAGAGGAGTTGTGATTGGAAAAAGACGACCTTCGGCAAATCAGATTTAAGTTACATGGCATATGGTCTTTATGGAGCGGGCTTTTAATTAAATCCATATTTATTTAATTTAAATAATTAACTCAATTATATTAATCCATAATATTTATTTGGACTAATATATTCATGAATTTAATATAATCCGAATCATTTTAAAAATTTATAATTAATAAATTTTAAATCATTACAAATGGCCCACTCTTCAAGTCTTGTCGAGATATTTTATCTTTCAAAGACTAGGCCTTGAAGATTGTGAAGACTTCAACCTGCAGACTTGAAAAATTTGAAGACTTCAACTAGCCTACTTGGAGATTTTGAAGACTTCATCTTGAAACAACTTTTATTCATAGGGGTTTGCCCCGATTGAGTTACCTCCATTTGATGAAAGTATTATGTTTTATGAAAAATTACTCATAGCTTTAACCTTGACAGATCAAGTGGTAACATTTGGTTTTTTGACACTCATACAACTGAACTTAGAATATGGTTCTTAGCGCCTGTGTAACTCAGTGAAGATGATCAAGTCACAACATAGTTTTGGGAGTGTTTTTCTTGGGTGTGCCGTACACAGTTTATACTCTTGCGGGTCACGAGTGACATGCAGTTTAGGCTTGTACATTAAAGAGCATTTCAACTTCAATATTTAACTCTAATTTTAACAGTTTTGTGACATACAGTTTAAGCTTGTGTTTTAAGGAGAATTTCAACTTAAATATTTATCTCAAATTTGAAGAACTTTATGACATATAATTTAAGCTCGTGTTTCACGGAGTATTTCAGCTTGAAGATTTAACTCAAATTTCAAGAGCTTCGTGACATGCAATTTAAGCTCGTGTTTTAAGGAGAATTTCAACTTGAATATTGAACTCAAATTTGGAGAGCTTTGTGACATACAGTTTAAGCTCGTGTTTCAAGGAGCATTTCAACTTGAAGATTTAACTCAAACTTGAAGATTTAAGTGACAGAGTTTAAGCTCGTGTTTCAAGAAGCATTTCAACTTGAAGATTTAACTCAAATTTGAAGAGCTTTGTGATATACAGTTTAGGCTCATGTGTCTAGGAGCATTATAACTTGTAGTTTAGGCTAATGCGATGAAGAGCATTGTAACTTGCAGTTTAACCTCGTGCATTAAGGAGTGTCTAGATATACATTGACTCTTCAAAGTGATCTTTGGATGCAAACCTGCCTCCACTTTGGAGTTCTTCTATATTTTCATCTTCATGAGGTCCATGGACATGAGATTATTGATCTTCTCTTAAAGTCATGCTTAATTCCATGTCATGTGCACCAATTGCCAACTCTTCGAATGCATTGGGTTTTAATCCTTGAAAAATGTAGCGAAGACCCCAATTCATACCTTGGATGCACATTTCAATGCAAGAAGTTTCAGTGAGGCGATCTTTGCAGTTGGGGATCAGACTTCTCCAGTGATTGATAAAGTCAAAAACTAGCTCATCTTCACCTTGACAAGCCTTTGTAAGTTCAATCATACTAACGACACATCTCATGCTATAGAATTGATTAAGGAACTCTTGCTCTAACCACTCCTAACTATCTATAGAATTAGGTTCGAGATCTGTGTACCAATGAAAGACATTTTCTCTAAGAGATCAAAAAAATTATTTAACAAGATAATCACCATACATCCCAGCTTCATTGCAGGTCTCGATAAAGAGCTATATATTGTTTGGGAATTCCTTTGCTATCAAATTATTGAAGCTTAGGAGGTTGATAGCCCTTAGACATTTTCAAGTTATCAATCATTTGTGTATATGACTTTACATATGTGGGAGAAAATTTGGATGAAGACTCTGATTTGTCTTCGATAGACTCTATGATAAAGTCCTTCAATTGATCAATTGGAATCAAACCTTCAACGGAGATATGAATTTGTTTGATCTTTGTTTGCTTTACGCAAGGCTCTCCTTTACCATGAACTTTAGGAAGCTTCAGAGGTGCTTGACTCAATCTTCTCTCAATCATGTTATCCATCTTATTTGTTAGCTTGGAAAGTTTAGCATCTTGTTCGTGTGTGCACTTTGTTAGGCCTTCAATTGCTTTAGTTAAGCTTGCTAGTTGTACTTCTAAGTGGAAGACATTTTGATATTATGTGATGCTTGAAAAGTTGAGATGAGAGGTAGAGATGGTCCAACTGGGCGGGCCAGAATTTGTAAACAGTAAAATTTGCATCGAGAAAATAATAATCAAGAACGGAAAATTATCGCAACAATCATTTTATTATTTAAAAGTGTGAGTGTTACAATCTCTATGATTCCTCTAAATTAACCTTTTCAAATATAATTCAAGGGTTCTTGAGCTTGATCTTGAACTTGGGATTTATCTTGATCTTGATTTTTATCTTGATCTTAATCTTGATCTTGAACTTGAACTTTGACTTTGACTTGGACTTGATCTTGAAATTGAACTTGAACTTTATCTTGATGTTGACTTCTAGTTGAATCCAACGGCTTTGAACTTGATCTTGAATCTGACGGTCTTGATCTTGATCGTTCTTGATCTTTATCGTTCTTGATCTTGATCGTTCTTGAAATTTGAACGTTCTTGAAACTTGAACGCTTGAATTCTTGAACTCTTGAACTTGTAGAGAAATTTGCGACTTTTGATCCATGAGCTTTCTATGCTTCTTGTTAAAATTCTTGGTTCATTTTCTGAATTATGACGACCCCTATTTATAGTTTTAAAATAGAAGAGTTGTGATTGGAACAGGACTCCCTTCGGCCAATCAGATTTAAGTGATATGACATATGGGCTTTATGGAGCAGACTTTCAATTAAATTTATATTTATTTAATTTAAATATTTAACCCAATTATATTAATCCATAATATTTATTTGGACTAATATATTCATGAATTTAATATAATCCGAATCATTTTATAAATTTATAATTAATAAATTTTAAATGATTACACACCTACTCCTTTATAATATTTTCCCGTCTTTTATATTTCGAGATGCCATTTCAGTGTCTCGGAGGTCTGTGTTGTTGCTGTTTGCCATTGAATTCTTTGTATCCTGATTTCTTGTGTATGTGTTCTTAAATGATTTCATTGTCTACTCGTGATGTCAATTTCAACTTTGCCATTTCATATTTAGTTGATGCTCATTCATACCTCATTTTAGTGTTGGTATTGATGCTATATTTGTTGTGTTCGTTTGAATGTGTCAAGCAGTGATTATTGGTGTCTTATGCTATATGTGTTTTGTATATGAGTTGGTTCTTGCCATGATTTTCATATTTTGAGCCAGACATGCTAATATCTTCCCCTTCTCTTTTGTCAAGGTTACTAATCTCAATTATTTTTTCTCTCATCGATGTTTAAAAGTCATGTGTTTTGAACTGTCAGTACTTCTTTTGAAACTCAATCTTTTCTTGCTACTATATTGGTATCTTTCTTATTTTTGAGAAAATAATTAAGAGCATTTGAAATGGTCTTGTTACATGCTAGAAATCAGTGGCACTAATTGATAGATTTTAATATTGGAATGGTCAAATATCAACCCTTAGCGTGTGTATTATAGTTACTGTAAAGCCTTGATTTAGACTAAGTCATCATGCTCATCTGGTAGTACACTTATTTTTTTCTCTCTTGTAAATATTTACTCTTTCTATGTTTACCATGGTAGGAAATTTAAATGTTTGGTCGTGCTATTTCTATCGTTAGTCTGATGCTACCTAGCTTTGGGATTCAATTTTGTTTAATCTAGACCAAAGTGCCGTTAGATTTTGATGTGATATATTTGTTTTAATATATGCCATGGATCCTTTTCTTTGTTTAACTCTTGATGCATAATAAATGCTAGTAGTAAGTTATTTCTTGGTTTGGATCTTTTTGAGTTATCTTGGCTCTTTCTGTAGTATTTAAAATTAGAACAGTAGCGCACATGTTTACAATTTTATGTATCTTGACATTAAACTCAATGAGTGGTTACTTATGTGTTCTATTTATTTTGTTGCATGTGATTTTGTATGGAGTCCAATTAGGACTCAAATCCACCAACCTTTCGCATTTCAGAATGGGCCACGAAGGCCCAAATTTCTTTTTCCGAGTCAACCAGTGGTGAGAGCAGCAATACAAGGCTGGAAAGCAGATATACAGGGCGTTGGAGCAGAAATATAAAGTGAAATATAACAATTATATATCACTGTATAAAGCATTAAAAATGGGCCAAAAGAGACCTAAAAATTTAGCTTTGTATTTTGTTATTTTTTGGCCTAAGACTCTTTTACTTGAATTATTATTATCTTGTTAGTTTAGGACATGTGGAAGATGAGCCTAAGGCCCAAAGAAATCAATTTCAAGATTAGTCTAGGACATGTACTAAGTATTGGGCCTTTTGACCCAAAAATTAAAATTTGACCCAACGTGTGTATTATATTTACCGTAAAGCCTTGATTTAGACTAAGTCATCATGCTCATCTGGTAGTACTCTTTTTAACTTTTTTTTCGTTTGTAAATATTTACTCTTTATATGTTTAAACAATGATATTTGAATGAAATTGTTTTCTGCTTACCATGGTAGGAAGTTTAAATGTTTGGTCGTGCTATTTCTATCGTTAGTCTGATGATGCTTAGCTTTGGGATTCAATTTTGTTTAATCTTGACCAAATTGTCGTTAGATTTCGATGTGCTATCTTTGTTTTTAATACATGCCATGGATCCTTTTCTTTCTTTAACTCTTGATGCATAATAAGTGCTAGTAGTAACTTCTGTCTTGGTTTGAATGATTTTGAGTTATCTTGGCTATTTCTGTAGTATTTAAAATTAGAACAGTAGCGCACATGTTTACAACTTTGCGTATCTTGACATTCAATTCAATGAGTGGTTACTTATGTGTTCTATTTATTTTGTTGCATGTGATTTCATATGGAGTCCAATTTGGACTCAAATCCACCACCCTTTCGCATTTCAGAATGGGTCACGAAGGCCCAAATTTCTTTTTCCGAGTCTGCCAGCAGTGGGAGAAGCAGTACAGGGCAAGAAAGCAGATATACAGGGCATTGGAGTGGAAATATAAAGTGATATAAAACAATTGTATATCACTGTATATAGCATTAACAATGGGCTAAAAGAGCCTTCAAAATTTAGCTTTGTATTTTGTTATTTTTGGGCCCAAGCCTGTTTTACTTGAATTATTATTGTCTTGTTAGTTTAGGACATGTGGAAGATGGGCCTAAGGCCCAAAGAAATCAATTTCAAGATTATTCTAGGATAGGTACTAAGTATTGGGCCTTTGGACCCAAAAAATAAATTTCACCTAAGTGCTGGGCCAGGCAGACAGAAAACCAGACACGGGCCCATTCTTTATTACTTATGTGTTATATTTGCTTACTTATCATAATTTGAATATTTATCTGTTTAATTAGTTTGAAGGTTGTCACAAATCAATTTCCCTAAGGATAGCCATTCCGAATTAATATTTCCAAAATTAAGTACTCACTCTTTTTCTACTTGGCTTTAAAAGTAAGTTTGCAAATAATATTTTACTTAGGTAATATTTTTAATATTCCCCTTACCTCCTTAAGTTAGCTTTAAATTTTTCAAAGGTTGTTTATTTCCTCTATTTATTCAAGTATGCATATTTTCTTAAAATAATTAGTCAAATAATTAATTACCAGATAACTACGCACTCTACCACTTTCTAAAACATTAATATGAACCCCAAACCCTTTTTCAATTGATTTCTGTTTTAATCTTTTAAAATATAGTTTTCTTAATTTTACTTTAAAAATTAAGTGGCGACACTTTAAACTCATTTTCTCTTTTTTAAATAAAAAAACTCAGTACATTCCAAGTACTGACGCATACTCTGCGCAACATTTTTTCATGATGTAGGTTTGTTACTCAGTATCCAGATCATTCTTAAATCGTTTCTCGGTCTGCATTTCAGCAGCTTCAGTGGTGAGTCCTCATACTTCGAGGACAATAGACATACTTTAATTTCAGTTTTTACATTCCAGTTTCACTTTTGTTAGAGTTAGTTGGGGGCATGTCCCAACAACTCAACTCAGTTAGAGGCTTTTTTAGACATAATAGTAGAATCAACTTGAATTGTTGAGTTTATCTTTCAGTCATGGTTAAACTCTTAGTATGTTTTATATATTCAGACTAGTTTGGTATTCCCACTTTCAGTTATCCATTGTGTTAGCTTCAGCAAAGTACACGTTTTATTCAGTTATTCTCAGTGTGCTTGATATATGCCAGACACAGAGTTATCTTGGGATCACTCGTGATCCTAGGTCCCGTGTTACGTCAAGGGGGTAGCCTTGGGGTGTGACAAACTTGGGATCAGAGTATTAGGTTCAAGAATCCTAGGATGTCTGAAAGCCAGACTAAGTAGAGTCTCTTTCATGGGTGTGAAGTGCACCACATCTATGAGAAGGAGGCTACGAAGTGTTTTAAGTAAAACTTAACCTTCTTTGCTAATATTATCGTGCATGGGTATGATCCAACTTATCATTTCTAATTCGTCGTTAGGTGTTTCAGATCATGCCTCCTCGTAGAGCTAATGCATGGAATGCTAATGCACGCATGCTAACACATTTCCTCCAGTCCCGAACCATGAGATTACGAATGTAGAATTTCGGAATGCGATCCAACTCTTGGCTCATAGTGTAGTCAATCAGAATAATCAGCAGGTCCTAGTTCCTACTAACACAAATGGTGGATCAACTGCAACTTAGGTTTTAGATTTTGTTCGAATGAATATGCCTGAGTTTCTAGGGTCGAAGGTTTGTGAGGACCCACATAACTTCATTGATGAGGTTAATAAAATCCTTGGAGTAATGCAAGTGACTGGAACTGAGAGTGTTGAGCTAGCATCCTATCAACTGAAAGATGTGGCTCATATTAGGTTCACTTAGTAGAAACATAACAGGGGTGCAGATGCAAATCCTGTGAATTATTTTACTAGAGGTTTTCTAGACAATTTCTTCCCAAAGGAATTGAGAGAAGCTAAGGCACAAGAGTTTATGAACCTGAAGAAGGGTTCTATGTTGGTCCAAGAGTTCAGGCTGAAGTTCACCCAGCTCTCTAGGTATGCTCCATACATGGTAGCCGGTCCAAGGGCACAAATGAGTAAGTTCTTATTTGGGGTGTCCGATCTAGTGAAGAATGGCTGCAGGAATGCAATGCTTCTAGGGGATACAGATATCTCCAGACTAATGACTCATGCTGATAGGTTGAGGGAGATAAGCTTAGGGAATTTGCTAAGGATAACAAAAAGGCTAGAACAGGAAACTACAACAAAATTCAGACAGAGGAAATCACTCACAGTTTCACCAGAGGTCTAGAGCTCCAGCACTGTTATCAGCTAGTGCTCTATCCCCCAACTTTCGACAGGATCAGAAAGGTAGGAAATCAGGCTCTAAGTTTCAGGCGAGTGCTTCAGGTAATAGGACTTACCCAACTTGTCCAAATTATAGTGGGAGGAAGCATCCGGGCGAGTGTCTTGCAGGCAAGGAAAGGTGCTTTGGGCATGGTCAGTTCTGCCATAGGTTGAAAGATTGCCCTTCTGCCAGGAAAGGGCAAGTAGGTAACAACAATAGGGCTCAATCTACAGCTCCAGTAGCACCAGCAGCACCAGTAGGTCACCCAAATCAGTAGTGTACTTTATCTGGTGCAGGTGACGGTCAACGCCAGAACATGTTGTATTCTCTCCAGGCTCTCCAGGACAATGAAGATTCTTCTGATGTGGTCACAAGTACGTTACGAGTCTTTCATTTATATGTTTATGCATTGTTAGATCTATGGGCTACACTATCTTTTGTAACTCCTTATATAGCAGTAAGCTTCGGTGTTAGTCCAGAAACTCTTTCATAACCATTCTCAGTCTCTACTCCAGTTGGTGACCCAGTTATAGCTAGACGGATATACAAAAATTGTCATGTCACAGTCTCTCAGAAAGTCACCTCAACAAATCTTGTAGATTTAGAATTGGTAGATTTTGATATCATTCTAGGCATGGATTGGTTACATTCCTATTATGCCTTAGTCTATTGTAGAACTAGAATCGTTCAGTTTCAGTTATCAAACGAGCCAGTCTTAGAATGAAAGGGTAGTAGCTCACTACCTATGTGTCGATTGATATCTTGTCTGAAGTTCATAAAAACGATTTCCATAGGGTATGTCTATCATCTAGTTTGGGTTAAGGATTCAAACTCCGAAACCCCAACTTCTGTGTTAGTCCCGGTAGTAAATGAGTTCCATAAGTGTTCCCAGAAGATCTTCTCGGAGTTCCTCCCGAAAGGGAAATCGACTTCGGAATAGATCTCCTTCTAGATACCCAGCCCATTTCGATTCCTCCTTACAAAATGGCTCCAGCCGAGCTTAAGGAATTGAAAGAGCAGTTGAAAGACCTTCTATGTAAGGGCTTCATCAGACCTAGTATCTCTCCATAGGGTACTCCAGTGTTGTTCGTTAAAAAGAAAGATGACTCTCTCAACAGTTGAACAAAGTCACAATCAAGAATAAGTATCTCTTCCCCAAGATTGATGAGTTGATCGACCAACTTCAGGGTCATAGTTTCTTTTCTAAGATAGACCTAAAATCCGACTATCATCAGCTCACAGTCAGAGATAGTGACATTCCGAAGATAACTTTTAGGACTCGGTATGGTCATTATGAATTTGTTGTTTTTTCTTATGGACTAACAAATGCTCCTGCACCTTTCATGGACTTAATGAATAGGGTGTTCAAACAGTATTTGAACTTGTTTGTTATCGTCCTTATTAATGATATCCTCATTTATTCTAGGAGTGAGGACGAGCATGCGACTCCTCTGAGATTTATTCTGCAGGCTATCAAAGATCGCCAGCTATTTTTTAAATTCAGCAAATGTGAATTTTTGGTTACAGTTCGTCGCTTTCATTGGTCATGTTGTATCCGGTGAAGGGATCCTAGTGGATTCACAAAAAAATGAGGTAGTACAACACTGGCCTAGACCAACCTCCCCAACAAATATCAGAAGTATCTTGGGTTTGGCCGGTTATTATAGGAGTTTTTTTGAAGGATTTTCATTCATAGCTTCCCCCATTGACCAAGTTGACTCAGAAGAAGGTCAAATTTCACCTGTCAAATGAGTGTGAGAATATCGTCTCAGAACTTGAGACTAGGTTGACTATAGCTCCGGTCTTGACCCTACCAGGTTGTTCATACGATTATGTAATTTATTGTGATGCATCCAGGGTCGGCCGAGGTTGTATGTTGATGTTGCGGGGTAAGGTTATAGCTTATGATTCTAGACAACTTAAGGTTCATGAGAAGAACTACCCGACTCAAGACTTACATCTTTTAGTTGTAGTATTTTCCCTAAAGATTTGGAGACACTACTAGTATGGTGTTCATGTTGATGTATTCAGAGATCATAAGAGGCTCCAATATGTGTTCACCCAGAATGAGTTGAATCTTCGTCAGAGGAGATGGCTTGAATTGCTCAAGGATTATGAAATGAATGTGTTGTACCATCCAGGTAAGGCCAATGTAATGGTTGATGATCTTAGCAGGTTGTCCATGGGTAGTGTAGCACACGTTGAGGAAGAAAGGAAAGAGCTAGCCAAAGATGTTTACTAGCTTACTCAATTAAGAGTTTGCCTTACGGACACATAAGATAGTAGGATGATAGTTCAGAATGGATCAGAATCTTCATTGGTAGCTGTAACACCTCAAAACTTATCAGACCTGAACAACAGAAAAATTGGTGAACCACTACAGGGTTCACAGACCGTAAAAGGAACCAAGGTTTGTCGACCTGCTCGTGGCTCACACCTACCCAGCAATGGTGGATCACAGAAACCTTCATGGGCGATGGACAACTTCACGAGCAATGGGAAGGCTCGTGGAGGCGAGGCAGAGCCATACAGACTCTGGCATCAGACCATAGGGCCCTACATGAGCTTGGTGTCATCCGTCGTCCTTGAGCTAGCAGACCTCCAGCCCAAGTAAAGAACCACGGTGGCCTTCACGGTCTGTGGTCCTTCACACTGGCCGTGATAGCGCTCGTGAAGTGACCCCCAAAAACCAGTAGTCACTGGACAAGGACCACGACCCACTTGACGGGCCGTGGTCCCTTTGACCGTTTGTCAGTGGCTCCTTGGAAGGGTCCCGTCAGCTTTTAAGTTAGGATCATTTTGGTATTTTCCCCTATGCGTTGGACACCTAAACTACGTTGTTTTGGGTTAGTTTAAGCCTAGTATTGTAATCAGAACCAATCCTAATCGATTCATTCACCAAACACTCATCAAACTTAAAGCAAAAAGGAGAAAAAGTTGACCAGCCCCCACCTCAAGAGCATGCACCATGTTTTCTTCAGTTCAAGCCCGTAAATCGAAAAATTTCTCCGTGAAATTTGTCACTAGGTATGTGGAATTTCACTAGTGTAATCCTTTCATCAACTAGGTCCCTAGAATTCAATCAGAATCTTTATTCCTATATCTTATTTAGACCAAGGGTTTCTAAAACCATAGATATTGGTGTTGATTTAGCTGTTATAGTATACTTAATCAGATTATAATGTTTTCGTTAAATTGTTGCTTATTTCTTTGCTTGAAACTAAGAACCCTATTTGTGTAGATTCTTTTAATTCATGAATTACACTTGCTAGGTTAGTTAAACAGATATACATACCTCATATTTCAAATGTTTCATTGTGATCAGAACATAAATGTTGCATTCTCAGCTAGCATGGCAGAATATTGAGCAAATCCAGTACTTAGGTTATGTTGTGTCATACACATTTCTAGTTGGGAGTAGGATTAGCATCGAGATGGAGTAGGGTTCAGCGTACCCTCATAGTCCCAAAACTACGTGCCCCAATAGCTTAATAAGTCCCCTCCAGTGGGCATCTGATTTAGTGATCCCGCAAGTCATGCCTTTATACCCCTAGGAAGGTGTATTGGGTCCTCTCATCAGACTCCACGTTGAGCTCACGTGGTTTTACGTCAGTTTATAGTAGCTCCCACAGTCAGACTCTAGTACATTTGACCAGGCTTGTCACACCACTTTTCGGACCGCGAAAATAAGGGTTTTTCCAATTTAAGTGACGGTATTGATTAAGGATTATTTTTATTTTTTCAGAGTCGCAACTTGGAATTGAGTTATGATGTTCCAAGTAATCTTTTGTTTAATCCCTAATCAAAAGAAAATGACTCTTTATTTGGTTTGCGAACTAGAAATTCGGGTAAGAAATTATGTTGTCCGATGGGAAGGTATTAGGCATCCCTCGATTCCCGTGGTCGTAGCACGGTCTCTTTTATTGACTTATACTTATTTTGACTATCTTTTTGGATATATTTTTATAGGCCATGATTTTCTTGCAATTTTTATTTGTTGAACTTTTATTTGGTCTCGACCTAGATACGTAACTCAATTTTTGGTCTTCACGATTCGAGACACAATTATCTTCCTTGCATCACACTTAATAATTTTTTCTATAAGTCTCTACTTTAGATTAATGAAACTAACTATATTATTGGACAAGGTGCGTCACCACATCCCTGAGTTTATTTTTTAATGTCTCAAAAAAAGATGTGTAACCACATTCTTAATCGAAACAGGCTGTGGAAACGAGTCATAAAACTCATCTAACGTTATAAGAAAATATTAGTTCCTTATGAATAAAATAAAAATAAAATAAATCTAAACTTTTAGAATACAATATAAACTTTTGGATTATTTTGTATTCTTTTATTTTTATTGACTCTTAATGTTAATGTTAAAATTAGGCATACACATATTATATTTTTTATTTTTTATTTTTTTAAGTTAATGTCAAAATTAGGCATACACATATAGTAATTTCTTACTAATCCAACAAAACAATGACGAATTGCTAAAATAAATCTCATTCTTTGTTTGATAAATAAAACAACAATATTTTTTTGAGCCCAATAATTCCTACTTTATCATTATTAGCATCGAAATCAAGAAAAGAACAATGTCATGACCCGTTCATTTTAAGAGATCACAACTAATAAATAAATAAAAATAACCACCAAATAAAGCTACTTTCATTTATTAAAGAGATATAGCACGTAACACATTCTTCATTTTAATCAAATTATGTATAAAACAAAAGTGTAAGAAAACATATCACGTAGTTACATCAAATTTCATGAATAAATTAAAGAAACAAGATAAAGTTTAACCTTAAATAGAGAGAATAAGTACCACAAGATTTGACCGAAGCTCGATTGAAACACCCACCAATCTTTTGTTGTTGTGCGTGGGTACTGGTGAGGGTCTTTCGTTTTGGTTTTCTGTTTGTTTTTCCTCCATGAGATATTTTTGGTGTATTGAATTATTTGAGTGAATGTATATGTTATTGGTTTTGTGTCTTTGTGTGTTGCCGGTTTTTTTTTCTTTGGTTTGTGCGTTTGTGTGTGTTGTGTTTTTTTCCTTTCTCGTTTATTTTTTGTGGTTCTTTGTTGAGTCTTGTGTGTATTGTTAAGTATGTAGCATATGTGTAATGTAGATGTATGTCTGTTGGGTGTTTAGGATAGTGGGGTGTTGTGGTGTGAGGTGGGTAGTGGAGTTGGGGTAGTGTGGTTGTAAGGTGAAGTTGGGTAATATGAGTAGTTTAAGTTATTATTATTTTTAGATTAAATATATATATAATAATAAAAATATTAATTAATTATTTTGAATTAATAAAATATGAGAAAAGTCAAATAGCTAGTCTAAAAATATAACTAATAAATACTAGCTTATTTATAAAAATTTAAATTAAAAGAAAACATGTATTTTTTGTAGTTTTCAAATATTTAAGATAAAATAAAAATATCTAATTTATATATAAACAAACAATATTTATGTAGTAAAAATAGTGTAAGACTTTAAGTTCAGTCAAAAATTATGTGTCTACAAGGTTTTCAGTTATATTTCAGTATTCAGTCTCAGCATATCATGTTAATAATCAGTACTTGGTCATTGCATTCAGTTCAGTTCAGTTTAGTATATTTCAGTACTTACATTATGTTAAGATCATGTCATTGCTAAGTTATGTTTTGTTCAACTTACATAGTTATTCAGTTATATTTTATATCCTGAATGCTCAGTATATTCGAAGTACTGATGCATACTCTGCACTGCATCGTTTCATGATGTAGGTTCATGTCCTCAACATTCAGATCACGCGTAGATAGATTCCCGATCCATAGTCAACATCATCAGTGGTGAGTCCACATACTTCGAGGACAATAGACATGATTTCCATTTTAGTATTTCATTTCGGTTTCATTTTTGCTAGGGTTAGCTGGGGACATGTCCCAACAACTCTAGTAGGTTAGAGGCTTTTTTTAGACATAATTTTAGATTCAAGTTTAGCTTTTGAGTGATTTTTCAGTATCACTAAACTCTTAGAAAGTTTTATATATATTCAGACCAGTTTTTGGTATTACCCACTATCAGTAATAATTGATTTAGCTTACGCATTAGTTCATGATTTCATAGATATGTTTAGTTTGCTTATAATATGCAAACTCAGGGTTAGCTTGGGTCATTCGTGATCCTAGGTCCCGTGTTTACGTCAAGAGGGTAGCCTCGGGGCGTGACTGTAGCGAAGGTTAAGGAAAAACATGATAGTGATCCTATATTACTTCAGTTGAAAGGTGCAGTTCATCAGTCTAGAAACTCTCGCAGAACCCTTATCATTCTCTACTCTAGTTGGTGACCTAGTTATAGCAAGACCGGTATATAGAAATTGGCCTGTCACAGTCTCTGAGAAAGTCACCTCAGCAGATCTAGTAGAGTTAGAAATGGTAAACTTTCATATCATTCTAGGCATGTATTGGTTACATTCCTTTTATGCCTCAGTCGTTTGTAGAACTAGAATCGTTCAGTTTCAGTTTCCAAACGAGCCACTCTTAGAATGGAAGAGTAGTATCTATCAGAAAGATGATCTCTAAAGGGTATATCTATCATATTGTTCGGGTTAAGGATTCAAACTCAAAAACCCCAACTCTTGAGTCAGTTCCAGTAGTAAATGAGTTTCCAGAAGATCTTCCCAGAGTTCCTCACGAAAGGGAAATCGACTTTGGAATAAATTTTCTTCCAGATACCCAACCTATTTTGATTCCTCCTTACACAATGGCTCCAAACGAGATTAAGGAATTGAAAGAGCAGTTGCAAAATTTCTAGATAAGGGCTTCATCAGAGCTAGCATTTCTCCATGGGGTGCTCCAGTATTGTTCGTGAAAAAGAATGATGGTTCTCCCAGGATATGCATTGACTATCACCAGTTGAACAAGGTCACCATCAAGAATAAGTACCCCATGCCCAGTATTGATGACTTGTTAGACCAACTTCAAGGTGTTAGTTTTTTTTCAAAAATAGACCTCAGATATGGCTATCATCATCTTAGAGTCAGAGATAGTGCCGAAAATAGCCTTCAGAACTCGGTATGGTCACTATGAATTTGTAGTTATGTTATTGGGACTAACCAATGCTCCTACAACTTACATGGACTTAATGAATAGGTGTTCAAGTAGTATTTAGACTTGTTAGTTATCGTCTTTATTGATGATATCCTTATTTACTCTAAGAATGAGGAAGAGCATGCCACTTATCTGAGAGTTGTTCTGTAAACTCTCATAGATCGCCAGTTATTCACTAAGTTTAGCACATGTGAGTATTGGTTACAATAGTTGCTTTCCTTGGTCATGTGGTATCTACCGAAGGGATCCGAGTGGATTCTCAGAAAATAGAGGCACTGAAGCAATGGCTCAGACCCACCTCTCCAACAGATATCAGAAGTTTCTTGGGTTTGGCTAGTTATTACATGATATTTGTTGAAGGATTTTCATCCATAGCTTCCCCATTGAACAAGTTGACTCAGAAAAAGGTCAAGTTTCAGTGGTCAGATGAGCGTGAGTAAAGCTTCTCAGAATTGAAGACTAGGTTGACTACAACTCCGGTCTTGACCCAACCAGATGGTTCAAACGCTTATGTGATTTACTGTGATGCATCCAGGGTCGGCCTAGGTTGTTTATTGATGCAACGAGGTAAGGCCATAGCTTATGCTTCTAGACAACTTAAGGTGCATGAGAGGAACTACCCAACTCACGACCTCGATCTTGCAGCCGTAGTATTTGTCCTAAAGATTTGGAGACACTACTTGTATAGTGTTCACATAGATGTGTTCACAGATCATAAGAGTCTCCAGTATGTGTTCACCAAGAAAGAGTTGAATCTTCGTCAGAGGAGATGGCTTGAATTCCTCAAAGACTGACATGAATGTGCTTTACTATCCTGATAAGGCCAATGTAGTAGATGATGCTCTCAGCAGACTGTGTATGGGTTGCGTACCATATGTTGAGGAAGAAAGGAAGGAGTTACAGAAAGATGTTCATCGGCTTGCTCGGTTAGTTGTTAATCTTACGAACATGTCAGATGGTGGTGTGATAGTTTAGAACAGATCATAATCTTCATTGGTAGTGGAGGTTAAGGAAAATCAAGAGAGTGATCCTATATTGCTTCAGTTAAAAGGTGCAATTCATCAGCATAAAGATTAGGTTTTCTCCCAAGGGGGAGATGGTATACTTCGTTATCAGGGTTGCTTATATGTTCCTAATGTGGGTGAGTTGAGGTAGCAGATCCTCACTGAAGCCCATAACTCTTGGTATTCTATTCATCCAGGTGCCACTGATACGCTCAAATTACACCTCCCTAAAGAAGCATAAGCGATCGTTATCAAGTAAAGAACCCAACTTGTAGGTTGGGGTCGATCCCACGAGGAAAAAGGTTTAGACTTAACTTTAACCAACAATGATATTCGTTTAGTCAACTTACTTCTAGAAACAAGTAATTAAAGGGAGGGGGTGAGTTGTGAAACAAATTGTAAGAATTCAGTAAGTAATCAGTAAACAAAAGTAAATTTTGGTTGTTATCAAAATGAGAGATTTAACTAGGGTATACGTGTTCCCCAGCAGCTCATAACGTAGTAATCCTAGTAATAGCAATCCCTTCCTAGTGTACTACATGCAAAGTGATAAGCTAAGTATCTCTAAATCCTTTGTCCCGCATCTAGAGAATTTCACCCCGCACCTTGGTTCGGCTACGTGTGTATAATTTCCTAACCCTTACTTTTACGTCATATTAGACATCACATTGATGTTTGGCTTAGCTATTGCTTCACACCAATCGACACTAGACTATTAGATAGTATCACACTAAATCTATGTTGATAATTCTTTTCTTGTTGATTACCTCCTTGATCCGGCATTTCTTGTTGATTACCTCATTGGTCCGGCAAGTAGTAACAAGGCGAGTTCTAACATTGCACACAGTTAAAAAGGACTTTTAAACGAAAGAATTATCAATGCATGCAAAACACTATTCAAGAATTGCTTATTTACTATTCATACTTTGTTAATCGCTCATGGTTCCCACAACCCTAGTTGTCGAGTTTAGTTACCCATAATCATATGAACAAAATTCATTGATTTAAATGAAAGAATTATGAACCTACGTAATTGAGAATAACAAACCCAGAATTTCAACTTGAATTTCAATACCCAAAATCTTCAAAACCAACTTAGGAAATCAAGAATTGCTACGTTTGCAAAAATAATTTCCAAAGTCACAAAGTTGAACTGAAGTAATAAAGTCTAACCCCCAAAAACGAGGTTTACATGCCCTACATACAGAAAAATAAGTCCTAACTAAAAAGTAAACGAAATAAGGAAATTATGTTCAAGTACGCATTTTCATTCCACGAGACTGACTCACGGTCCGTCAATGGATCTACGGTCCGTGAGTCCCTTCCGTCACCCAGGACTTAGGCAATATTTTCAGCTTCCAAAACTCAACTTTTCTGAAACAAACGATGGACCACCAGTATGTACCGTAGATCGATCTACGGTCCATCGATCCCTCTCCGTAGCTCCACACTTAGAATCTTCAAAAATCAGGTATAGGAACCCTCACAGTATCATTCTACGGATCAGCAATACGGTCCGTAGATCAATCCACGGACCGTCAATGGCCACCGTGGTTCCACACTTGGTCAGATTTCCCTGATTTGCCTTCCATGCCTTGCCTGCTGATCTACGATCACCATCTATGGAGCGTCAATGGACCTACGGTCCGTAGATGCCCTTTTCTGCACATCTTTCAGCTATCTCTTTATTTTTGTGTCCAAACATATTTCCTGCAAAAGAACAGCAAAAACACATAAAAACTAATACAAAAAGGCCCTAGACACACACAACTCTTCGTTGAAATGTATTAAAAATACCGTAAAATCACGGTATATCAACACCCGCAACTTAAATTCGTTGTTTGTCCTCAAGCGATGCATTAAGACTCTAAACGACACTTGTATAGAAGCAAGCAATTTAAGCACAAGCAATCACATGGCTCTCTATCCCAACTCCCTTTTCGGGTGCAAAATTTGTTCTCTTAGACTCGACAAGCTAATTCATGCGATCAAAATATCACAAAGATCGACCAACCAACACACAACATACACTGTTTCACTATCACCAAGGTACCAACTTTCCGACAGTGTAACTAGTGCCCTTACTTCAAACAAAATCCCTTTTTAACACAATGAATATGAATTTGAGTACAAGGATTCATTCAACACTCACACTCAGAAGTAACTTCAAGTACAGTTAGTGCTCAATACCATATGCTTGTCCTTATTTTCACCGCTTAGACTCTCCAAACTAGATTCTAGGATCACTATAGGACTTTCTTGGCTTGTAACGTAGGCTCAGGGTCATGTGTGGTACATTTGGGTACTTCTTAGTGACTTTCTGCCCTCTTTTACATTACACTAGGCTTTCAACCTCTTTTTGCCCTATTTTTGACATCCTACCGTTTTACCTTCTTTCCCTTGATTTTCTTCAACCATGGATGTGACTTTAAACGTTGTAGCTCTTTATTTTTCACTGTCATCTTTTTCTTGCGTTTTATTTTTTTCTTTAGCTTTCAACAAGTCACATCCTTTCCTCTCTTTTCTTTTTATCTTTTTCAACATCAAACTCTTTTCATACCCATTTTTCGTTTGGTTTCCTCTTTCATAGCTACCATCAACTTATGGATTTTCCATTGGTTGAGGTGTACAATACCTGATGTCTGATCAGGGCCAAGATTGAAGTTACTTTTTACATTAGCCACCCTCAACATAGGCTTTTAGCCTAAGTCGAGGTGCACATGTCCAAGGAGGGACCGGGGCCAACATAGTAGATTATGGGAAGGTGAGTTGGGGGTTTAGAAAAAAGTGGTATAATTTAGGCTCAAAGCATTTCGATCAAAGGGAGCATTTATTTCATTTGGTTGGATTCTTCTTTTAGGCAATTTGTGGAATTATCATAACAAGGGCCTATGATCACTTCCTAGCCTCTAGAGTAGATTGTCTTAGTAGGACTAACCGGGCAAGTTCTAGATTGGCACAAAAATTGTTTGAACAATCAACTATTTTCGCACCCTCTTGGTACATAGTTTCATTATGAGATTATCAGATTACCCAGTTCAAGTTTTTAGCTTAAGTCATGCCATCAAGTTGATTCATTATCAAGTCATACTCATAGCCAACACATTCAATTTATCTTAGCCTATAAATTCTAGCACACATCACAAATGTTGGACGGGTATCATTTTTCACAAGCCATCATGCTTCATTTTTTTTCAAGCTTCTACATATACGATCCTAACACATGCCGGTTCAACATAAATTAAACAGTCTCTTGAGGGAAAAGAACACTGGCAAGAAAACCCCAAGGGAGGATTATGAGTTGGGTTACTGAGACTTCACCCTTTTACTCACAATCCATTTACCCCACCCCAACAACAAAGTAAGGTGCAATTGTCCCCAATGCATAGAAAAAGTAAATAATAATGGATTAGGTGAAGCAAACCTGTGACGCATAGTGCCAAAGACCTATCAACAAATGGGTGGGTCCGGATACCCGAATCCCGCTAAATCAACACTCGGGTCATCCTCAGTAGTGCCCACATCAACAAAGATAGCACCATCAGTAGTGATATCCGCAACTCTAACTACACCATCAGTGGTGCTCACATCAATCCTAATGGGCACATAGCTTAATTGAATCTCATTCGAGGACGAATTTTCCCTTGTGGGAGATATTATAGTACCTTGCAGGTAGAAAAGTTAGATTGGAAATGGAAAATTTGTAGAATGTTGTGTTGTTGGTGCACGTTTGCATAAACCAATGTCTGGATCGTGTAAGGTTCTACGGCCCGTTGATGGAAGTGGTGGTTGAGTTGTTGAAATTGGGAATGATGTGCCAGTGTCCATGAGACAATTTGTGTTCGTGGTCTGTAGTATGACTCATGGTAGTAGTTTGTAGAATGGAGATTAGAATATAGGAAAAAATAGTGAGTCTATGATCCCTTTCTCCAATCTAATAGGAAGGTTGATGGTGGAGTGTATGGGTCTTGGTATAGTAACGTGGTTGAGTCCTTCAAGAAGTTAAAAATTCAGTACTTGAGTTCCACGAAGAGTTAATACGGACTGTAGAATGAAATATAGTTTGTACAAGGAGGCTCGTAGTCAATGTCCTAGACTTAGGACAATTTGAAGGCTTGGGTTTATTAAGAAGGTATAGAAATCATAAAAGGTATTATAGATCGTGCAAGGGTTTTGTGTTTCTTCATCAGAGATTGGGTCTCCTGTAAAGTGAAGCACAAATGACTAGTACATTTGTAGAAGGATGCACGGACTGTACATTGGATCGTCGTATTGTTGTGGAAGATTTTCTTAAGGGTTATTTGGGTCTTATCCTACCTTTTTGATTCCTATGATACGTCATTTATAGAATATTTCTAAGCCACATAATTGTTTCTAAGACTCAAACCCTCTCTATTCACTCTCTTTCTCTTCAAACTCAAGTCTTCTTCTCCAAGTTTTCTTCCGAGATGATTCTAGGGTTCTTCAAGATCCAAATCCCCTCTCATGATTTCAAGTTAGGGTTTCATGAAGGTATGTGGGAAATTCATCAATGGGTTCCTCTTCACCCATTGAGTACCAAAAGAAACCTCAAATTCTCTTTATGATTCTTACCCAAATTGTTTCATGATTTATATGTGGGTTCAATTGATTTGAACATATGCTATACAAGTGATTTTGATATGAAATCAAGCTTTGGAGCTATGTCTGCATTATTAATTGAAGGATTTATGAATCAATGATTCTTTAATATAAAGTATCAAGCATGTTTTAAAATTAGGTTTCTTCCGAATGAAGTATTCTCATTATGAAATATTGTCATGATTTATATACTTTTGATTAAGTGCCTCTTATGAATTGATTATGTTATGAAATCAAGATATTTTAAAAGAGTTATTCTTATAATTAGGAGTCTTCGGGAATGATTTGATACTACTACGTTCTTACTATTTCAAAAACTATGAATATGATATGATTATGCATGTTTTCTATTGGGGATTTACTTAGAACCAAGCAGACTTTAGGATGAAGGCTCACCCATTAGTAGAGGTATCAGACTTGTAGTAGCAATCCCCTTGTCCCGGAACTGCATCCCACTATAGAATGAGAAGGATCAGTCATTAGTTGAGGCTTGACTCCTTAGTATAGCACCCATTAGTAGAGGCTTGACTTTAGCTAGTGGATCCACCTAAGTTTAAGATTATGGTCCTTACCTTGGCAAGTAGGACACTCTCTTATTGGTGTGCAATTACTACACTAAACTTCAAGTTATTTCTGACATGATTTATGTCAGTTTAAGGTATATCCCATATATGTTATGACTTCTACTTATGATATAATTTTCAGAATATTGCATTGACCTTATACTGTATTTTACGAACTCAGCTTACCAGATTATTCCATACTTTACTTGGCTATGAAATATCATGTTTTATGACTTATCACGTTATTATGCTTATACTCATGCAACCTCATACACAGTACCTTCCAAGTTCTGGCTGCATACATATCTTTTGCCTAGATCATTATATAATATTGGTTCCGACACTCCACATCCAGCTTGCGATTAACAAAGATTTTGATCCAGTTTTTCAGGCTTGGTGAGTCCTTGTGCTTTGAGGACATGACAACTCTTATGCTTTCTTGAAGTCATTTTAGACTTGACCTTCACTTTCATATTATTTTATGAGCTAGGACTTGTCCAAGCCACAACTATGTAGTAGAGGTTTATGTCAGACTTAGTATGTTTCCACATTTATAATCTTTGTACTCATATTTTCTTTTATATTGAGATTTTCATTTGAGATTTATTTATCTCTTTCTTTCATTTTTGTTGTTATCTTAATTCCATGAAATGTCAAGTGGTTCGTTTAGAGTCTCTCAAAATTATATTCACCATGTCACGTCTTGGGGGTAGTCTTGGGTCGTGACAAATAGTTTGTTCATCATTGAATAACTGTATAGAAACAAAGTATTTTCCTATTTGTCATTATTCTACTATCTAATAAATGGAAGTTGAATTTACTATGAAGGTGATATGTCGACATTAGACGACACATTTAACCCTTATTAACTATTAATAGATGCAAGTTCTTAAGCAACAATTGTTTTATTTAATAGTTTTTAGGGAAAATGTCATATTTACCCTTGTAATATCATAAAAAAGATTATATTTACCTTTCTTCAAACTTTCTTGATATATTTGACTTTGTCATCCAACTTTAGGCATATATTTGTCCTTGGCCTTTAAGTCTCATGTAACCATATTTATTAATCTATGATACAATTTTTACCTCAATTTCAAATTTATTCTCTAGTTAAATATTCTACCATCTTAATTGAAATTTCAAAAAAAAATTGAATCCCATTCATGAGCTTCAATCTCAGATTACACATTGATGTTTTCTAGTTAAAATTGAGATTACTTTTTTTGTTTCTATAGATAAGTTTAATCATGGGCTGTAATACACTAGCGAAACTTCAACTAGGCTTTTTCCAATGCAAATTTGAAAGGATTATTCTAATGCGTCTAACCTAATTACAAGATTCTTGAATTGGGTTTTGAAATTTACTTTTAATGTAATAGTGGAACACTATTTCGATTTCTTGAGTCCTTGAAATTTTAAGTCGTTCCCTATGAATCTTTGTCGGTTTACACACTTCTGGGAACTGTGTTTTGAATCTTTCTTGTAAAAGATTAGAACTTTAGATGCTCTTGGAACCCTAAAAAGAAATAAAGAATTTTTGTAGGAAGATGAGGTGAAGGGGAAGAATAAGAGAGAAAAGGAAGACCTTGAAAATAGTTACATGTGTCAGTAATAAGATATTCAAGAGTTAGTATCTAAGGGTCTTGTTAACTTTGATTGTATTTATAATTGGAGTAGTTATTGGATTGACCTCATGCTCATGTATTAATAGGTACTTAAGTTTTAATAGAATATTGCAAATGTGTCTCATCCATGAACTTCAATCTTAATTTACAAATTGATATTTTATGATGGGTAGAGTAATACGAGTAAAAGGGTACAAGAGTAGGGTTATTGCAAATTTTTTATTCAGATTAAAATTATATCCACATAGACACCACCTAGACTAATAAAAATTGAGACATGATACTATAACACCTCGAAATTTAAAGGAATGGAAAAATGCAATTTTTGGGTTGCAGGTGTGACCTACGGCTCCCACCTACGATTCGTAGAAGCATCTACTGACAGCAGATGGAATCCGTAAGTACAATGGAAATGAAGAAAATAATTTGGAAAAATTCTTAAGACCTACGCTGGCCATGTACGGTCTGTAGGTAAACCTACAAACTATACATGGGCCCTGTCGATGGATGGTCCAAATTGAAGTCTCTAAACCTTACCGACGGTCAACCAGGAGGGTCCATAGTAGGACCTATGGACCGTAGGTGAGGATCGACAATTTTATTTTAAGGAATTTTGGGTCTTTTTCTAATTATCTAACCCAATACCACATCCTTACCCTTAAATCTAAAACCTATAAATACCCTTCACCCTTAGAATTTCCCCCAACTTATTTATTTTACCCATAAATCTAAACCCTATAAATATCCTTCACCCTTAGAATTCCCCCAACTTATTCATTCTCTCAAATTTAGTTCAAGTATCCTTTCTTCATCATTGCTTAGGGCTTCAATCAAGGTATGTAGGGAGTTCATCAATGGGTCCCAATTTTCCATTGAGCTCCAAAAGTTCCTTCAATTCTCCAATTCAATTTTCCAAGATTTGATTAAGTTTTTTGACTCAATTCCTCATGAGTTTTATTTGAATGGATTTAGTTGTTTTATTATGATATTATTTTAATGATTTGGACTTAATTACATGCTTTTCAACTAATTTCATGTAAACCCGTGCATTGATCTATACATATTGACTATCAATCCTAACTTACATGAAATTATGAAGAAACTTGAATCTATGAATGTATTTTTATGAGACTATGCATGTTTTTATGAAAGTAATATTTATGAATTAAGTAAACTTATAGATGAAGGTATCTGTATGTTCTATTAAGCTTGGCCACATGACACAAATGACATCTAAATTTGTCCTCAATGCTTTTCGCGCTATTTTCCTTAATTCGGTATTGATTAGTATGGTCTCTGGATATGTCAAACTATTTTCATTAGTAGTAGGGCACTTCTAGCATGAAGTTAATGACTATGGGCCTTAAAAATATATTATGAAAAGATCATGGATGGTGAAAGGCTTTCTCATGCACGGTCTAAGGAGATACCCTATGTTATTTCTAGCTTGGATTAGTATATTAATTGTACTTTTCCATGGATGATAAAATTTAATAAGATTAATAACTATTCCGTGGGATTTATTATTAGCACCGAGAGGATATTGAGATGGAAGCTCTCTTGTAGCTTGAGGTCGGGTTTCTAGTAGAAATTTCCTTATCCCATAACTATGTGTCATCATAGTATGATTTTCTTAGATGGACATTAGCTAGTGAATCCACTTTAGATTAGATTTATGGTTCTTACCTTGGCAAGTGAGGACACCCCTTTTTGGTGTGGGGTAGACATTGGATTCCATGTTATACCTCACAGGGTCTATTTGTAGGTTAATGGTAAACTTCCCACAAAATGAACTAAGTTAATTACTAATATTTTATGAAGTGTCCTTTTATGATTTAAATATGCATTGAGCATGTTCATGATTCATGGATCTTCTTAAATGATTTTACTATGTTTATATTGATCATGCATTTCATGTTTTTCGATTATGTCGCCTTATGATCACGTCTCATGTTTTATTGCACTCCCCTAATACTTATACATTCCATTTACTAATGCATACTTGTACCTATATTGTTTCACTAACGTAGGGTCTGATAATTCGTATCCTTCCGTTCGTGACTAGTTGATTGCATTAGAGATTTGAAGATATAGTGAATCCTCATACTTCGAGGACAATGCCACTTTTATAGATTTATGTCATTTCAATTTTTTAGACTTTGTATCTAATGTATGGGTTACGTCCCAATCATTTTCCTTATGATGTATTAGATGGCATATTGAGACAAATGCTAGACTTCCGCTTTGATTAACAACTCTTTTGAAATATGAAATGCTATCTTTTGAACTCTTTATATTATATTATCTTGTATGATGTATGCTAAGTGGTTTGTGGAAGGCCTTTTGAGGTCTTATACGCCATGTCACGTCTAGGGTGTACTTTAGGTCGTGGCAAACTTTGTATTCGGAGCACAAGGTTTAGAAAGGTTCTAGGATGTCTCATAAGCCACATCGAATAGAGTCTTTTTCATGAGTGTGAAGCGACCACATTTATGAATGAGAGACTATAAGTTGTTTAGGAAACTCCACTTTTTATTACTCTAAAGTCATGCCATAGAGTTTATCTCTATAAATGTCCTCCTCTCCTAACCCCAGTTTATGCTTTTCAAATAATTCCCCCACAAAGGAATCCTTTGAGAAAGAATGTTCGTGAAAATATGGATCCTGAGGTTCCCCAAGTGTCGGTCGACCCTTTGGCCAATCAAGTGACTAATGATGAGTTTTGAGCCACATTTTATGCATTGGCCCAAGCTATGGTGGCTTAAGAAAATAGAGAGGTTGTGTCTCCCGTGAACCCAAGGGTGGGTATGGTGGCAACAAGGGTGAGGGACTTTACTAGAATGAATCCTCCGAAATTTCATGGGTCTAAAGTTGAGAAAGATCCTCAGAGTTCATTGATGAAGTTTATAAAATAGTGGGGGATCATTGGTATCACTTCGGTAGAAAAAGTGGAATTGGCTGCTTATCAACTTAAGGGTGTTGCTCAAGTTTGGTTTAACCAATGGAAAGAAAAGAGGGTAATAGATGTGGGTCCTATTGATTGAGAGAAATTTAAGGTTGCTTTTCTTAATAAGTTTTTCCCCTTGGGATGAGGGAGGCAAAGGTACTTGAGTTCATTAACCTTCATCAAGGGAATATGAGTATGAAGGAGCATGCTTTAAAATTCATGCAATTGTCCAAAAGGGAGAAATAATACTAAAAATATTTTGTTCTCTAAAGAAATTATTGTAGATATTAGAAAAACAGGTAAAGCTTGATAATGTGGTGATTAAATTGGATATGACAAAAACATATGGTAGAATTGACCGGAGATTTTTTCATGAAATTTATGGAGAAAATAGGCTATGACAATCTGGTTGTGGATATAGTCTATAGATTTGTTGCAAACACTTTATATTCTATTATCGTTAATAGTCAAGCTCATGGTTTCTTTCACTCAACTAGAGGTGTGACACTATAACGGTCAGCCTCTAGTGATATTGTCCAATATGGTCTTAGGCCTGCACGAATTTAAAATGTGTCATTAGTTTGTAAGATCTGCTTACTTATATTCCCAACATCTCTCATTTATTTTGCTAATGCGAGACTTCTTATCTTGAGATGGGGTGTACATACACCCCTCTATGGACTTAACGTCCTCGCCGAGGTTGGTCCGACCGCATGAGATATGCCTAGACACAATATTGAGGTGTGCCCCGCCTTATCGGGATTTACCTAAACTCAATTAAACTTTGGTCCACATCGACAAGGCTAACTCATGAATGACTCTAATATATTTGTAACGGCTCAGTCCGCTAGTGATATTATCCGCTCTAGGCCTAGGCCCACACATATTTAAAATGTGTCACTAGTTGGAAAGACATACTTACTGATATACCCAACATCTCTCTTGTATTTTACCGATGTGGAATTTCTTATCTTAAGATTGGTGTTACAGAAACAAGGAGATTCATTATCACCTGCATTATTCATTCTAATTGCAGAGGTTCTATTTAGAGCTTTCAATTATTTATTCTTCTATAAGGATTACAAATGTTTTGGAATGCCTAAATAGAATGATCAAATAAATCATCTAGCTTATGTTGATGATATCATCATATTGGTCTCCACTGTTCAAAAGAGCCAGAAAATGACAAATGAAGACACTAGAGGGATATGAGAGGCAGTCAGGTCAAACGATTCACAAAGGAAAGAGATCCTTCTATGTTTGTCACAATACTACCAATTCTACTATTAAGGAATTTAAGAACTATATAGAATTCGTTAGAGGCAAATTTTCTTTTATTTATCTAGGTTGCCCTATTGTACATGCTAAGTTGCAAGCATGAAAAGGTAAGTTTCTCTCTTTTGGGGGTAACTTCAATTAACACTGTCCTTCATAGTATTGTTATCTATTTGTTGTCCGTCATTTCTCTGTGGTTCATGATTTGCATAGAGTGTTTGTTAGATTTCTCTGGATTTTTTTATAAAAAAAATTCACCATAATTTAGCTAAGAGAACTTTAAAAATCAAAGAGAGATCTCTGGATTTCTATGGAATCCATTGCAGACTAATTTTCTATGGAAAAATATTCTAAAAAGGCATAAACCTTAGGTATTAGAATGGAAAGGAGGCTCCTAGACTTGGAGGTCTATGCTAGAGGCTAGAAAAGACATTTATCAATATATTTGGTGGGGCCTAAGTGTGATCTTTCTAGCATCTGGTTTGATAATTGGACTCAACTTGGAACTCTTCATTATGTGGTACCTATTTCTAACCTCAATAATTATAACATGGAAAAGCTAAGTCAGCTTATGATGAATGATAGATGGGATGGGGAGTTAAAATTTCAGTTCTTTTCCAAAAGATGATTGTAATCATATTTTGAAAGAGATTGGGGTAGTTGAGGATTTTAAAGATTGAGATCATAAGCCTTGGTGGATGTTGAACAATTCAGGTAAATTCACTGTGAGGTTCGCATCGAACTATTGAGACAAAGACATTATATTCTTGATAACTTTTAGAAATTGTGGAATATACGTGTGCCATTTAAAGTCTCATTTTTCTTTTGGTGACTTTAGAAGCAAAGACTATCAATTGGAGAAGTTCTGATGAGATTTGGTATTTGCTAATGAGGTCCTATTTTGTTGTGGTGGAGATGGTGCTCTAGAATCATGTCAACATCTCTTCATTTCTTGCTTTTATGGCTTTAAGAATTTGGAATACTTTTTCTACTATTACAGGGGTTATAAGTCCTTTTTTGCAACTCAAAGATACCATTTTCAAATGGTGGAATACATAGTGCTCCTCTAAGATTAAATATTTATATGACGCCATCTCAATCTTCATTATTTGGAAAATATGAAAAAAGAAAAGAAATACAATTTCATATGGTGGTAGATTGTCCTTTTATGAATGGTTATGGAAGTCACCAAAAATATCTACTCACTGGTAAAGAGAAGGCACCAATGGCTCATGCATATCCCCACAACTTGGCCAATGATAGTTAGATTCTTTGAGCAATACTCCCTCATCATTAATTGTAAGGTTGTCCACAAAACTTACCTAGCTCGAGATATTTCAAATGTAACTACAATGGTGCAACAACATGAAATCATGATCCTTGTTCAAGAGCCTTTTGTATTAAAACTAAAAACAGAAGTTTTGTGCATGCAGATCTAGAAGGCTAGAGAATGGAATAAATTTAATTTAGTGCCAGAAGTTGTAGCTTTAAGAATGAGTCTGGAATGTTGCATTAATCGTAATCACATATCATATTGGAAACTGACTCTTTGAATCTTGAGAAGATTTTGAATGGTATTTGGAAGGTCCCTTGATGAATCTTGATGGAAGTACATCAAATTAATATGATGAGATCTAATGTTATGATAGTGGTGGAACACACATTTTGAGAATGCAACATGGTTGATGATTTCTTTACTAATCATATTTTTAATTTTGTTGGTTCACAAAGTATTGTATATTTAACCTAACAAGACATGCAAGGCATAAGCTAAAACAACTCTCATTTTGGATAAAAATCAATGTACGAATCTCATAATGAGAAAAAGTCAAAATAGAGGTTTCAAGATTACAAGGAATACAATAATCCCATAGAAGACATTATTAAGATGCAACTTGAGTTAAAAGATATTTTGTTAAGAAACGAAATTTATAAATTCATGTTCAAATGCACACTTCAGGTCTTTTATTAGTTGAATGTCCTCCACTTTGCAATGTTGATATCTTCTTATAAGCTCATTACTAATCATAGAGGGGTAAAGGAATCCAATTGACAACTACACTTGCATAGTGTTCTTGCTACTTTTGAGATGCTTAAGAAGTTAGTTCAAACACTCACCCGTGTTCTTTGTTACTATGCAGTGATATCAGCTCTATGAACTTAACTTGTCGGAGGTGAAGAATACAAATTTGTCGGATAACGACTGATGTTTTTGTTAGAATAAGAAAAAAGGTAAACAATTCCTGATTTGCTCATAAGACTTGCAGTCACAGAGTTGAAGAAATCTTAGATGATATTCAATCTTATGTCGTTCGTGAGAGATTTGAATATTTCTAATGAAATCATCCAAAATTGTTTGATCTTTCACTTATGTTGTGACAACTAGAAGTAGATGGATGAGCCCTATCCTCATCTTGTCTCACAACAGCTTGTCAAGCTCTTTTAATTGAGGAGTGAAGTCGTTGAAAATAAAATTTGAGAAATAAAGATTGGACTAGGGATTCTAAATTTTTCCTAATTTTTCATCAAGTCTATATTTATTTTTTGCTTTTCTTTTTGAGAAATTTTCACAAATAGCCATTATAGCAAATTTAATTATGTTTCATAGCTATAGTTTGCATAATTATGGATTGTATCTACAGTTTATGTTTCCTTGTTTGTAGAATTCGCGAGTTTGTATAATTCGGGGGTGAGTTTATATAATTCGCACGTACGTTTATATAATTGAGCTATTTTTGTATAAACTAGAAATAACTAATTTATACAAACATAAACATATGAACTTTAAACAATTATACAAATTATATTATACAAAATTACATCATACAAAATTTATTATACTAATTATGAATTATAAAAATATGTGAATTATACAAACTCGAAACCCTAGCCCACATACTTATCACTGAATGTTAATTGCGAGTGGTAATGAACTAAAACTTTTAGCTATAATGATTAATTAATTAGTATATGTTTGCTTAACCATGTAATTTTCCCTTCTTTTTCTTTTTATTTCAGAGACACTAAACTCTTAGTAAATTAATATAGGTGGAACCATGAAATTTATTTTGTAGAGGCATTATTTAATCGATAAATTAATATTTTATTAATTTAAAGAGTATTTCGAGTTTCGACACCACAATATTCCTTCGAACGTGAAATCTCTGAGAATTTGAATGAGCCTACTTGTGAAAACATTATTCATGAACATGATGAGGTCATGATTAATGATCTTTGATTACCACAAAAAATTGGTCGTTAATAACTTGTTGGATGAGTGAAAAATGATAGATGCTCAGAGGTCCAGATCTTAGAAAAAATTTGTGAATACCACAGGAAAAAAACAATGTTGATGATAAAGTTGAAGATGAAGCACTTATCGCATCTAAAACTCTTCACAATTTTATGAAATAGTTCGAAAAGACAACACCAAAACTTTTGGATGCAGTAAGAAATGTTAGAGATGAGCTTCAACTAGATTTAAATTTTAACAAAAAAATAACACAATAGAATTATATTTCACCGAAATGTCTTAGATATATATTATATATTTGTACTTTTAAAAAAAGTAATAATTTATAATACTAATGAGACCATTTATTTAGATAGGAATCTTCTGAAAATATATTATCTTATTATCTTATCGAAATATGTGTTTTTTTTTCATTAGTCCAAGTCGTTACCAAAAGAAAATATTATCTTAAAGATATTATTAATTAACTGAGTATTAATTTAGTGAGGTTTTAGTATAGTTTATTTGTGATGGTGGGCTATTTGTTTAGGCATGATCTTTTTAAAAAAAGAATATTGTGTATGTGTTAGGCAATTAAATTATTTGAGTTCCATAAGACATAATATTATGCATAGGGAGAGTATATTATAACTCAAACTAGTATTATGATAGTATAAAATATCTTTGCTCCAGTTGGTGGAGGTGAGAAAGATGGTTGGTTTATCTCTGCCCTCAACCTTCACCGGAACTTGCTGGAGAAGAAGACGGAGAATGAACACTCTGTTACTTCCTCCGCCGTCGCAACTGCCTTATCAATTCCGTCGCCGACATCAAATTCTTGGCCAACACTCCTCAACTTCCCATCTATCTATCTCCAACCAATTCAATATAGAAGAAGAAGAAGAGGATGAAGAATACCATATCGGTTCATACTCAAATCAACGCTACGATTTCACTCCTCTCCTTCAATTTCTTTCCACCACCGAACCCAATTCAGATAATTCTTCACCCACACAACTCCACCCCACCGAGTTGCGGCTCGCTGAGTCATATCGAGCTGTGCCCGCTCCACTCTGGCACTCTCTTCTCAAAGGTCTCTCCTCCACCCCATCCTCAATTTCCATAGCCTATGCACTCGTTATATGGCTTCAGAAGCACAACCTTTGTTTCTCTTACGAACTTCTCTACTCTATTCTTATTCACGCGCTCGGACGCTCCGAGAAATTGTACGAGGCTTTTTTGCTCTCTCAGAGGCAAACACTCACCCCTTTAACCTACAATGCACTTATTGGAGCTTGTGCACGAAACGGTGATCTCGAAAAAGCACTTAATTTGATGTGTAGAATGCGCAGAGACGGGTATCAATCTGACTATGTTAATTATAGTTTGATTATTCAGTCCCTTATTCGTAGTAATTCTATTGATTTGACCATGTTACACAAGTTCTGTTATGAAATTGAAGCTGATATGATTGAACTTGATGGCCAATTGTTGAATGATATGATTGTGGGTTTCGCTAAAGCTGGTGATGTTGATAGAGCTTTAGGTTTCATGAGTATTGTTCAAGGTAATGGATTGAGCCCTAAAACAGCTACTGTTGTTAACTTGATATCCGAATTGGGTAATTCAGGCAGGACTGAGGAAGCTGAGGCTATATTTGAGGAGTTGAAAGAAGGCGGGTTAAAGCCAAGGACGAGGGCGTTTAATGCCCTTTTAAAAGGGTATGTTAAAACTGGATCTTTGAAGGATGCTGAGTATATTGTGTCAGAGATGGAGAGTAGTGGGGTCGCACCAGATGAACATACATATAGCTTGCTTATTGATGCTTATGGAAATGCAGGTAGGTGGGAAAGTGCGAGAATTGTGTTGAAAGAAATGGAAGCTAATAATGTTCAGCCAAATTCATTTGTGTTTAGTAGGATCTTAGCTAGTTATCGTGATAGGGGAGAGTGGCAGAGATCATTTCAGGTGCTTAAAGAAATGAAGAATAGTGGGGTCAATCCTGATAGGCAGTTCTATAACATAATGATTGATACTTTTGGGAAGTACAATTGTTTGGATCATGCAATGTCTACATTTGAAAGGATGAAGTTGGAGGAAATTGAACCTGATACTGTTACATGGAACACACTAATAGATTGCCATAGTAAGCATGGCCACCACAATAAGGCGGAGGAGCTGTTTGAGACGATGCAGGAAAGTGGATGTTCTCCCTGCACCACCACATACAATATAATGATTAATTCTTTTGGTGAGCTCGAGAAATGGGAGGAGGTGAAGTGCCTGTTGAGTAAAATGCAGAGTCAGGGCCTACTTCCCAACGTTGTTACATATACCACTCTAATTAATATTTATGGACAGTCAGGAAGGTTCAATGATGCTATTGAGTGCTTGGAGGTAATGAAGTCTGCAGGGTTGAAGCCATCCTCAACCATGTATAATGCCTTGATCAATGCCTATGCACAGAGGGTAAATAACTCTAAACTTATCATGACCTATGATGAGCTGCTTTGTGAAATTTACATAGCTTACTTACTCACACGATATCTTAGGTCATAATTTCCCATAGTAGATATTTATTATGTGTATCCATATAGGTAGTACAAACTAATTGGTTACTTGAGTCAAATTCTTTATGACATGCACGTTTAGGTCACTTCAATTTCAAAACATTGTGAAAAATGATTAACTTAGAGGTATATTTAGTCGCTAGTACACTTACATGAGGTACTGAGTTTGGCAGGAAGTTTCTTAGTTTTGTTAGAGATTATAAGTCAGTGTTGGTAAATGTGAGATTTCCAGAATCACTAGTTTTACTAAAAGACGAATAACTGATTATTAGAAATTTAGAATGAAAAGGTTCTGAATGGAGCAAAATGATTACGAAGATTTATATAGCCAATCTCTCAAGTTAGGCCCCTAGTAAAAACCAAAGATATCAAGAACAAGATTGTGTTACCTCCTAAAGAATGCTCTGTTGGGTTGCAAGGTAAATCTAAACTCACCACACACAGGTGTAAGGAAGATAACATTTCTATATTATTAATAATCTAAGGCTAAGAAAATGACGATAAACCCCTTTATATAAACCCCTTTATGTGAAAAGTTTCTTTCTCCACCTATAGGGATTGTCTGAACAAGCAGTAAATGCCTTTAGGATCATGAAGGGTGATGGTCTAAAGCCCAGCCTGTTAGCTCTCAATTCACTAATTAATGCATTTGGTGAGGATCGGAGAGATGCTGAAGCTTTTGCTGTATTGAAGTATTTGAAAGAAAATGTGAGTTCGCCTTATCTTTTTCCTATACATGGTAAATATACAAATTTCTGTATTTTCTCCCCTTAGTGACTACATATCATTCTAACTTCCATACATATCCTACAACTGCAGGATATGAAGCCGGATGTTGTTACTTACACCACTCTCATGAAAACCTTGATACGTGTGGAGAAGTTTGAAAGGGTAAACACCTACTTTTTATTTATTCTGTTGAGTTGAAGTTTCCATTTTTGTATCTTCTTGATTATTTCTCTTGGTTTTTTCCACCTAATGTCTTACTCTTGGTTCTTCTTTTACGTTAAGTTAGCATATTTCATTATATAAGCTCTGAACCTCAATCTTTTGATGCAGCAAAAAGTATCAAGTTTCTAAAATAAATGGCAGAATTGTAATGAATATCACATTAAGATTGTTATCTTTGTCAAATTTACGGGATTGTGCATTCCTACATCAAAGTTGTGTAGGGATCAGCTAAATATTTTGGCTTTCAGGTTCCAGCTGTTTATGAAGAAATGTTGTTGTGTGGATGCATCCCAGATAGGAAAGCTAGAGCGATGCTACGATCTGCTTTGAGATACATGAAGTCAACATTGAAATTGTAGCAGACTGCAGGTCACTCTAACAATAATGACCTTGATGAATCATGATTTTTCAGTTTTAACTTTAAATTTAAGGTAAGGGAATGTTCTGTATGTATTTGAGTTAACATGTTATTATATTGTGCTTGAGTCAGATAGGAGGATTCAATTAGAAAATCTCTTTCCTGGTGCTTATGTTTTGCTCAAACTAGAAATTTTGAACTTGAAAAATGTAGTCCTTTTTGGGTGTTTGTAATGTAATAACTTATCCTGAATTGTTTAATGTGCAGCTATGTCACAATTCAAGTTTGACAGCTGGATTGGGAGAAATGGAAGTTACACATTGAAGGTTAAGAAAGGATCCCAAGTCCATATTCGTCCCAGCATACTTTCATCTACATACTTGTACAGTTCCTGTAGCTGCAAAGCGAATATTCATTCAGCTTGCCTTTTTTGTGTAACATGTAATTGCAGTGTTTTGAGTCTAGGAACAGAAGTTGCTTTACAGTCCATGTCATATCTTATGATAAGAGGTCACAAATAAAGTCTAGCTTGCAAATAATTGAGCTCCGTAGAAACCTCTAATTGTGGATGTAGACTAAGAGACTTGGCAATGTTTTTTCCAAGGATGTCAGTCAAATGGGCTGAAATGGAGACACTGAAATAGGCTCATCTACCAATTGGGTTGGATTGTTCAAATTTACTTCTGGGGATGGCAATGGGGAGGTGCCGGGTGGGAGTGAGGCGGATTGAGCATAACCCGTAAATTTTTTAATTCACCCCGCCCTTCATAACATTTTTTTCAACCTGTCCCGCATAAACCTGCCCAGTATGAACCCACCCTGCATAACATTTTTAATATCTTCTTTTTCTAGTTAAGTTTGATACTCAAACTAAAATTCATAAGAATAAATTCTTTTTTTCATTAAGTTGTATTAATTTAATAGGATAGTGACTTAAAAATTTATTTTTAGAGTTCAATTGGAAAATATGTAAGAAATTGCGTTATTTTTGTTGAACCATTTTCATTTACGATTTTGAATATTTTAGTAGATTTATAGAAATTATTTTAATAAATAATGCTCTATCACTCTTATAACATGTAAAAAGTTAAAATTAAATTTGAACCCACATAAAATCACATATATCTGCGCCCCGCCTCGCATTAATTTAAAAAAATCCACTTCAACTCGCCCTGCATCCACCCTCCCTGCACAACCTTACACCTGCCCCCGCCTCACATAGCCTTAAACTCACTCGCCCTGCATTCGTCCCGCTCCATTGCAATCCCTATTTACTTTGAGCTAAAAATTAGGTTGGGACATGATTAAACTTGCTTAATCTAAAAAATATTAAGGGTCATTTACATTAATAATATATTATATAATTTTATTTATGAATTATTATCTATACTCTAGTAACCTTACTTTTCTTACCAGGTCCTTTTCTTTTCTTCCGCTTTCTCTCTCCTGTTTTCTAACACCATTTCTCTCTCTCTTTTTATTCATTTTTTTTGTCTCTTTCTTTTTAAAATTTCAATTATTTTAATAATTAATGATGATTTGTGAAGATGAACATTTTTTTTATGAAAATATGATTTTTGACATCATTAATACAATAAATAAATAAAAATTATATTTGTAATACATTTTGAATTCAATACATTATATATATTATATGCATTTTTCAATACACATTGTAAATACATAACTAATATATTTTTAATATAATAATATATTTAACACCGTTAATAAGAGAAAAAAATAAATAACAATTGTAACACATTTGAATTCAATATATTATATATATTATAGACATGTTTCGACATACATGGTGAAATATATAGCTATAACATTTTTAATACAAATATAGTATAAGTATTATATGTGAATTTCAAATACTCCGATACTATTTAAATGAATTTACATTGTTTGAAATGTATTATATTTGTTCTGAAATAACAACAATCGAATTTTTAATAATGTGTAAAATTGAATTTGAATTGTATTACAACTATTTTTTTTTACTAAATACAGTTTTAATACAATTTTTTTAGAGCTTTCACCCTTCTCCGGCGAATCACCACCACCAGACTATTATCAGATTATCAGTATCTCAAGTTTAAATAATTTTATGTTGGTAGAATATATTATATTTGTTTCAGAATAAGAACTATCGAATATATAATAATGTATAATATTGAATTCTACTTGTATTACAACTATCGTTTATGTTTAATATAATTTTAATACAATGTTATTAGAGTTTCAGCTGACTCTCTCTCTCTGAGCACATGTAGCAATATGTGCACCAGCGGATTGTCCCATTAAGTAAATTCTAGAAGAAGAATAAACCATGATATTTCATTCTTAATTAGAGGGAATTATTCATGAGAATGAAGGAGAAAACAACTCGGCTACCTGTTCGGGTCACCTCCATATTCAGCTATCTTGTTACAAACAAAGGAGATACCTTGAGAAGCATCCTTAACCATGTCACTAATTGTCCCCTGAGGAAAATTTCTGCAAACAATTAATGTAACACCTTTAGTTATCAAAAACCAACTAGTGGCTGCATACAAGTACAATTTAAGCGTCCATCGAATGATCCAACATATAGTATATGCAACGTGAGAGAAACAACGGGAGAAAGTTTGACTTGGAATTTTTCTTCCTCGGTTGCGCAAAGCTTACATCACATCTTGGACATTGTTCTTCTCTTAATCCTCTTCAACTTGTTAGATTAATATTTCCCAATCATATTAGCTGGCTCCTTTCGGATGAGTTGGGAGTTATATTGTGAGAAAGATCTTTGTGCTTGGATGCAAGAAAGATTATTTTATGAGGAAAAGAAAATAAGTAATGCTCTTTAGATGCATCATCACATATATGGTAAACCAACACTCTGCTTTTGCCTTTCTGATAGTAGACCAGTTCGTTCTATTGTATCATTACACAGAACAAGATTGTTGTAGGTTGTGAAAGTTACAAGACAGGTATTAGCGAACTTAAAAATTATACCAAGTGTCCAAAAAGCTAACTTCAGTGAATATCAGCAAAAACATAGTAATATTTTTTTCAGATAACGTATCATGTGGTAAATAAGATGAAATGCCTAAATCTTTCCTACGAAAGCAAAAAAACTAAAAACTAATAACTCAGAAATGCGCAAGAAATAGAGAACATGAACTACAAAACTCATACATCTAAACGATCCATCATGCAAATGTACATTAAGCCCAAAAAAGCACTGGTTTTCTCAGATGAAATAGTAATCACCTGTAATCAATGCATGCCACAATAATGTCTCTTTCTGACAATTGTTGTCCTAGAAGAGAACCCCAAGCTTTGTAGCTGTAACACAAAGAAGAAAGAATAACTAAGAACAAAATTTTATCAAACCGTCACTGGCTCGCTTAAACAAGAGAAGGAGTCACTATTTTAACTATGTGTTGATTAATGTTTACAATGTAAGCATAAGAGCTTCTACGGTGTAGCCACGTAGCATAGTAAGCAGCAGGAATAATAATCCTCAAGCATTCATGCTGAAAAGCTAATAGATCAGCTTTCGATGCTTATAATGTGAATGGTGTGAAGAAAATGTAACAGTTTCCACACTTAGCATACAGATAGAAGCTGGCAGCTCATATTATCTCAGACTAGATTTTACAACATAGGATATTCCTCGGTTGTAAGGATAAATGGATGTAATTGAAGGAAATGACTTAATTACGCACCCAATGATCCATGCTCCACCTGTTACAAATGCAACAACTGGCTTTGGCCCGTTCATATTTTTCGGCAGGTATAGATCTAGCCTGCACCATGAGACTTTAACCAGGTATAAATCCATGAAGGCATACAAAAGTATGCTCAAGCATCCTATGAAAATAAGGACTGAATTCCACAAAGTATACCTATTTCTCGGTTGATCACCATAAACAATGCCTCTAAGTACTTGACTGGAATAGAAATAGTAATATCCAACTGCATCAGACAAGCATGATTTATTTATGGGCGTTATATTCTAAAATATGAAGTCAACAAGATATTTAAAATCAGGTGTTCAGATGACATATCTGAGATGTTTCAGACCTTGAATAAAACCAGGTATAAGCAGCATAGCATAACAGCCAAGGGCAAGAAACCTGGCGATCCATCTGTACCCTACCCTGAACAAAGGTGGATAACCAGAAAACATTTAGAAAGTGCCTTTTATATACATTAGACATTAAGATTTGAGATATGAATAGATCCCTACAGCATAGAATATTCAAAGAGTTACTAAGAGAACATTGCAGTGACGTTGATTGGCTAACTATAAAAGTTAATATTAAAAGAGTGCTAGGCATTCTAAAAGCTCCTCTTGAAAGGTTAGGGTGAAATGGAACATTTGGGTGATAAGCAATCAAGTGGTTTCTTTATAACATGTGGAGAAGCTGAATTTTACTAGTCTACTTCAATGGCTCTATTGATATGCAACAATAAAGAATATCTAAGAAGATGTTGTGTAGTGTAAAATTTGATAGGGCGAAACCTTCAGATAAATGAACCGACCTATTCACAGGTAAGAATATTTGGCATAAACGGCATAGAGACAAATCATAGTTTTAACTTGGCCATCAAAGATGGCAGGGTCACATATATCTAGGAGGTGACTTGGACATGCTGATCTAAGACACAATAACCTGGCATGGAAAAGGTTGGAATCATCATGCATAACTCTTTTATGTAGATGGAGGAAAGAAGAAAATCAGTAGACACGTGTTCTCCCTCCTTAAGTTTGGTTAGCAGGAAAAGGAGGCCAGCAGAGAATTCATTCCTAGGAGGCCAGCAGGAAAAGCTTATTGCCTCCACTTCACTTCCAACTTGTCATTGTTGGTAAGCAGCTTCTTGAATATGCAAGCTAAAAGCCAGACCACCAAATATAATAGCATCACTAGAAACTTATCTTCAATCATTAGAAGTGAAAGTGAACAACATACTCTTACTGCCAGTTATGGCATCTGTTCCTGTCCCTCAAGTTAACCCCTTTCTTTGTTCTGTATGACTGTATTCTGTGTAAGTTCAGGTGTAATCGGTTGCCTTCTCATTTCACTTTTCATTCATCTTATACTACTTCCAATAACACATTAAACTACATGAAAGATGAAATAAGACGGGTGACTTACTCATTAGTATGATTGGTCTTTCCTAACACCTGAAGTATAATTGATCGTGAACTCTATAAGGAAACATACTCCCAACTAGTGTTGTCTCCAAAGCTGGCAAAACCATGGTTACATGTAATGCTAGACCACTTATAAATTTTGAGTGGTAGTTAGACCGGCCTTGTTGTATGGAGCGGAGTGTTGGCCAGTTAAGAACGCACATGTTCATAAAATGCATGTTGCGGAGATGAGGATGTTGAGATGGATGTGTGGGCACACTAGGAGCGACAAGATTAGGAATGAGGTTATCCGGGAGAAGGTGGGAGTGGCCTCTGTGGTGGACAAGCTGAGGGAAGCGAGACTGAGATGGTTTGGACATGTGAAGAGACGGAGTGCAGACGCCCCAGTGAGGAGGTGCGAGGTAATGGTGGTAGAGGGTACGCGGAGGGGTAGAGGTAGACCCAAGAAGTATTGGGAAGAGGTGATTAGACAAGACTTGGCTATGCTTCACATCACCGAGGACATGACTCTAGATAGGAAGGAGTGGAGGTCGCGTATTAAGGTTGAAGGTTAGTAGGGTTAGCGGGTTGTCTTCCCTTGCGAGGGTTTGGGTTGTTAGCGTTTGGAGCAGTCCTAGCCTTTTGCTGTTGACTGCGTATCACTCCCTATATCTTTCTTGTTATTGTCTCATTAGTTGATTATACGCTATCTTTTGTATTGGCTGTTATGTTGCATATATCTCTCCTGTCACTTAGATTTGATATACTTGAGCTGAGGGTCTCTTGGAAACAGCCTCTCTACCTCCACGAGGTAGTGGCAAGGTCTGCGTACTACTTACCCTCCCCAGACCCCACCTAGTGGGATTTCACTGGGTTGTTGTTGTTGTTATTAGAGTTTCACCCTTCGTATCCGGTGAATTACGATCGTTGGAATACCATTAGATTATCAGTATCTCAAGTCTAAATATTTTTTGTTGTTAGAAGTGTATTATATTTGTTTTGGAATGACAGCTGTCGAATTCATAATCTATCTATATATAATAGGAGAAGTAAAAAGTAACACATGTCAGCACCACAAAAATTCAACAATTTTAAAATTCAAAAAATAATTTAAAATTCTTTTAATTTTTTGTTAAAAAAAGAAACATAAAGAATAACCATCAAATAATTTGGATAACAATGTTTGAATTGAATTCATTATTTGTTTCCAAAAAAATTGTTTTAAATTCGAATTTTAACTTTTCCTCTCTTTAAATACTATTTAAAAATAAAAGGCAAAGTATAATTTGGATAACAATGAATTTGAATTGCATATTAGTTACCACGAAAATTATTTTAAATTTGAATTATAAAATTTCCTATTTTGATATACGATTTTAAAATAAAAGTGCAAATTGTTAAATAATAATAATAATAATCCCCTTGGTCTTGCACAACCTTTTATGTTAATAATGCTGCTGAAAGGGAGCGAAGTGTCCCTAGATTGGTTATTAATTATAGGCCTTTAAACAAATATTTAAAATGGATTAGGTATCCTATTCCAAACAAAAGAGATATTATTATTATTATTAAATTATTATTATTATTATTATTATTATTATTACTATTATTATTATTATTATTACTATTATTATTATTATTATTACTATTATTATTATTATTATTACTATTATTATTATTATTATTACTATTATTATTATTATTATTATTATTATTATTATTACTGGTATTGTTCAACATAGCTTTACTTATGAATATCATAAAGAGAAGATCTACTGTTAAAAATAGTAGAAAAGAAGAATATGATATACCTCAACATCTAGATATACTTAATAAGTGGACTATTCCAAAAATACCTCCCAGGATTATATATTAGATGGGAACATTTGAGAAACTCGGCCTCAAACAAGTGGTTAAAATCACTGAAGAAACTCTCACTATTGAAAGTGATCATCAAACTTTTAGATTATTATCTGAAAATGATCTGACCCCTTATAGGAAAATTTACAGATTCATGCATATTGGTTTGGTTCAGGTGGCATTTAAACACCTTATTTTAAGAGGACTACCAGAAAGATTTATAGCAGCTTTAAGAGATGGTAGAAACCAAAGTTAGAAGAAATCCCTTATAGGGACTATACAAACTAGTCTTCCTTATGAACCAGTTTATTTTAATGCTTATCCTAATTTACAGATATTTTTACAGGACGAGAATTCATTAAGTTCTCTTATGCTTAATGTCAAACTTCATGGTTATGATTATATGCCTGGAACTGAAGTTGTTTGCATATGCTACAAAATTTATTATAAACTCTTACATACTTTGAATCCTATGTGTAGGGTGATTGATTTTAAAAATGAAACTACTCTTATAGAAACTAATTTTGGTAAATCTAAAGTTGTTACCAGAAGACCTATCCAGTGGGATGAAATTGATTTCCCACAAGAATAGGTCATTGAAGGTGCAGCTCAATCAAAAAATAATATTAATGACGAGGTTTCGAAAATTGAACCGTTTAATGATGGAACTGTTAAAATTAAATTTTCTGATCCTATAGCCATGCAGGATAGAATTGATAACCATAGCATGTCTTCTAGACTTTCTAGATCTAACTCTTTTTATATCTCTCCTGTTGATTATATTGTTCAGGTTCCCTCTAGAGCATCTACTTCTCAGATTAGAGAAAATTATAGATGTGACAATATTAAAATTGATAAGGATAATATTGCTAGACCTATGCCCAGGCCCAGTTCTGACTTAGATATAGCTGAGTATGAAATGATTTTTTCACATAAAAATTGTTTTATGATGACTGACAAACAAATTGATTTTAGTCTGGGTTCACTGGCAAGAGAAAAGATTTCTAAAGAATTTTTGAAATCAAGATGGAAACCTTTCGAAAAATGGTTCTTTAGGAATTTTAACAAAGAAGAACAGATCGATTTTCAAGAAGAGTTTTATACTGATCTTATTGAATCAAAGTTAAATGTTTTAATTGCTTTTGTTCCATGGTTTATGACCAAGCATGTCCATAGTTATATCTCTAGATAGAAAGAGATTTTACATTAAGTACTGGGAAAGTTACTAAATCTGTTTTTCCTCCCTTACAATCATTTCAAATTAAAAAGGATGACACGATTGTTCATTTTAATGCTCTTTCAAAATTATTTGAAGATAATACTGCTTTACTTACTACTCAACATATTAATATTATGATCAGGCAGCAAAATTATGCTAACATATATATGAGCATATTAGGAGAACAAATTACTTCTATTCATGATAATGTTGATAAACTTCTTTCTAGACTCAATTCCAATTCTAAAGGAAAGGAGAAAGTAGCAAATACCAGTATCCAACCTCCCCCGGAGATCGATGATTTTAAGCTAAAAGACTTTTCAGATCTGAAAAGTCTATTAGAAAAAAGATTCAAAGGCTGTAGTCTAAAGCCTTTGGGGGTTGACGAGTTTTCAGGAGGAGAAAGGAGTTATAAAAAAGAGTTTTCTGATGAGATTAATAAAATCTCAGAAAAATATGCAAGAAAGTCTGTTCAAAGGATGTACTACTATGCTAGACCAACTCCTCAGGATGTGCTCTTGGAAGAGCATGAACATATTATAACTAATAGTTATAATGGAAAGGAAATCTATGAATGGAACATAGATGGTTATACAGATAAACAGATTTATATAACTGTACATAGAATGCTTATGTACAACACTATCTGTAAGGCTAACAAGAATAGTGATAAAACTATTGCTGATATGATAACAACAGGTTTTACTAGTCAACTAAAAGGTTGGTGGAATAATTATCTAAACCAAAAATAAAGAGATAAGATTCTCCAAGCTGTAAAGCAAGAAGGAGAACATGATCTTTCCCAAAATGTTGTGTATACCCTTATTCTTAATATAATAGAACATTTCTCAGGAAGATGGTCTGACAATAGCGAGACCATAAGAATCTTGCTCCAAAACCTTAGGTGCAAGACCCTCACATCTTTCAGATTTTATAAAGATGTTTTCCTTAGCAGAGTTATGAAATTACCATAGTGTAATAGCACTCACTGGAAATCCAAGTTTATATATGGATTACCGGCTCTTTTTGCCGAAAGAGTTAGGAAGACTCTTAGAGGAGATAGTCATAGTATTGACTATGACAATTGTACTTATGGAAAAATCATAAGTGGTTGTGTACAACAGGGACTTTCTTTATACAATGAAATCAAGTTGAATCAATAGATTAAAAGGCATCTTCTTAATGAAAGACAAAAATTGGGAGAATTCTATGAACAATTCACTTTGGATATTCCTAAAGCAAGTTCCAAAGATACGAAGCATTCTTCTAAGAACAAATCTTCCAAAAAGGATTATAAGGAATGGAAGAAAAGAAGAATTGAGAAGAAATAAAGAAGAGCTGAACCTTATAAAGAAAAAAGAAGAGATTTTATAAATCTAGACGAAAATTTGACAAAACAGATACTTGCCACAAATGTGGTAGATTCGGTCATTATGCTAAAGATTGCAGAGTCAAGGAGAAAATCAAAAACCTTGATATATAGGATAATATCAGAGAATCTTTATGCAAAATCATGCTAAATTTTGATTCAGAAAAATCAGAGACAAAATACAGCAGTCATGAGGAATCCTCTACAAGTGAAGATCTAAAAGCCCTTCACCAAAAAGATTATATGTCATCAGATGATGATTGCTTGCCTTGTCAACAAGGGCTAAGTTGCGCAAAGGAAGGGGAAGAAGATGATCTTTACAAGATCTACTCCCAGTTCAAGGAATTAAGTATCAATGTCATTGATAATGACAAAGTCATAGAGCTCTTACAAATTGTTAAAGATCCGGAAATAAGAGCTCAGATTATTGATAAAATCAGCAATACTTTCACTTCACAAAATCATATTACAGAAGAAGTCCCTACCAAAGAAGGTTCATATACCATGTCTGAGGTAAAAAATCTCCTTTTAGAAAGAAGGAAACTTATAAGTTCTCCTACTACAATTAGTGATCTAAAGCAAGAGATTAATAATCTCAAAGATGACATTCATCGTTTAAAAGAAAAGAATGTTATTATATAAAATAGACTTGTTAATATTGAAAGTCTTAAGGATCTGGGTAATAGCTCAGAATCTTCATCTTTTTGTGAAGGAGAAAGTAATAATCTTGACTTTCTTAAAACCCTTAATTTCGGCAATAATAAAGAAGAATTTTTACAAAGCTTGAAAGCTATCACTTCGCAAAAGTTTTATACTAAGATTACTCTTATTATTGATTATAATTACAAAAAAGAGTTTAGTGCTCTAATAGACAGTGCTGCTGATTTAAATTGCATTCAAGAAGGACTTATTCCTTCAAGATATTTTCATAAAACTACCCATAGCCTCAGATCAGCGAATGGTAGTAAAATGGGAATCGAATATAAATTGCCCAAAGCTTTCAATGTAAAGGAAAAATTTGTATTCCTCAAAATTTTGTCTTAGTAAAAGATATTACTAACCAACTAATTTTAGGAGTTCCTTTTATAAATGATATTTCCCCCCTTACTTATTGGGATAATAAAAAATTAATTGAAACTTGGAATGAAAAACCTTTTATATTAGAGTTTATTACAAAATCTTTTACAAGAATGATAAATGAATTATCTTCAAAATTCGCTTTAAAAAATAATCAAGTCAGTTTTATAAAAGGAGAGATTAATAGCATTGAGATTGATAATATTCTTCAAAATCCTAAATTACAGGATAAGGTTGCTATTTTAAAGAATCATTTCTCCATTCATAATTGTGGAGATCATCCAAATGCTTTCTGGAATAGAAAAAAGCATGTTGTTAGCCTTCCATATGAGGATAATTTCATTGAGGATAATATTCCTACAAAAGCAAGACCTTGCCAGATGAATTCTGATTATCTGAAATTATGCAAAAATGAAATTGACTCTTTGCTTCAAAAGGGCCTTATAAGACATTCTAAGTCTCCATGGTCTTGTACAACCTTTTATGTTAATAAACATGCTGAACAAGGAAGGGGTGCGCCCAGGTTGGTAATTAATTATAAACCTCTTAATAAAGCTTTGAAATGGATTAGGTAGCCTATCCCCAATAAGAAAGATTTATTGGATAGAGTTTATGATGCCATTATATTTTCAAAATTTGATTTAAAATCAAGTTATTGACAGATTCAGATAGCTGAGTCAGACATATACAAAACAGCTTTCAATGTCCCTATGGGACAGTATGAATGGAATGTTATGCCATTTGGCTTAAAAAATGCTCCCTCTAAATTTCAAAGATCATGAATGATATTTTCATGCCTTACAGTAAGTTCATAATAGTTTATATAGATGATATTCTTGTATTTTTCAAAAATGTGAAAACTCATTTTAAACACCTTGATCTGTTTTAAAAAAATTATTATCCAAAACGGCTTGGTAATATACAGCCGTAAAATGTCTTTGTTTCAAACTAATGTTAGATTTTTGGGTCATAATATTGAAAGGGGTAACATTATCCCTATTAGTAGAAGTATTGAATTTGCATCCAAATTCCCTGATATTATGACTAATAAAACTCAGTTACAGAGATTTCTTGGAAGTCTTAACTATGTTGCTCCTTTTATAAAGGATTTAGCCAAGGATACTGCTATTCTGTATGACAAGCTAAAAATAATCCTAAAGCCTGGTCTGATAAACATTCTGAAGCAGTGAAAAGGATTTAAATAAAGGTTAAAAATCTTCCCTGTCTTACTTTGGCCAACCCAAATCGGGAAAAAACGATTGAGATAGATGCTTTAGTTATAGGATATGGAGATATCCTGACCCAATATTGTTCAGATAATAAACGCCATTATATTATTTAGATCTATTCTGGCAAATGAAACGATGCTCAAAAAAATTACGCCACTATAGCAAAAGAAATTTTGGCAATAGTTAAAAGTGTTTTAAAGTTCCAAGGTGATCTTCACAACCAGAAGTTTTAAATAAAAACTGATTGCCAAGCAACTAAATTCATGTTTAATAAAGATTGTAAGCATGATGTTTCTAAACAAATGTTTGCAAGATGATAGGAGTTATTAGCACTATTTGATTTTGATATCCATTATAAAAAAAGGTTCAGATAATAATTTGCCTAATTTTCTTACAAGAGAATACTTAAACTAATCTTTATTTTTTTTTGACAGGATGAGACCTTCATGGTCTCCGCCCTCAAGAAGGGGAAGAGGAAGGACATGAACTGGACAAGGTAATATCCTGGCTCAAATGGGAAACCAAAGATTGGTAACAACAAATATTGCTTCTACAAGTGGTCTTAATACAGACCATCCAATGTACAAGGAATTCTTGGATTTCATGCAATCCAAGCAAGGAAAGGATAATATTCCTCTATCATATTCCACAGTTCTCACAGATGAAGAGAGCACATAAATATTTGATCAAAATGATAAAAAAGAAGTTATACTTCTTCTAGAACATAGTGATTTGCGATGGAAAACTAACCCATGGAAAATAATGTCCACGTATCTAGATTCAGTTTCTTATACCACACCTGCTTATAAATACAGGATGCATTATGAGATGATACTCTTAGCAACAGGGTTTGGTGAATTCCAACATTTTTACCCAGCCAATACCAAAAAATTTAACAACTTTTCAAAAATTATTATAAAAAGAGTTGGCTCCAGAAGAATGGGGAATGAGCCCCTTAAAGGAAAAATATTATATCCATCCAGAACAAAAGGTAGCAGTAAAATATAATTATCGGGATTATATGGATAGCTTTAATAGAGCTTTATTATCTGAAAATGCTAATAAAAAGCATTCTTGATTTATAAAAATATGCTCTCATGTTTTTAACCAACCTATTCCAAATTGATTTTGTCAATGGTGAACTTTATATGGTCCCTCAGTAAAAATTTACCAAAACCTTACAAAAGATTATATTCTGAATGGGTGGATATCTCCCCTAAACTTATAAGTTTAGAACAAGATAATATATTCTTTGAAGGTATGTCCTTAATGTATTTTTCTGTAGAATTTTTAATCCCGTGAATTTTGAAATGGTCTGTAGAGGTTAATAATACATCTAAAGGATTTTCATGTTTACAGAGAACTTTTTATACAAAGTTTTGAAACAAATTAATACAAAAGATCTTGAAGGAAAAATTCATGGTCAAGAAATCATAGATTTAATAAATACAACGATGGACAAATACCAAAATACAGAAAGATCAAAATCACAGGTGGATGTTCTTAGTCCATTCAAACAAATTGCAAGGAAGCTTCAAATGAAGAAAGGATTAATATCCAAATCGAAAGCAATAGGCATATATATGGAAGAAGTAAAAATAGATTTAATGAAAAATCTCGATATAGATATAAGAGATGATATATTCATGACATCAGCTAGCCACACCAATGATGATGAAGAATCATGCATGGCAGGAGAAGCACAAAGTGCTAATAGCAATGAAGAGATTGACATCGATACTCTTCTCTAAAGACTCCAAGACCAAGTGGAAGAATCTTCCGGCAACACCGCCTGCAAAGGAAAAGGAAAGGTGTAAAGGAGGCCCCACAAATTGAATAATTGGGGCAATAAGTCAAAAACTTTAATAAAGTAGGCCATGATAATATGTCGGCCACATTTCTCAGTGGAAAGACCACGTCTGTTTGTCGGTCTCATCCTTTTCTTATTGGCCATTATAAATTGTGTGGGCCACCTTATCTTATCGTTTCAGATTTCTCAACTTCTATATAAGGAGGAGAAATTTTCTTTAGTGAGGCAAGTCTTAGAACCCACCGCCTCCACTCTCTCTCTCTTGTAATACTTTCTTCTGTAAATTTTTGAGTATGAATAATAAAAGCTTTCAGTTGGGTACATACTTCAAGTTCCCCAGGAGTGCTACTCCAGATACTATTTTAATTTTTGGTTTTTCTTTATGTGCTTAGCCTAAATGATAGGCTAGACTATTTGTGTTGAACTATAACATACTAGGTTACTATAAGAAATGACGATTATGTCTATCGTTGAAACTTATTGAACAGTTCTACTAAGGTTAAGTTAAAATGATCCAGGCAGATTCTTGAAAGGCTGTCGAAGGAATCCGTTGGATTACCCGTTAACCAGGAGGGCGTTAGGGAGGGCCCGGATAGTAGAAGCTTTCGCTAATCTTGCCAGGATTGTTTATACTTGTAAAGATACCTTGAGTAAAATTGAATGATCCGTAGAAACATATTATTATTATAGGAGAGGTGATAGCGCCTACGTGTTAACACCATAAAAATAGATTTTTTAAATAATTAAAATAAATTATATATAATAGAATTAAAATTATTATTTTATTTTTAAAAATAGGGATTTATGAAAATATAATAAAAGAAAACCAGACATAACTGCAAACAAATGAAAACGAAAAATACGGACCCGACTTTCTTGAAAACACGGAATTTAAAAATTCTAAATTTATTAAAATTTAAAATAATAATCACTATTTTATTTTTAAAATAGTTTTTACAATTAATAAATATTTTGAAAATAGTACCAAAAAGTAGGGCGATGTAATATGTGTGACACAACCTCCTTATTTATAGCAAAATAAATATAGATAATAGTAATCTATATTTATAATAATTAAAATTAATTACATAAATAGGGTAACTAATATTTTTTTAAAAAAAGAATACTGATTTGTGAAAATTTAATAAAAATAAAAAGAAAAAAAAACTAGACATAACTGCGAACAAAAGAAAATGAAAAATACGGACCCCACTTTCTTCAAAATCACGACATTTTAAAATATTGAAATTTAATAAAATTAAATAAGAAATAATAAATTACTCTTTTATTTTAAAAATAGTTTTTACAATTAATAAATATTATCAAATTTATGGAATTTATGGAATTTTTTTTACAGTTAAAATTAATTATTTGTAATTATATTAATAATTAATAATTAAATTACAATTCAAAAAACAAAAAAAAAAATTAATCAGTTTTTAAAAATTTAAAATAAATGAACATGAAAGCAGTTTTAAAAACTATACACGTGTATAGTTTTAGAAAAAGAAGAAATATTTAATTAAAAAAAAAAACTGAAACTATGATATTAAAACTAAAATTGTATATTTCATTTATAAAAACTGGAAGATCGTGGGTTACTTAAAGAGTCCTAATTTATCTCTGTTACTTATAAAATTCAATATCATTTTTAAAAATAAAACAACATTTATTTAGATTGCGATCAAGTTTACTAATCATCTAAAGATTGCTTAGGATTTTGAAGTTCTTCATGATTTATTTATTTTTCCATTTGTTTATATTTTTTAGTGTGTTGTTTGTATTTCATGATTCGTCTTCTCTTTGATAGAGCTATTGAAAACTCTCCATGACCGATAAATAAATGCTCTCGAAGGTGCGTGAAATATAGATTTAGCTAGTTGAGAAGGAGGAGAACAATTTTATTGCGAGAAACATTTTTTTGTCAAAAATGATAATGTTTTTGTTGGTATTTCTCACTATTTTTTTCTTTATTTATGTTAGACGTGAATTTTTTTGTGATAGCTATCTATGTAATTTTGAATTTGTAACAAATATTAAGCTATAGTAGATTCTTTTTTTAATGCTAAGTTATCAAATTATGACTTCTTTGAATGGTACACCGAGTACAAGAATTATTGAAAGAGAGGCTAAATCTTGAATTATAAGTTTTGTGGTAAATTACAATAGAAATATGTGATAAATTATTAAGAAAAATATTAATAATTCACTCTACAATGATTAATGTTGAAGAACTTTACCTCACCCCCTATCCCAATCTTCTAAAATGGATGTGAAAATGTGACTTAATTTGAAAAATATATATACAAAGATCATGTTTACCATTTAAATTTAAATAGATAGTTTTAAAACTTTTCATTCCATTTCTACTTATTCACAAACTCTAAAAACTTATGAACAAAACAGTGATAAAATAGATAATTTTAGAAACACGTGATAGGAAAAATGGGGTAGTCCTTTTAGTATCTTTTTTTTTCTTTACTTTTATCCAATAGATATTTGTTATTCTATTTTTTAATTTTTTAAATTGGAAAGTCATTTAATCTTTCTATGTTGTGACTACACAAGTTGGTCAATACCAACAGTTCACAAGGTAATAAAAAAAAAATTCTCACTTTTTTTTTTTTTTTTTTTTTGGTTTTTAGATTTTCAAAAAGCTGATAAATATTATTTCTAGAATTTTGTTCGATTAAAATTAAAATTAATTATTTGTAGTTATTTAAATAAAAAATCTAAATTTTAAAAACAATATAGAAATTTAAAACTGTTATAAACATATTTGTATTATAGTGAATGTCTATTATGTGGAGTCCTTTTAGGGAGTAGTTAGGAATCCTACTTGAGGACCAAGTTAGGTATCCCCTATAAATAAAGGGATTTCCCTTCATTGTAAATTAGATCTGTGGATCCCTAAATATCATTCAAGAAGAATAAGAAGTCTTCTCTCTTCTCCCTACTTTGTTATTCTTCTTATTGTATTATATTATTTCTTAACACGTTATCAGTACGAGTCTCTAAGCCGTATATAGTAGCCTACTCGAAATCAAGTGAAAACGAAATAGTAAAACATCTTTGTGAAAGAAAATAATATCCAAGAGGATTTGGTGTCACGCCCCGAGGCTACCCCCTTGGCATAAACACGGGACCTAGGATCACGAATGACCCCAAGCTATCCCTGAGCTGGCATATCATACCATACTAAGATAAACTAAAATGAGAAATATTGGGCGGAAGCTTAAAATCATAATATAAACTGAATTGATGGGGAATACCCAATACTGTCTGAATATATAAACGGTGAGTTTAATAACAACTGAAGGAACAAACTCAAAACTAAAATTGAATTTAACTATGTTTGAAATAAGCCTCTAACTGACTAGAGATGTTGGGACCTGCTCTAGCTAACTCTAGCAAAACTAAAACGGAAAGACTGAAAGTAAAAAAAAACATCTTTATCGTCCTCGAAGAATGAGGACTCACTATTGATAATGCTGAGTACGTGTAACGACCTATTCCCGTCGTTATAGAAAAGCCAACGGGGAAATTTTTTGGGCTGAAAGTAGTAACTTGGAATTTCCCACCCTAGTCCAGATTTGGATGAAATCGGAGTCAGTGAGGTCTAGGGAAATCCTGTAACAAATAGGAGATCTAATAATGAATTCAATCGCATGACTATATAGATAAGACGTTAAGGAACCCGTACGACTTAACAAAATTGAATTCGGGCGAGTAGAACTACCGAAATTGATCTTAGCGTGAACGGGTAGTTTCTGAGTGTCATGGGTTGAAGGTGTGTTGTGAAATGAGAGTTTGGAATTCTTAATTCGACTCACTGGTTCCGTGAAAGTCGCAGTGGCGTAATTATTCCAGCCAGGGCCGGGCCGCTGTAGCGGGATTAGGTCCTCCATGGCAGGACAGTCGCAAATTAAGTCAGAAATAAACCCCAAAATCATTATTTTCTGCAACATTTGTTCTTGAGAGCTAGGAGACGACCCCAGGCGAGTTCTTGACCGTTTTCACCATTCTTGAGGCTAAAGGTAAAGTTTTTACTCCCTGAATCCATTTTTCGATCCGTAGAAAGTAAATTCATGGATATTTATTATTGAGAAAGGGTTTTGGAACTGTTTGGATGGTGGGAAATGCCCTAATTTGGATATTGGGATCATGGTTTGACCTAGGGTTGATAGTGTTGATGTTAATCCAGGTAATTAGACATCATTTATTGATCCTCGTGTTATATTGATTGTTTGTAGACCAAGAACAAGCAGAAAGAATCCGAAAAGGGAAGAATCAAGTTTCTTAGGGGATTCAAGATTTGTTCGAGGTAGGTGATGATTGTAATTGCATATTGGTGTGATATGTATTTGTAATTACTTCATTATGATGCATGTATATGTGCGAATGTTGCATTATTGATCACACTAATCGTAAATGAGGATGATTGAATAATTGTATGCCATGAATCATGACTTGATTGTATGATTATGATAATGCACATTGTGATTGTGCTTTTGGCTTGTTGAATGGAATGGCTGTTACGTTCCGACACACTAACTTGGATCGGGTGCTACGTTCTGGCGCATATATGGGATCGGGTGTCACGTCCGACACACTAACTTGGATCGAGTGTCACATACCGGTACAGTAACAGTTTGGGTAAGGGTTCCGTGAGAGGACCAATGACTTGGCATGTCTGTATATCTTTGAGATTGTGAAATGCTACGTTGTTCGTAAGTGTTAATTCAAATTGTATATGTTCGGTGTATGCATGTTTATTATTGCTGTAATGACAACAGTTTGGGTTTGGGTTCCATGAGAGGACCATTGACTTGACATAATTGTATATCTTGAGATTGTGAAATTGTACATTGTTCGTAAGTGATATTTGATATTGTATATGTTCGGTGTATGCATGTTTATTATTGCTGTAATGACTTATATGTGTTTCACCTATTGGGATAGCCGCGTGATCCTACCAGTACATTGTAGTTGTGTACTGATACTGAACTTGCTCTTTCTTTGTTGAGTATAGGGCATCTTCATGCGGCTATTGACAGACCTTGTTTAGAAGACCAGGGATCGATTCAAATTCAAGGGTGAGCCAGTTCTTCCAGGCTGCCATGAGTTCTATTTTGTTTATGTCCACATCTTCAGACTTAGAATAGTACTCTAGATTTCCTATGTTTAATTGGGTTGTACCCATTTCCTTAGACTTATGTTCTTTGTTAGAGTTTTGGTAAATTGACTTTCAGGTTCTAGGCATTATTTCCGCATTCTGTTGGTTAGACTTATTGAGTTTATGGGAACTCTATTTTTTCCTGTAGCATTTAAACCTTCTTCCGTATCTTTAAATGACTTAGTTTTGATTAAGTTGTGTAGTTCTTGGTTAGCTAATTAGTATTAATGGTTCTCCCACTAGAGGGTTAGTGTGGGTGCCAATAACGACCGTCTGGGTCGTGACAAAGTTGGTATCAGAGCCCTAGGTTCGTTGATCTCAATCTACCAAAACGAGTCTAGTAGAGTCTTGAGGAACGGTACAGAGACGTCTGTACTTTTCTTCGAGAGGCTATAGGACTTTAAGAAATCTCTCTGTTTTCTTTTGTCTCCTTTCGTGCTATTTGGTTCCAATTGGTATCTGGTGATCCAAGTTGGTATCTAATCTCCTTCACTCTTCTGTCTGCAGATGGTTTACACTAGGTTCAACGACGTTAGACCCGTTGCTCCCGTCAATGCGCCAGCTGAGGAATCCGCAGTAAGAGGTCACAGTCAAGCTAGGGGTAGAGGAAAAGGAAGAGTGGAGCCTACTAGGGATGGAGCACCAGTTGAGAATGCTCCCAGAAATGAGGCTCCTCCTGCGCATCATGAATAGGTAGAGGAGAATGTAGAGGTTGAGAGTGAGGAGAATGTTGGACAAGAGGAAGAGGTGAAGGCTGAGACTACAGGTATTCCTCCCTTAGACATAGTGTTAGGTCAACTGATTATGTCGTTCCTAAAAGGATTGGTTGGTCCTTGAGTGCTTCCCTCTGTTCAAGAATCTTAAGCTCCTGCCAATCCCCTTATTGCTATCACTATCTCTAAGGTGGGTGGAACTATAGGTACTGATGCTTTCTTCCGTCCTTTGTTGGGTCCTGTTATGACTGGTAATGAACACGAGATGTTGACTAAGTTCTTGAAGTTGAAACCACCTATGTTCCACGGTTCTGAGAGTGAGGACGCATCTGAGTTCATTCTAGATTGTTATGAGAGGCTTCATAAGTTGGGAATTGTCCATCAACATGGAGTAGAGTTTGTGACCTTCCAACTTCAAGGCGAGGCTAAGCAGTGGTGTTGAGTATATGTGGAATGCAGATCTTCAGCTTTACCCCCACACACTTGGACCTAGTTTTATGCTCTGTTCTTGGAAAGGTATGTGCCCCGGACTTTGAGAGATCGTAAGAAGGATGAATTCATGGCTTAGGAGCAAGGTGGTATGTCTGTGGCTGCTTATGAGGCCAAGTTTCATGCTTTGTTTAGATATGCTACACAATTAGTGACCACCGAGGAAGAGAGGATTCACCTATTTGTTAAGGGACCAAATTCTGAGTTGCAGGTATTGTCTGTTCATATGACCTCTGCAGGAAAAAGATTCAATGAGGTAACAGATTTTGTGAAGAAAGTGGAGGGGGTGAGGCGAGACGGTCATGCTAAGGCATTGGCTAAGAAAGCCAAGAATTCAGGTAACTTTCAGGGTTCTTACTCCAGAGCTTCAGGGAGGCCGACTCTTGCTGCCCGGCCAATTCAGTCTGTTATACCCGCTTTTACAAGTATTTACTCGGGAACTCCACCTCAAAATTTAATTTAGGATAGCAAGGGAGCCGCACCTTCGGCGGGCCCGCAGTAGGCCATCTTTTGATCGCACTTGTTATAACTGCGGAGAACTTGGGCATATGAGGAGAAATTTTCCCCACCCGCGCATCATGGATTTAGAACATCAGCAGACTAGAGCAGTGGTACCCGTGGAAAATGGTAATAATGGCCGAGGGCGTCCACAAGGTGGGCGAGGAGGAAATCAGCGAGGCCGCGGAGGTAGGGGAAATGGTAACGCATGCAGAGGTACAGTGCAACTAGGAAGAGAAGTCGCCCGTTATGATGACAGGGCTCAATGTTATGCCTTTCCGGGCAAGACCGAGGCGGAGGCGTCTGATGCAGTGATCACACGTACTATTCTTGTCTGTGACCGGATGGCTAATGTGATATTTGATCCGGGTCCTACTTATTCTTATGTGTCCATACAATTTGCCTCAGAATTTGATATGAATTGTGATATACTTGATGCCCCCCATCCATGTTTATACCTCAGTTGGAGAGTCTGTCATAGTTACTCATGTCTATCGTGCTTGTCCTATTTTGTTTATGCGTTTTCAGACATGGGCTGATTTGGTGATTTTTCATATGACTGACTTTGATATAATCTTGGGCATGACTTGGTTGTCCCTCTATTATGCTGTGCTTAATTGTAATACTAGGTCTGTGACTAGAAATTCCGGGAAGGGAAAAGTTAGAGTGGGAAGGGGTGTACAAGCCTAAGCAAGCTAAGATCATATCCTCCATTCGGGCTAGGAAACTGGTAGGGCAGGGTTGTTTGGCTTATTTGACTCATATTCGGGATGTTGAGGTAGAGTCTCCATCTATTGAGTCTATTCCTGTGGTGTCAGAATTTAGAGAAGTATTTCCTATGGATTTTCATGGTATACCTCTGAATAGAGATATATATTTCTACATTGATTTGGAACCTGATACCCGCCCAATTTCTATTCCTCCATATCGCTGATTGATAACGTTCCAAAGACACTTCATCCAATTCTAAGTGTCAACGATCGTAAATCAGTATATAAACCAACTAAATTAGTTGGGGTCGAATCCCACAGGGAGTGGTACGTGTTTCAGATTCAACTGGGAAGTATGAACATGGTCAAATCAGTCATAGGAATAAAAAAATTATCGAATAAAGACATCATTCAAGTTAGGGGTTGACACGAATGTCAAATAGGGAATTTTGGTTTTGATTAGCAGCTACAAACAGTCACAAATAACACGAATTAACAATAATGAGACGGGTTCTTGGGATGTGATCGATTATAGGCAAATATAGACATATGGGTAATTGGAACTATTTGTAAATATCTAGATATTAGTGAGTAGGCTAGGCTATAGCGGAGGTAAACTTTCTCTCGAACAATTTACCCCGAATCAAGAGATTTCTCTCGAATATCAACAAGCATGCAAAATAAGAGTAGCCCACACCTTAATCCATTCACTCTCTGGAGCTGAATGTGTGGGATTGGGTTAAGGATTCACTCTCTCGAGCTGAACCCAGGTCAACCTAATACCCACAAACCATCAATCACTAATTTTAGTTCTAAAACTTCTCTCTCTCGCAAGCCAAGAACACAAATATAGAACTGCATTTGCAACTACAATTCTTAAATTAAACCACAATTAATGATTGAACTCACTTCTAAATAGCATTTAGACTAACAATTAGCAATACCCATAAACTAAATTAGCCCATAATTACATGATCATACCCCAAGAATTGGGGTTTTAGCTAGACATTATAAAAAGGTAAAAACAGTTACCAAATTGATTATCCATCAACTGGGTAATAGTAATTTCGTCCTTACAATGCTCCAATTTGAAGAATCCCAAAGACCCACTTCGAATTTCTCAAAATTGAATTTCTTCAATCCTTCAAAGTTAAGGAAAACTAGAGAAAATTGTCTCCCAATGTTCAAAACTTGAAAATAGATTGTTCTCAAGAGTAAATTGATTAATTGATACTAAACTAAATGTTCAAAAATGTATTTGTAGTCGCCAAAAATGTGCTGCGAAGACTCACTTAGTGAAGTAAGTCGAGCTCGTCGAACCACTCGACGAACCGCCATTTGTTCTTTCCCATCGCTCTTTTGCCTTGGTACTCAACATTCTCAAGGTCTGTAACTTTGAGCGATCTATCTTGGCTTCGCGGAATCACTCAGCGATCCGCTGACTGCTCTTTTTCATCTCCAACTTGGTTCTTTCGTTCAAGGATTGGTACACTGGAACTTTAGGCGGTCTGATGAGCCACTTGGCGACACGCCGAGTGCTCCTTGTGATCTTCAGGCTCACACTTTTTCATTTCTTCAGCTTGTTTTGTTCCTTTTTGCCTGTTAGTGTCCTTGCTTTGTTCCTCAATCCATATAAATGAAAATCAAGGATTAACATCAGTTATTGGCACAAATTAAGCATTTGAGAACATTAAATCTATGTAAACAATGCCCTAAATGAGTCCAAATTTCAGACTCATCAATCGCATAGATCCGATAGAATTGAGAGAGCTTAAGGCTCAAATCCAAGAACTTATTGATAAATGTTTTATCCATCCTAGTTCTTCCCCGTGGGACGCTTCTGTCTTGTTTGTTAAGTAAAATGATGGTAGTATGAGGATGTGTATAGATTACCGACAATTGAATAGGGTGACCATTCGAAACAAGTACCCATTGCCTCGAATAGATGATCTTTTTGACCAGTTGCAAGGTGCATCCGTTTTCTCTAAGATTGATCTAAGATCTGGTTACCACCAACTAAACATTAGGCATGTGGATGTGCCCAAGATAGCGTTTAGGACCCGCTATGGGCACTACGAGTTTCTAGTTATGTCGTTTAGGTTGACTAATACGCCTGCAACTTTTATGAATTTGATAAATGATGTATTCAAACCATTTCTTGATTCGTTTTTCATAGTCTTTATTGATGATATTTTGGTTTATTCAAAAAGTGAGGAAGAGCATGCCGACCATCTTCGTATTGTTCTGGGTGTTCTTAGGAAACAAAAGTTGTATGCAAAATTGTCTAAGTGTGAATTTTGGTTGACTTCGGTTGCCTTTTTGGGGCATATAGTTTCAAAAGAAGGGGTAATGGTAGATCCTCAAGAGATTGAAGCGGTTAAGAATTGGGTTCGACCTAGCTCTGTGACTGAAGTTAGAAGTTTTGTGGGGCTCGCTAGTTACTATCGTCGATTTGTGAAGAACTTTGCTTCTATTGCCATACATCTTGAAGCGGTTAAGAATTGGGTTCGACCTAGCTCTGTGACTGAAGTTAGAAGTTTTGTGGGGCTCGCTAGTTACTATCGTCGATTTGTGAAGAACTTTGCTTCTATTGCCATACATCTGACAAGGTTGACCAAGAAAGAGGTACCCTTTGAATGGACTGAAAAGTGCGATGAGAGCTTTCAAAAGCTCAAGACTCTTTTGACCACAACATCTATTCTAGCACTACTAGTGGAAGGTAAGGATTTTATTGTTTATTGTGATACTTTCCATTTCGGTTTGGGTGCTATGTTAATGCAGGATAAGAATGTTATAGCTTATGTGTCACGGCATTTGAAGGTGAATGAGAGGAATTACCCAACACATGATTTAGAGTTGGCAGCGGTAGTGTTTGCCCTTAAGATCTAGCGGCACTACCTTTATGGTGTCAAGTGTGAGGTGTTTACTGATCATCGTAGTCTACAACATGTGTTCACCCAAAAAGATCTAAACTTGATACAGAGAAGGTGGATGAAGTTACTTAAGGATTATGATGTCACCATTCAATACCATCGGGGTAAGGCTAATGTAGTGGCAGACGCGCTAAGTCGGAAGGCGGTAAGTATGGGTAGCCTATCTTGCTTGAGTGTATCCAAACGACCTTTGGCTAAGGAAATTCTGACCTTGGAGTCTAAGTTAATGCAGTTGGGCATCTCAGAGAGAGGTGAGGTGTTAGCTAACATTGAAGTAAGGGCCACATTCATTGAGGAGATCAACGCCAAACAATTTGAGGATGATCATTTGAAAGAACTTAGAAATTATACAGTGTCTGGCAAGGCACAAGAGACCACTCTTGATGTGAGAGGTGTGCTCAATTTTAAAGGAAGGATTTGTGTTCCTAGAGTGGACGACTTGATTCAAAATTTACTGGTAGAATCCCATGGTTCGCGGTATTCCATTCATTCGGGTGTGACCAAGATGTACCGAGATTTGAAGTGAATTTATTGGTGGCCTAGCATGAAGAAAGATACAGCGGAATTTGTGGCCAAGTGTCAAAATTGCCAACAAGTAAAATATGAACACAAGGCCTGCGGGTTTGCTTCAGAGAATGTCAATTCCGGAGTGGAATAGGAAAGGATAGCTACGGATTTCGTAGTTGGACTTTCCAAGACTTTGGGAAAGTTTGATTCTATTTGGGTAGTGGTTGACCGACTGACTAAGTCAGCCCATTTTATTCTAGTTAGAATAGATTATCATGTGCAACAATTAGCTAAGGTGTATGTGAAAGAGATAGTAAAGCTGCACGGGGTGCCCCTTTCTATCATCTCAGACCGTGGTACTGATTAACGTTTCAAGGACACTTCATCCAATTCTAAGTGTCAACGATCGCTAGTCAGTATAAAACCCAACTAAATGAGTTGGGGTCGAATCCCACAGGGAGCGGTACGTGTTTGAGAGTCAAATGGAAAGTATGAGCGCGTTCAAATAAGTCATAGGAATATAATTTATCGAATAAAAACATAATTCAAATCAGGGGGTGACACGAATGTCAAATGGGGGGTTTTGGTTTGGAATTATCAACTACAAATAGTGGTAAACAATACGAAATAACAATAATGAGATGAGTTCTTGAAATGTGATTCGATTGTAGGCTAATATAGACAACTGGGTAATTACAACTATTGGAAATAGCTAGATATTAGTGAGTAAGCTAGGCTATAAAGGAGATAAACTTTCTCTCGAACAATTTACCCCGAATCAAGTTGATTTCTCTCGAACATTAACAAGCATGTAAAATAAGACCAGCCCACACCTTAGTCCATTCACTCTCTCTCTGAATGTGTGGGACTAGGTTTAGGATTCACTCTCTCGAGTTGAACCCATGTCAACCCAATACCCACTGACCATTAATCAACGAGCTTAGTTTTAAAACCTCTATCTCGAGCAAGCCAAAAACACAAAGGTAGAACTGCATTTGCAACTACAATTATTAAATTAAACTACAATTAATGATTGATCTCACTTCTAAATAGCATTTAAACTAACAATTAGCAATACCCATAAACTAAATGGCCCATAATCACATAATCACACTCCAAGAATATGGGTTTTAACTAGACATTATTAAAAGATAAAAATTGTAACCAAATTGAGTTTCCATCAAATTGGTAAGATTGATTTTGTTCTTACAATGTTATAATTTGAGGAATATCAAAGACCCACTACCAATTTCTCGGAAGTAAAAATCTTCAATTCTCCAAAGCTTAGGAAAAACTAGAGAAAACTTGTCTCACAGTTCAAAACTCTAAAAATAAAATTATGAACTCAGATACTATTCAATTGATTCTAAACTAACTGTTCAAAAAAGTATTTATAGTCGCCTAAAATATGCTGAAAAGAGCCATTCGACACAATAAGTCGGGCTCGCCGATCCACTCGGCCAGCCGCCCTTTGGTCATTTCCATCGCTCTTTTTTCCTTGGCCTTCAACATCCTTAAGGTCTGTAACTTTGGGCGATCCAACAATACATCGCGGAACCTCTCGGCAATCCACCGACTACTCCTTTCTCTCGCCAACTTGGTTCTTTCCTTCAGGGCTTGGCACACTGGAACTTTAGGCAGCCAAGTAGCCATTAGGTGACTCGCCAAGTAGACTTGGCGATCACCAGGCTTGCTTTTCTTCATTCTTTCAGCTCGCTCCGTTTCTTTTTGCAATTTAGGGTCCTTGCTTTATTCCTCAGTCAATATACCTAGAAATCAAGGGCTTTACATCAGTTATTGGCACAAAATAAGCATTTGAGAACACTAAATCTATGTAAATAAAGCCCTAAATGAGTCCAAATCTCGGACTCATCAACACCCCCAACTTAAACTTTTGCCTGTCCTCAAGTAAAACTCAAGCTCAGCAGTCCAAAAAGAATGTCTCAAACAGTGCTACACAAGACTCAATCATGAATGAACATAACAAGACTCAACTTATTCATGCAAAGATCAATTGTGCACTCAAAGGTTCAAATTGTGACTAACCATTATCAAAGATTCTCAAGTTCACAATACTTGCTTCTAATGCAAGTTCAAGCTCAACAAAGGTATTCAAATGCCCTCACGCAAAGAATGATTCCATAATCACACACTATTCTTCAACAATTTATAGCTCCGGAATCACAAACAACTCTCACACTCACAAAGATGAACACTTGCATGACTTCACCCATAGGTTTGCCCTTATTTTCCAACCAACATTCGTTTCCGCTCACTCAAGATCAAAAAGGTCTTTTCAAGGCTTGTAACGGGGCTGAGTGTAAAGGTATGGTCATTTAGGCTCAGTGGCTGCTATCCACATGAAATGTGGTATGAACATCACTTTCTATCATTTTCTTCAATATTTACACCCATGCTCAAAATTCACCCTATTCTTTATTTCCCATGGAATATTGGACACCCCATTTCTTTTGCAACTTTCACAACTTTATTTCTCAACTTTTTTCGTTCTCTTTCTTTTCTTTTTCTCTCTTTCTTTTTTTTGTATGGAGGGGTTCCATATTTCTTAAAACCATGGATCAAGGGAGACTTCTTTGCACTTCTTGATTTATCTTCTCTTTTCACCACACCCCCAACTTAGGCTTTTGACTTAAGTTGGCTATTCAAACCAACAACACTTCATGAGGATTATGGGTGAATGGAACAAGAGGGGTTACAATTTCATCAAGTTTCTTCCGAGAAAAGGCTAAGGCTCAAAGGGTGTTCAAGCAAAGTTCACACTCACAAGGTTGGACACAAAAAAGGTATATTGTCAAATTGTTTCACTCTTGAAAACTGTTGCCTAAGATCATTTCAAGAATTTGCATCACTTAGTCAACCGGACCAACGGGGAAAATTCTAGGTGTCATCACACAAGGTTCACGGTAAGCTCATCACACAAGGCATTGGCACCGATATCAAACAAGACTCCACACTTTCTCTAGTGTGCAATGTTCATCACAAGAGACTCCATTCGATAACCGACTAGTCACAACGAGATGCAAAAAGTTCACATATTGTCTATGCAACTTCATTTGGCCTCATCATAGCCGTGCATTCATTTTTGTTTGATTAAGATCACTATTCAAGTCATCGGTATTGATCATGACCGACACTCAAATTTGCACAAGAACAACCACATTCAAACACAATAAGAGGTGGCAATATTTTCCAGAAGGGTCAAAAACCAATTGCATTTAAAACAAGGAGCCATAAACATAATCATCCACAACACAGTGCCAAAAAACAATTTACAACACAAAAACTCAATATATGTACAAAAATGATAAACACAAGAGGTAGGTATGGAAATACCTCACCCCACCACCAAAAAAAATAGTTTGTCCTCAAATGTAATAAAACACTAAAAAGTCAATAAACACGACATAGATAGAGGTAAAAAGGGGTCCTGTCTACACAGTCGCTCCATCTGTCGAGGCATTAGTGCCCGGTGCAACATCAGCACTGCTAGCTCCACTAGGGCCATCCATGGGTGTATCTGCCAATGAGATCTACATAGCTGAATCCATTATAGCCTCCTCATCTGCTGTAAGGCCCTCATAAGCGGTATCCTCATCGACTCAAAGTTGCTCCTCATCAGTCTCAACCTAAGAATCTACAACGGCCACCTCCTCAACTCGAATATTATCTCTGGTGGTAGCCGGAGGCACATCCATATCAACTGGCATGTCGGGAATCTCCACAGTCCCAAAATCATAGACATGTCTGTGGACTTCAGCTGGTCCACATCCTTCCTCAGCTCAGCAATGGCGTCCTCTAGGGCCGTCACCTCCTCAGTAACCCCTTGGCCTTGCTCACACACCGCTATCTGTGCCGCAAGGGCATAAATAGTCACACTCAGGGTGTCAGAACAGCATCAAGGGCATTTTTAATCATGCCAGGAATGGTGGCCTCAAGCTTAGAGGCACGCCTATCAGCAGAATGGGCGAGCTGCCCTATTTGTAGTATCGCAGCCTAGGTGAGTGCCGATCAGGAAGTAGCAGCAACAGTGGCACCAGATCTAGGAGGAATGGGGGCTGTAGAAGAACTAGGAGTCACAGAAGGAGAAACACTAGATATACCTGAAGGCCCAGAGGCCGGAGTAGGCAATACTGCCTTTGCAGGTAATGCATCAGTATCCACAACCGGGGATGTGTCCACCGGGGATGCTTTCTTCTTCTCAGCCTCATCCTTCAAATACTCCGCCTCAATCCTCCGGATGTTGATACAGGAGATGGGAGTCACTTCCACATCCTTATTCTCATCTCGAGGCACTCGGGCTCATCTGCACAGCTCGGTGATCAACATGAGAAAGGGGAGAGAAGTCTTCCGCTGCTTGGCCCTCATGACCATTTCTTGCCCAATGATCATCCCTAAGTTTAGCCTTGTCCCATCAATAATGCAACCAAGGCAGGCTACTTTCGCGTGGCGGAGAATCGACTCATTCTGGGATGGCATGGTAGTACTGCTGATGAAGCCAAACCAGTACTTCACTACTACATTGAGGTCCTTCTTTTCTATGGGTGCTCCGACCTCGATCCACCTAGGGGTACCATTTGATAGTAGAAGGGCCGACCATTATTTCATATTTTCCAACATTTGGTCATGATCATGTATTGACAGTCATCCTCAATTTCTTTTAACACTCTAGGACTGCATTGATAGCTTCACTATCACACTTCACCTTTCTGCCCCTGACAACCACATAGTCTATCAACTTGAATCTGGTGGCCTGCTTCTTCCCTTGTGGCACTAATGCTCTGTAAGCAGTGTAGAACTCCGGGACCTAATTGGGAATGTAAGGTCCACGGGGTTTCGTGAAGATCTAAAACTTGTGAGAACTGAAGCAGCTCATAATCTCTGGGTATCTGTCTATTACCCCATCAGTAAACAACCTCTTCTCATCGATAATTGTCCTCAATCCCTCAGTCTTTAGTCTATTAATAGACCGGGGAGGAGGACCCTGTGCAGCTGGTGCTGGAACAACAGCCTGTGCCGGAGCAGGAGGAGGAGTAGTGGCCTGGGGAGTCCTGATCCTAAACGGATCATTCAGCCTCTTGGAACGTAGTTCAGCTCTCTGGGCTGACAATAACTCGTCATCTTCAGGCTCATAAGTTGTGGCCTGAGGGTTTTAGTGTTCACTCTCACTCTCAAAGTGGTGAGGTGAGTGGAATATATCCCCTCACTATCGGAGATGGCCTCCGGTGATGTAGGTGTAGATGCCTTGCCTTTCCCCTTTCATTGATAACAATCCCCTTTGCTCTCTTGCGGGGCGACATGTCTTTACCTGCTACTTTCGGTCTAGCCATTTCTGCAACACAAATTGAAAATTATTAGAAACAGTTCAAGAAAAATGCAGAACTCATATTGCAGAAATACTCGCCAAACCAATCGGCGAATCGCCAAATAGCTTTGGCGAGCTAGATTGGGCTCGCTGGAAGGATTGGCTTAAAATATTTCCAGAAAAATTGGCATGTTGGCGATGGGAGGGGCCTTTTGGCGAATCACCGACAGCATTCGGCGAGCACAGACCATCCCGATGAAATTTACAATGTATTTTAGGGGTAAGGGGCGCAAAAAGGGCGATCAAAGAAGACTTTTGGCGAGGCACCGAGTGCACTCGGTGAACTTAGTCTTCTCGCCGAAAGTTAAAGAACCAAAAGCATCAAAAACCATGAAATTAAAGGCGATCAAGGTGGATTTGGTGAACCAGCGAGTGGTTCGGCGAGCTCGATCCAGCTCGCCAAACTGCCAACGTGCGTACTTTCTACCTCGACTTCCAAAATCAACCCTGTAGCCCCCAAAAACAAAATCAAACCATACACTTAATCAATTAGACTTAGACCCATAAGACCCATGCCACCGAGATACTCAGACTTCCCCCGAGTTGGCCAACATTGGCCATTTGACAACTTTAGCCCTTAAGAATGACGTCAAACGCTCCATCATTGGGAAAAGCACGTCATTTGGTGCTATTTTGGGTTACTAAGACTTCACCTGACTAAACCCATTCAATAATCAAGCATAATCCAATAATTTACGATAAATTTTAAGCACGCAACTTGGGAAATTAACAATTAGGCAATTTAGGCATGATATTGAAATCAAATAAGACAGGTCAACACATGTATACGATTTCAGAGAGGCCCAACACACATAATTAGGAACAAAATGATTACAAATGAGTTTAGCCACTAAATACGAGTTTTGGGGTTCGGAAAACCAACCTTTAATGCCAAATGTATGAATTGAAATGCTAGGCGGCAAAGTAACCAACTCCAAATAAAGGATCAACGACCAAAAACCAAGAAAATACGAGAATATAGGAAATATAGATTGTGGGTGTGATTATAGGAAGTTAAAATATGAGGGAATGTTGATTTAATCCAAATTTAGTATGGATTTATCAATAAAACGTCACTGTCTACAAATGCCCCCTTACCTTTGGCCTTTTAAAAACCGTCTAGTTCTCGCCCTTCAACGATGTTATTTTACGTCGCCGAACCGCTCGGTGACACGCTGAGTGGTAACTTACCCAACCGAGTTTTACAGGACCTCCAGTTAATGTGGGAGTCCAAACGAAGGACGAAGTCAAGATCGCCGACCTGTTCGGTGACACGCTGATTTTTCCATGGCCCATTGAGTTTTACAGACTCCATCTTCTGTCAACTCATTTTCGACTTGAAGTGTTTCGAGCTCATGAAGACTTATCGCATGACATTTCTTCATAGTTTGGTAATTTTATTTGGGTCATCAACTACAAAGCGACCGCCAATTTTTTTACAGACTCCATCTTCTGATTTCTTGAGTCCAACGACGGTCCAATTCGGGCTCGTCGACCTTTTCAATGAGTCACCGACTGGGCTTTTTGCTCGCCAACCTGCTCTTTTCAAACACATTCTACATTTCAACCTACAAAATCAACACACGATTATTTCAAAAACAAAAAGAAAGAACATAAAACTTGGGTCGCCTCCCAAGCAACACCTTAGTTAACATCGTGGCACGATGCAAGTCCCCACTTAAACTTCATTCTTGGGGTTTGCCATAGTGTCACTAGGCAACCCCCCTTGTTGTCTCGGGTTTAAATGAGAAGAAATTTGACCCATTTGGGTCTCTAACTGTTTGATAGAGATGAAATGAAAGGTAACCGTCTGGCTAAGGGTCGATACATCTTCCTTCATTTCTTTCAAAATTTTATTAGATTTCCCATGGAAAATTTCCATAATTTAATTCCTATGAAATTTACCATAATTTCCATAATTTGTAGGAGACCGGCCACCCTCAAAATCTTTAGGCTTTTGACGCTCGTGGGGAGGAACATACCTATCCTTCTCCCTATCTCGTTCCTTCCAAGTGTGGTTACGATGCCTTCACTGTCTATCACGATCTCTCCAACCTTCATCCCTATTCCAACCTTTGTTACAACCTTGCCTCAGGTAGTTTGCACGATAACCACCTTCTTGGTTGGCTAGGAAGTTCACTTCCTCATTGTACAACGCTTCAAACTTGGCTTCATCGGGGTTTACACACCCAATACCCACAACATTGACACTCTTAGCACCAACTCCTATGACATTTTTGGACAAAATGTCAAGTTGGGTCATAATCTTTGCCATGTTTTGGTCCCTCTCTTAATCTTTCTCAAGTTTCTCCTTTGTTAATTTAAAAGTGAGAGGGGAAACCTGATCTTCGTGGGTGTACCATGCTCGGTTAATTTTGGTCATACCATCCAAGAGCTGGGCTGCTATAACGTAAGGTTGTTACATCAAACCTCCCAGAGAAAGTTGGTCAGCTACTCCCTTGTTCACCAAATCAAGGCATCGGTAAAATTATTGCAGCAAAACGTTGTCGGAAAAACCATGAGTTGTGCATTGGAGCACCAACTTCTTAAATCTTAGCCAAGTCTCATGAATTGGCTTACCCTCCAAATGCTTGAAGCTCTAGATGCTGTCCCCAAGTGTCATCATCTTCGAAGGAGGGAAAAATTGCACTAAAAATGCAGTGACAAGCTCTCCCCATGAAGTGATGGAGTCTCTTGGCAATTCAGCCAACCACTTACATGCTTCTCCCATTAAGGAAAATGGGAACAACCTCAACCGGACAGGCACTTGGGATATGTTCTTAAAGGAGAACGACCCGCAAACATCAACAAAGTTCCTTATATGCTCATGGGGATCCTCATGATCCAATCCACCAAGCAACCCTTTAAATTGCAAGAGCTGCAACATGGAACACATCGTTCCCTTCAGCCGGAGGCAAGCGAATGGCACCAACTCCACCAACAAGATTAGGGTCACTAGCATTCAACTCATTGCCATCATTGAGATTGCGGATGTCATCTTGGTGGCCCACTTGGCTACCATTGACACTCATATCTTCTGTTTCAAAACAACAACACACAACCCAAAACTAAAAGTAAGTAGATTCAACTAAGACTAAAAAGAATAAAATTCAACTTCACCAAGAAAATCTCAACAACACCACTCCCCGGCAGCAACGACATTTTAATTAACGTTTCAAGGACACTTCATTCAATTCTAAGTGTCAACGATCGCTAGTCCATATAAAACCCAGCTAAATGAGTTGGGGTCGAATCCCACAGGGAGTGGTACCTGTTTAAGAGTCAAATAGAAAGTATGAACACGTTCAAATCATTCATAGTTATAGAATTTATGGATTGAAAACATAATTCAAATAAGGGGGTGACACGAATGTTAAATGGGGGGTTTTGGTTTGGCATTATCAACTACAAACAATGGTAAACAATACGAAATAATAATAATGAGACGAGTTCTTGGGATGTGATTCGATTATAGGCTAATATAGACAAATGGGTAATTGTAACTATTAGAAAATAGCTAGATATTAGTGAGTAAGCTAGGATATAGAGGAGATAAACTTTCTCATGAATAATTTACCCCGAATCAAGTTGATTTTTCTCGAACATCAACAAGCATGCAAAATAAGACCAGCCCACACTTTAGTCCATTCACTCTCTTGAGCTGAATGTGTGGGACTGTGTTTAGGATTCACTCTCTCGAGCTAAACCCATATCAGCCCAATACCCACTGACCATCAATCAATAAGCTTAGTTTTAAAACCTCTCTCTCTCGCAAGCCAAAAACAGAAAGGTAGAACTGCATTTGCAACTACAATTCTTAAATTAAACCATAATTAATGATTGAACTCACTTCAAAATAGCATTTAAACTAACAATTAGCATTACCCATAAACTAAATCAGCCCATAATTACATAATCACACCCCAAGAATTGGGGTTTTAGCTAGACATTATAAAAAGATAAAAATCTTTACCAAATTGAGTTTCCATCAATTGAGTAAGATTGATTTCGTTCTTACAATGTTCCAATTTGAGGGATATCAAAGACCCACTTCCAATTTCTCGAAAGTGAAAAACATCAATTCTCCAAAGCTTAGGAAAAACTAGAGAAAACTTGTCTCACAATTCAAAACTCTAAAAATAAAATTATGAACTCAGATACTATTCAATTGATTCTAAACTAACTATTCAAAAATGTATTTATAGTCGCCTAAAATATGCTGCGAAGAGCCATTTGGCTCAGTTAGTCGGGCTCGCCAATCCACTCAGTGAGCCGCCCTTTGGTCATTTCCTCACCCTTTTTTCCTTGGACTTCAGCATCCTCAAGGTCTGTAACTTTGGGCGATCCAACAATGCATTACGGAACCCCTCGGCGATCCGCCAACTACTCCCTTCTCTCACCAACTTGGTTCTTTCCTTCAAGGCTTGGCACACTGGAACTTTAGGCGGTCAAGCAGCTATTCGGGGACTCACCAAGTAGACTTGGCGATCACCAGACTTTCTTTTCTTTATTCTTTCAGCTTGCTTTGTTCCTTTTTACAAATTAGTGTCCTTACTTTGTTCCTCAGTCCATATACCTAGAAGTCAAGGGCTTTACATCAGTTATTGGCATAAAATAAGCATTTGAGGACACTAAATCTATGTAAAATAAACCCCTAAATTAGTCCAAATCTCGGACTCATCAGGTATGTAATTCACATCCAAGTTTTGGAGGAAGTTACATGATGAATTGGGCACACAATTCACTTTTAGTACAACTTTCCATCCACAGACAACCGGACAGTCAGAGAGGACTATTCAGGTGTTAGAAGAGATGTTGACGTCATGTGTTATTGACTTTCGAGGTCATTGGGAAAAGTTTCTACCGTTGTGTGAGTTCTCCTATAATAATAGTTACCACTCCAGCATTGATATGGCACCGTTTGAAGCACCGTATAAGAGGGGATGTAGAACACCCATAGGATGGTTTGAGGCTGGAGATGTAAAACATTTGGGGGTTGATTTAGTAAAGGATGCTCAAGATTAAGTTAGGAGTATTCAAGCTAAGATTTTAGTAGCCCAGAGTAGACAGAAAAAGTATGCAGACCATAAGGTAAGAGACATGGTATTTCAGACTGGTGAGAATGTTCTTCATAAGTGAGACTATCCTTCACAACCACACTTTCCAATGGCACTATGGATTCTTGATCACCCACACACTTCTTCAACAACGAAATGAGAAAGACCGAATGCACCGCTGCTAGTTCTGCTGCCAACTCTAACTCATAAGCCACTTTTCCAACTCTTTTCAAAATCCTATAAGATTCAAGCTAAGATTTTAGTAGCCCAGAGTAGACAGAAAAAGTATGCAGACCATAAGGTAAGAGACATGGTATTTCAGACTGGTGAGAATGTTCTTCATAAGTGAGACTATCCTTCACAACCACACTTTCCAATGGCACTATGGATTCTTGATCACCCACACACTTCTTCAACAACGAAATGAGAAAGACCGAATGCACCGCTGCTAGTTCTGCTGCCAACTCTAACTCATAAGCCACTTTTCCAACTCTTTTCAAAATCCTATAAGATCCTACATATCTAGGACTGATCTTCCCTTTCTTGCCAAATCTCATCACTCTCTTCATAGGTGACACCTTCAGGAAAACCCAATCAGAAATTTGGAAATCCAAGTCCCTTCTCCTTATGTCTGCATAAGACTTCTGGCGACTCTAGTGATGGGTAAATTGGTTTCTAATGTAATGACCTATACCGTCGTTATAGAAATGCCCACGGGCAAAAATATTGGGCTGGAAAACTTTTTCGTAGTAACTTGAAATTTCCCAACCTAGTCCAGATTTGGACGAAATAGGAGTCAATGATGTCTAGGGAAATATGGTAACAAATGAGAGAACTAATAATATTTTGATTGCATGACTAGATAGCTAAGAGTTAAGGAACCCGTACGACTTTTACAGAATTGAATTCGGGCGAGTAGAACTCCCGAAACTGATCTTAGCGTGAACGGATAATTTTTTAGTGTCATGGGTTGAAGGTGTGTTGTGAAATGAGAGTTTAGAACTCTTAATCTGACTCACTGGTTCCGTGCAAGCCGCTGTGGCGGAATTATTACCGCCAGGGTGGGGCCACTGTAGCGGGATTAGGTTCGCTATGGCATGACGGTCGCAAATTAAGTCGGAAATAAACCTCAAAATATTTATTTTCTACAACATTCATTCTTGCGAGCTAGGAGACGACCCCAGGCGAGTTCTTGACCATTTTTTACCATTCTTGAGGCTAAGGGTAAGTTTTAACTCCCAAATTTATTTTTTGATTCGTAGTAAGTAAATTCATAGGTAATTATTGTTAAGGAAGGGTTTTGGAAATGTTTGGATGGTGGGAAAAGCCCTATTTGGATATTAGGATCATGGGTTTGACCTATGGTTCATAGTTTTGATGTTAATCTGGGTAATTAGAGATCGTGTATTGATCCTCGTGTTAAATTGATTGTTTGTATACTAAGAACAAGTAGAAAGAATCCGAAAATGGAAGAATCAAGTTTCTTAGGGGATTCAAACTTTGTTCGAGGTAGGTGATGTTTCTAATTTCATGTTGGTGTGATATTTTATTTGTAATTACTTCATTATGATACATGTATGTATACAAATGTTTCATTATTGATCACACTAATTGTAAATGAGGATGATTGAATAATTGTATGCCATGAATCATAACTTGATTGTATGATTATGATAATGCTCATTGTAATTGTGATTTTAGCTTGTTGAATGGATCGGGTGTTTCGTTCCGACACACTAACTTGGATCATGTTCCACGTTCTACCGCATATATTGGATCGGGTGTCTTGTCCGACACACTAACTTAGATCGGGTATTATGTACCGGTACACTAATAGTTTGGGTATAGGTTTCGTGAGAAGAACAATGACTTGACATAATTATATATGTTGAGATTGTGAAATTGTACGTTGTTTGTAGGTGATAATTGATATTGTATATGCTTGGTGTATGCATGTTTATTATTAGTGTAATGACTTATATGTTTTTCACCTATTCGCATAGCCGCGTGATCCTACCAGTACACTGTGGTTGTGTACTGTTATTGCACTTGCCCTTTCTTTGTTGAGTACTGGGAATCTTTAGGCGGCTATAGACATACATCATTTAGAAGACCAGTGATCGACTCGAATTCAAGGGTGAGCCACTTCTTTCGGGCTGCCACGAGTTCTCTTTTCGTTTATGTCCACATCTTCGGACTTATACTAGTACCTTGTATTTCTTATTGTTAATTGGGTTGTACCTATTTCCTTAGACTTCTCTTATTTGTTAGAGTTTTGGCACATTGACTTTCAAGTTCTAGGCATTATTTCCGCATTTTGTTGGATAGACTTTTGGAGTTTATGGGAACTATATTTTTCCTTTAGCATTTAAACTTGCTTCGGTATCTTTAAATGCCTTAGTTTTGATTAAGTTGTGTAGTTCTTGGTTAGCTAATTAGTATTAATGGTTCTCCCACCGGAGGATTAGTATGGGTGCTAATCAAGATGGTCTGGGTCGTGACAGTACGAATCAGGAACTGATCTACACGCGATCTGAATGCTGAGGACCTGAACCTACATCACAAGAAGCTTTAGAGCAGAGTATGCATCAGTACTTTGAAGGTACTGTACATGCAAGATAGGATAAAGCTGAATAATATATACATAACTGAATAAAGCATACTGATCAATGATATAAGATGAACATTAAGAATATACTGAACAAGCACTAAATTGAATGCAATGACCAAGTTCATAACATACTGAGACTGAATGCTGAATGCTGAAATATAACTGGTAACATGGTCTATGCACTAGAATTTAACTGCGGGAGCTACTATTAACCGACATTAAACCACGTGATCTAACCGTGGAATCCGATGAACACTCCCCATAGAGAGGACACAATATATCATGCCAGGGGTATAAACGCATGACTGGCGTGATCACTAAATCTGATGCCCACAGAGGGGACAACCTATGGGGGTACGTAGTTCTGGGACTATAAGGGTAACAAACCCTAGTCCAACTCAGTATTAAGCCTAATCCCAACAAGAATGAATACAATACAACACAACTGAAATAAACTGAATAGCTCAAGATTCTGACATGCTAACTTAAAATGCAACATTCAGAACTGATAATGAAACATTTGAAAACTGATGCATGTATATCTTTATAAACTAACCTAGCAAGTGTAATACATGAACTAAACGAATCTACACAACTAGGGTTCTGAATTTCATGCAAGAATTAAGCAACATAGTTACTAAAACGTAATATTCTAATTAGGATTAATCTAATAGCTAAATTACAACAATATTCTGAAGTTCTAGAAACCCTAAGTCTAAACATAATGAAAGGAATCAAGAATCTGAGTGAATTCTAGGGACCTAATGGGTGAAAGGAACTCACTAGTGAAATTCCACGTACCTGTTAACGAATTCCACAGAGAAACTTTCAATTTCGGTGATAGAACTGAGGGAAACCTGCTGCATTCTTGGAGAGGGTTTGGTAGATTTTTTATCTCATCTTTATCTTGGTTTGATAGATTTTTGGGAGAATGAATTAGTTAGGGTAAGGTCTGATTAAGTTACTAATCTAAAACTTACCAAAATGACGTAGTGTAGGGGTTAAACGACGTAGTTTAGGTGTCCAACGCATGTGGAAAGGACCAAAAGACCCATGACTTAAAAGCTGTCAAGGCCAATCGACGAGCCTGACTGACAGACCGTCGACTGACTTGCAGTCCGTCTTGGTAAGTCACCGAATGACTTCAGAGGATGGCCTTAAGTGGTCTTCAACCACGGCCTTGGATCACAAATCGTGGTGCCACCTATGGTCCGTAGGTCCTGGCATGGGTCAACCCTTAGCTAAAATTTTTCTAGGTTTCTGGGTAGGGGGTTGCAGGGGGCCAACCACTGACCCCACGTACGGTCCATAGGTGGCCCCGTTGGTGGCACCTGCAACTTTTGGAATTCTACGATTTGGTCTTCCTAACCTACGGGGTGTTGCATTATCTCCCACTTGGAAACATTTGTCCTCGAATGAAGACTAAACTAGGTGAGTATAGAGGGAAAGAGCTGAAACCCTACCACTAAGTACTGGAACTAAAATCTGACTGAACTAAGTTTCAAGAACATGCAAATATTTTGAAAATGCAAGTATAACTGAAGGAATTGAATTTTACGCTAGATTAATTGAAAGACTGGAGAGGAACTATTACCTAAAACTGGAATGGAATCGGAAGGAAAGAGATGAGGATACTTGGCATTCATGGCTGATTCTGCTTCCCAAGTAGCTCCCTCTATGGACTGACTCTTCCACAAAACCTTAACTGAAGCGACTTCTTTGTTTCTCAACTTTCGAACCTCTCGATCAAGAATTTCAACTAGCACCTCTTCATAAGTGAGACTATACTTCACAGCCACACTTTCCAATGGCACTATGGATGCTTGATCACCCACACACTTCTTCTATAACGAAATGTGAAAGATCGGATGGACCGCTGCTAATTCTGCTGGCAACTCTAAATCATAAGCAACTTTTCCAACTCTTTTCGAGATCCTGTAATGTCCTACATATCTAGGATTGAGCTTCCCTTTCTTGCTAAATCTCATCACACCCTTCATAGGTGACATCTTCATTAAAACCCAATCATCAATTTGGAAATCCAAGTCCGTTCTCCTTATATGTGCATAAGACTTCTGGCGACTCTAGTGATGGGTAAATTGGTATCTATTGTAATGACATGTTCCGTCGTTATAGAAAAGCCAATGGGGAAAAAATTTGGGTTAGAAACATTTTTCGTAGTAACTTGGAATTTCCCAACCTAGTCCAGATTTGGACGAAATAAAAGTCAGTGAGGTCTAGAGAAATCTGGTAACAAATGGGAGATCTAATAATAAATTTGATCGCATGACTAGATAACAATGACATTAAGGAACCCGTACGACTTTACGGAATTGAATTCGGGCGAGTAGAACTCCCGAAACTGATCTTAGCGTGAACGGGTTGTTTTTTAGTGTTATGGGTTGAAGGTGTGTTGTGAAATGAGAGTTTGGAACTCTTAATTTGACTCACTGGTACTGTGCAAGCCGCTGTGGCGGAATTATTACCGCCAGGGTGGGGCCACTGTAGCGGGATTAGGTTCGCTATGGCGTGACGGTTGCGAATTAAGTCGGAAATAAACCTCAAAATATTTATTTTCTACAACATTCATTCTTGCGAGCTAGGAGTCGAACCCAGGCGAGTTCTTGACCATTTTTTACCATTCTTGAGGCTAAGGGTAAGGTTTTTACTCCCGAATCTATTTTTCGATTCGTAGAAAGTAAATTCCTAAGTAATTATTATTAAGGAAGGGTTTTGGAACTGTTTGGATGGTGGGAAAAGCCCTATTTGGATATTGGGATCATGGGTTTAACCTAGGGTTCATAGTGTTGATGTTAATCTGGGTAATTAGACATTCTGTATTGATCCTCGTGTTATATTGATTGTTTTTATACCAAGAACAACTGGAAATAATCTGGAAAGGTAAGACTCAATTTTCTTAGGGGATTCAAGATTTGTTCGAGGTAGGTGATAGTTCTGATTTCATGTTGGTGTTATATGTATTTGTAATTACTTCATTATGATACATGTATGTATATGAAGGTTTCATTATTGATCACACTAATTGTAAATGATGATGATTGAAAAAGTGTATGCCATGAATCATGACTTGATTGTATGATTATGAGAATGCACATTGTGATTGTGATTTTGGCTTGTTGAATGGATCGGGTGTTACGTTCCGACACACTATCTTGGTTCAGGTGCCACTTTCTGCCGCATATATGGGATCGGGTGTCACATCCGACACACTAACTTGGATCGGGTATCATGTACCGGTACACTAATAAATTGGGTATGGGTTCCGTGAGAGGACTAATGAGTTGACATAAATGTATATCTTGAGATTGTGAAATTGTACGGTGTTTGTAAGTGATAATTGATATTATATATGCGCGGTGTATGCATTTTTATTATTATTGTAATGAATTATATGTGTTTCACCTATTGGGATTGCCGCATGATCCTACCAGTACACTGTGGTTGTGTACTGATACTGCACTTGTTCTTTTTTTGTTGAGTACTGGGCATCTTTAGGCGGCTATGGACATACGTTGTTTGGAAGACCAGTGATCGACTCGAATTCAAGGGTGAGCCAGTTCTTTCGGGATGCCATGAGTTCTCTTTTTGTTTATGTCCACATCTCTGGAATTATACTAGTACCCTAGATTTCTTATGTTTCATTGGGTTGTACCCATTTCCTTACACTTCTCTTCTTTGTTTGAGTTTTGGTAAATTGACTGACAAGTTCTAGGCATTATTTCCGCATTTTGTTACATAGGCTTTTGGAGTTTATGGGAACTCTATTTTTCCTTTAGCATTTAAACCTGCTTCGGTATCTTTAAATGCCTTAGTTTTGATTAAGTTGAGTAGTTCTTTGTTAGCTAATTAGTATTAATGGTTCTTCCACTGGAGGGTTAGTATGGGTGCCAATCACGATGGTCTGTGTTGTGACAGTACAAATCAGGAACCGATCTACACGCGATCTGAATGCTGAGGATCTAAACCAACATCACAAGAAGATTTAGAGCAGAGTATGCATCAGTACTTTTAAGGTACTGAACATGCAATATAAGATAAAGCTGAACAATATATACATAACTGAATAAAGCATACTGATCAATGATATAAGATAAACATGAAGAATATACTGAATAGGAACTAAATTTAATGCAATGACCAAGTTCATAACATACTGAAATTGAATACTGAAATATAATTTGTCACATGGTCTATGCACTAGAATTTGACTGTGGGAGCTACTATTAACCGATATTAAACCACGGGATCTCAATGTGGAGTGCGATGTGTACGCCCCATAGAGAGGACACAATATATCTTGCCAGGGGTATAAAGGCATGACTGGCGTGATCACTAAATCTGATGCTCACAGAGGGGAGAACCTATGGGGACACGTAGTTCTGGGACTATAAGGGTGACAGACCCTAGTCCAACCCTGTATTAAGCATAATCCTAAAAAGAATATGTACAATACAACACAACTGAAATAAACTAAATAGCTCAAGATTCTGACATGCTAACTTAAAATGCAACATTAAGAACTGATAATGAAACATTTGAAAACTGATGCATGTATATCTGTATAAACTAACCTAGCAGGTGTAAAACATGAACTAAACGAAGCTACACAACTAGGGTTCTAAATTTCATGCAAGAATTGGGCAACATAGTTACAAAAACATTATATTCTAATCAGGATTAATCTAATAGCTAAATTACAGCAATATTCTCAAGTTCTAGAAACCCTAAGTTTAAACATAATGAAGGGAATCCAAAATCTAAGTGAATTCTAGGGACCTAATGGGTGAAAGGAACCCACTAGTGAAATCCCACATACCTGTTGACGAATTACAAGGAGAAATGTTTCCATTTCAGGGATGGAACTGAGGGAAACCTGCTGCGTTCTTGGAGAGGGTTTGGTAGATTTTTTCTCTTTTCTTTTGCTTGGTTTGAAAGATATTTGGGAGAATGAAATGGTTAGGGTAAGGTCTGATTAAGTTACTAAGCTAAAACTTACCAAAATGACGTAGTGTAGGGGTTAAACGATGTAGTGTATGGGTTAAACGATGTAGTTTAGGTGTCCAACGCATAGGGGAAACACCAAAAGACCCATGATTTAAAAGATGTCAAGGCCAATCAATGAGCCTAACTGACGGACTGTCGATTGACTTGCAGTCCGTCCTGGTCTGTCGCCGACTGACTTCAAAGGATGGCCTTAAGGGGTCTTCAACCATAGCCCTGGACGTCAAACCGTGGTCCCACCTACGGTTCGTAGGTCCAGGCGTGGGTCGAACCTTACCTGAATTTTTTCTGGGTTTCTGGGTAGGAGAATGCTGGTGGCCAACCAATGACCCACCTACGGTCCGTGGGTAAACCTATGGTCCATAGGTGGCCTCGTTGGTGGCACCTGCAACATTTGGAATTCTATATTTTGGTCTTGCTAACTTACGGGGTGTTGCATTATCTCCCTCTATGGGCTGACTCCTCCACGAAACCTTAACTGAAGTGACTTCTTTGTTTCTCAACTTTCGAACCTGACGATCAAGAATTTTAACTAGCACCTCTTCATAAGTGAGACTATCCTTCACAGCCACACTTTCCAATGACACTATGGATGCTTGATCACCCACACACTTCTTCATCAACGAAATGTGAAAGACCGGTTGCACCACTGCTAGTTCTCCTGGCAACTCTAACTCATAAGCCACTTTTCCAAGTCTTTTCATGATCCTGTAATGTCCTAGATATCTAGGACTGAGCATCCCTTTCTTGCTAAATCTCATCACTCCCTTCATAGGTAACATCTTCAGGAAAACTCAATCATCAATTTGGAAATCCAAGTCCTATCTCCTTATTATGCATAAGACTTCTAGCGACTCTAGTGATGGGTAAATTGGTATCTATTGTAATGACCTGTCCCGTCGTTATAGAAAAGCCAATGGGGAAAAAATGTGTCGAAAAACTTTTTCGTAGTAACTTGGAATTTCGCAACCTAGTCCAAATTTTGACGAAATAAGAGTCAGTGAGGTCTAGGGAAATCTGGTAACAAATGGGAGAACTAATAATGAATTTGATCGGATGACTAGATAACTAAGACGTTAAGGAACTCGTAAGACTTTACGAAATCGAATTCGGGCGAGTAGAACTCCCGAAACTGATCTTAGCCTGAACGGGTAGTTTTTGAGTGTCATGGGTTGAAGGTGTGTTGTGAAATGAGAGTTTAGAACTCTTAATCTGTCTCACTGGTTCCGTCCAAGCCGATGTGGCAAAATTATTACCGCTAGGGTGGGGCCTCTGTAGCGTGATTAGGTCTGCTATGGCGTGACAGTCGCAAATTAAGTCAGAAATAAACCACAAAATATTTATTTTCTACAACATTCGATCTTGGGAGCTAGGAGGCGACCCCAGGCGAGTTTTTGACCGGTGTTCACCTTTCTTGAGGCTAAAGGTAAGGTTTTTACTCCCGAATCCGTCTTTCTATTCGTATAAAGTAAATTAATAGGAAATTATTGTTAAGGAAGGGTTTTGGAACTGTTTGGATGGTGGGAAAAGCCCTATTTGGATATTGGGATCATGGGTTTGAACTAGGGTTCATAGTTTTGATGTTAATCTGGGTAATTAGACATTGTTTATTGATCCTCATGTTATATTGATTGTTTGTATACCAAGAACAAGTGGAAATAATCCGTAAAGGGAGAATCAAGTTTCTTAGGGGATTGAAGCTTTGTTCGAGGTAGGTGATGGTTCTGATTTCATGTTGGTGTGATATGTATTTGTACTTACTTCATTATGATACATGTATATATGCGAATGTTTCTTTATTGATCACACTAATTGTAAATGAGGATGATTGAATAACTGTATGCCATGAATCATGGCTTGATTGTATGATTATGAGAATGCACATTGTTATTGTGATTTTGGCTTGTCGAATGGATCCGGTGCCACTTTCTGCCGCATATATGGGATCGGGTGTCACTTTCGACACACTAACTTGGATCGGGTATCATGTATCGGTACGATAATAGGTTGGGTATGGGTTTCGTGAGAGGACCAATGACTTGACATAATTGTATATCTTAAGATTGTGAAATTATACGGTGTTTGTAAGTGATAATTGATATTGTATATGCTCAGTGTGTGCATGTTTATTATTATTGTAATGAATTATATGTGTTTCACCTATTGGGATAGCCGCGTGATCCTACCAGTACACTATGGTTGTGTACTGATATTGCACTTGCTCTATCTTTGTTGAATACTGGGCATATTTAGGCGGCTATGGACATACCTCATTTAGAAGAACAATGATCGACTCAAATTCAAGGGTCAGCTAGTTCTTTCGGGGTGCCATGAGTTCTTTTTTTTTTGTCCACATCTTCGGACTTATACTAGTACCCTAGATTTCTTATGTTTCATTGGGTTGTACCTATTTCCTTAGACTTCTCTTCAATGTTTGAGTTTTGGTTCATTGACTTACAATTTCTAGGCATTATTTCCGCATTTTGTTGGATAGACTTTTTGAGTTGATGGGAATTCTATGTTTCCTTTAGCATTTAAACCTGTTTTGGGATCTTTAAATGCCTTAGATTTGATTGAGTTGAGTAGTTCTTGTTTAGCTAATTAGTATAAATGGTTTTCCCACCAGAGGGTTAGTATGGATGCCAATCACAATGGTCTGGGTCGTGACAGTACGGATCAGAAACCGATCTTCGCGCGATCTGAATACTGAGGATCTGAACCTACATCACAAGAAGATTTAGAGCAGAGTATGCGTCAGTACTTTGAAGGAACTGAACATGCAAGATAGTATAAAGCTGAACAATATATACATAAATGAACATGAACAATATACTGAATAGGAACTAAATTGAATGCAATGACCAAGTTCATAACATACTGAAACTGAATACTGAAATATAACTGGTAACATGGTCTATGCATTAGAATTTGACTGTGGGAGCTACTATTAACCGACATTAAACCACGTGATCTCAACATGGAGTGCGATGTATACCCCTCATAGAGAGGACACAATATATCTTTCCAGGGGTATAAAGGCATGACTGGCGTGATCACTAAATTTGATACCTACAGAGGGGACAACCTATGGGGGAACGTATTTCTGTGACTATAAGGGTGACAGACCCTAGTCTAACTCGGTATTAACCCTAATCCCAATAAGAATGTATACAATACAACACAACTGAAATAAACTGAATAGCTCAAGATTCTGACATGCTAACTTAAAATTCAACATTAAGAACTGATAATGAAACATTTGAAAACTGATGCATGTATATCTATATAAACTAACCTATTAAGTGTAATACATGAACTAAAAGAATCTACATAACTAGGGTTCTGAATTTCATGCAAGAATTAGGCAACATAGTTGCGAAAACGTAATAATCTAATTAGTATTAATCTAAAAGCTAAATTACAGCAATATTCTGAAGTTCTAGAAACCCTAAGTCTAAACATAATGAAGGGAATCAAGAATCTGAGTAAATTCTAGGGACCTAATAGGTTAAACGAACCCAATAGTGAAATCCCACATACTTGTTGACGAATTCCGTGGAGAAATGTTTCAATTTCGGGGATGGAACTGAAGGAAACCTACTGCGTTCTTGGAGAGGGTTTGTTAGATTTTTTCTCTATTTTTTTGGTTGGTTTGATCAATTTTTGGGAGAATGAATTGGTTAGGGTAAGGTCTGATTAAGTTACTAAACTAAAACTTACCAAAATGACGTAGTGTAGGGGTTAAACAACGTAGTTTAGGTGTCCAACGCATAGGGAAATGACCAAAAGACCCATGACTTAAAAGCTGTCAGGGCCAATCAATGAGCCTGACCGACGAACCGTCGACTGACCTGCAGTCTGTCCTGGTCAGTCTCCGATTGACTTCAGAGGATGCCCTTAAGGGGTCTTTAACCACGGCCCTGGACCACAAACCGTGGTCCCACCTACGGTCCGTAGGTCCTAGCGCGGGTCGACCATTAGCTAATTGTTTTCTGGGTTTCTGAGTAGGGGTTGTTGGTGGCCAATCACTGAACCCACCTACGGTCCGTGGGTAAACCTACGGTCCATAGGTGACCCCATTGGTGCACCTGCAGCTTTTGGAATTTTACATTTTGGTCTTCCTAACATACGGGGTGTTGCATTATCTTCCACTTGGGAACATTCGTCCTAGAATGAAGACTCAACTAGCTAAGTACGGAGGGAAAGAGCTGAAACCCTACCACTAAGTACTGGAACGGAAATCTGACTGAACTAAGTTGCAAGAACATGCAAATATTTTGAAAATGCAAGTATAATTGAAGGAATTGAATTTTACGCTAGATTAACTGAAAGACTGCTGAGGAACTATTACCTCAAACTGGAATAGAATCGGAAGGAAAGAGAGGATACTTGGCCTTCATGGCTGCTTCTGCTTCCCAAGTAGCTCCCTTTATGGACTGACTCCTCCACAAAATCTTAACTGAAGCGATTTCTTTGTTTCTCAACTTTCGAACCTGACGATCAATAATTTCAACTAGCACCTCTTCATAAGTGAGACTATCTGTCACAATCACACTTTTCAATGGCTTTATGGATGCTTGATCGTCCACACACTTCTTCAACAATGAAATGTGAAAGACCGGATGCACCGCTGCTAGTTCTGCTGGCAACTCTAACTCATATGCCACTTTTCCAACTCTTTTCAAGATCCTGTAAGGTCTTACATATATATGACTGAACTTTCCTTTGTTGATAAATCTCATCACTCCCTTCATAGGTGACACCTTCAGGAAAACCCAATCATCAATTTGGAAATCCAAGTCCCTTCTCCTTATGTCTACATAAGACTTCTGGCTACTCTAGTGATAGGTAAATTGGTATCTATTATAATGACCTGCCCCGTCACTATAGAAAAGCCAACGGGGAAATTTTTTGGGTCAGAAAACTTTTTCTAAGTAACTTGGAATTTCCCAACCTAGTCCAGATTTGGACGAAATAGGTGTCAGTGAGGTCTAGGGAAAATTGGTAACAAATAAGAGATCTTATAATGAATTTTATTGCATGACTAGATAACTAAGACTTTAAGTAACCCGTACAACTTTACAGAATTGAATTCGGGCGAGTAGAACTCCCAAAACTGATCTTAGCGTGAACGGGTAGTTTTTGAATGTCATGGTTTGAAGGTGTGTTGTGAAATGAGAGTTTAGGACTCTTAATATGACTCACTGCTTCCGTGCAAGTGGCTGTGGTAGAATTATTACCTCCAGGGTGGGGCCTCTGTAGCGGGATTAGGTCCGCCATGGCATGACAGTCGCGAATTAAGTCGGAAATAAACCCCAAAATATTTATTTTATACAACATTCGTTCTTGCGAGCTAGGAGACGACCCCCGGAGAGTTCTTGACCCTGTTTCACCATTCTTGAGGCTAAAGGTAAGGTTTTTACTCTTGAATCCATCTTTCGATTCGTAGAAAATAAATTCATAGGTAATTAATGTTGAGGAAGGGTTTTGGAACTGTTTGGATGGTGGGAAAAGCCCTATTTGGTTATTAGGATCATGGGTTTGTCCTATGGTTCATAGTTTTGATGTTAATCTGGATAATTAGACATTATGTATTGATCCTCATGTTATATTGAATGTTTGTATACAAAGAACAAGTGGAAAGAATCCATAAAGGGAAGAATCAAGTTTCTTAGGGGATTGAAGCTTTGTTCGAGGTAGGTGATGGTTTTGATTTCATGTTGGTGTGATATGTATTTGTACTTACTTCATTATGATACATGTATGTATACGAATGTTTCATTATTGATCACACTAATTGTAAACGAGGAAGATTGAATAATTGTACGCCATGAATCATGACTTGATTGTATGATAATGAGAATGCACATTGTGATTGTGATTGTGATTTTGGCTTGTTGAATGGATTGGGTGTAACATTCTGACACACTAACTTGGATCAGGTATCACATTGTGCCGCATATATGGGATCGGGTGTCACGTCCGACACACTAACTTGGATCGGGAATCATGTACCGGTACAGTAATAGTTTGGGTATGGGTTTCGTGAGAGGACCAATCACTTGACATAATTGTATATCTTGAGATTGTGAAATTGTACGTTGTTTGTAAGTGATAATTGATATTGTATATGCTCGGTGTATGCATGTTTATTATTATTGTAATGACTTATATGTGTTTCACTTATTGAGATAGCCGCGTGATCCTACCAGTATATTTTGGTTGTGTACTGATTCTGCATTTGCTCTTTCTTTGTTGAGTATTGGGCATCTTTAGGCGGCTATGGACATACCTTGTTTAGAAGACCAGTGATCAACTCGAATTCAAGAGTGAGCTAGTTCTTTCGGTCTGCCATGAGTTCTCTTTTTGTTAATGTCCACATCTCTGGACTTATACTAGTACCCTAGATTTCTTTTGGTTAATTGGGTTGTATCTATTTCCTTAGACTGCTCTTCTTTGTTAGAGTTTTGGTACATTGACTTTCAAGTTCTAGGCATTATTTCCGTATTTTGTTGGATAGAATTTTGGAGTTTATGGGAACTCTATTTTTCCTTTAGCATTTAAACTTGCTACGGTAGCTTTAAATGCCTTAGTTTTGATTAAGTTGTGTAGATCTTGGTTAGCTAATTAGTATTAATGGTTCTCCCACCGGAGGGTTAGTATGGGTGCCAATCACGATGGTCTGGGTCGTGACAGTACGGATCATGAACCGATCTACACGAGATCTGAATGATGAGGACATGAACCTACAGCACAAGAAGATTTAGAGCAGAGTATGCATCAGTACTTTAAAGGTACTGAACATGCAAGACAGGATAAAGCTGAATAATATATACATAACTGAATAAAGCATACTGATTAATGATATAAGATGAACATGAAGAATATACTGAACAAGAACTAAATTGAATGCAATGACGAAGTTCATAACATAATGAAACTGAATACTGAAATATAACGGGTAACATGGTCTATGCCCTAGAATTTGATTGTGGGAGATACTATTAACCGACATTAAACCACGTGATCTCAACGTGGAGTCCGATGTATACACCCCATCGAGAGGATACAATATATCTTGCCAAGGGTATAAATGCATGACTAGCGTGATCACTAAATCTGATGCCCACAAAGGGGACAACCTATGGGGGCACGTAGTTCTAGGATTATTAGAGTGACAGACCCTAGTCCAACTCAGTATTAAGCCTAATCCCAACAGGAATGTATAGAATACAACATAACTGAAATAAACTGAATAGCTAAAGATTCTGACATGCTAACATAAAATGCAACATAAAGAACTGATAATGAAACATTTGAAAACTGATGCATGTATATCTGTATAAACTAACCTAGCAAGTGTAATACATGAACTAAACGAATCTACACAACTAGGGTTCTAAATTTCATGCAAGAATTAAGCAACATATTTACGAAAACGTATTATTCTAATTAGTATTAATCTAATAGCTAAATTACAGAAATATTCTGAAGTTCTAGAAACCCTAAATCTAAACATAATGAAGAGAATCAAGAATCTGAGTGAATTCTAGGGACCTAATGGGTGAAAGGAACCCATTAGTGAAATCCCACGTACTTGTTAACGAATTTCATGGTGAAATCTTTCAATTTCGGGGATGGAACTGAGGGAAACCTGCTGCGTTCTTGGAAAGGGTTTAGTAGATTTTTTCTGTCTTCTTTTGCTTGGTTTGATCGATTTTTGGGTGAATGAATTGGTTAGGGTAAGGTCTGATTAAGTTACTAAGCTAAAACTTACAAAAATGATGTAGTGTAGCGGTTAAACGACGTAGTTTAGGTGTCCAACGTATAGGGGAAAGACAAAAAGACCCATGATTTAAAAGTTGTCAGGGCCAATTGACGAGCCTGACCGATGGACCGTCGACTGACTTGCAGTCCTTCCTTGTCAGTCGCCGACTGACTTAAGAGGATGGCCTGAAGGGGTCTTCAACCGTGGCCCTGGACCACAAACTGTGGTCCCACCTACGATCTGTAGGTCACGGCGTGGGTCAATCCTTAGCTGCATTTTTTCTAGGTTTATGGGTAGGGGGTTAATGGTGGCCAACCACGGACCACACGTACGGTCCGTGGGTAAGCCTACGGTCCATAGGTTCCCCCATTGGTGGAACCTGCAACTTTTGGTATTCTGCATTTTGATCTTCCTAACCTAAGGGGTGTTGCATTATCTCTCTCTTGGGAAAATTCATCCTGGAATGAAGACTAAACTAGCAAGGTATGAGGACAAGAGCTGAAACCCTACCACTAAGTACTTGAACTGAAATCTGACTGAACTAAGTTCCAAGATCATGCAAATATGCTAAAAATGCAACTATAACCGAAGGAACTTAATTTTATGCTAGATTAACTGAAAGACTGGAGAGGAACTATTACCTCAAACTGGAATGGAATCGGAAAGAAAGAGATGAGTTTACTTGGCCTTCATGGCTGCTTCTGCTTCCCAAGTAGCTCCCTCTATTGACTGACTCCTCCACAAAACCATAACTGAAGCGACTTCTTTGTTACTGAACTTTCGAACCTGACGATCAAGAATTTCAATTGGCACCTCTGCATAAGTGAGACTATCTTTCACAGCCACACTTTCCAATGGCACTATTGATGCTTGATCACCCACACAGTTCTTCAACAATAAAATGTGAAAGACCAGATGCACCGCTGCTAGTTCTGTTGCCAACTCTAACTCATAATCCACTTTTCTAACTCTTTTCAAGATCCTATAAGGTCCTACATATCTAGGACTGAGCTTCCCTTTCTTGCCCAATCTCATCACTCCCTTCATAGGTGACACCTTCAGGAAAACCAATCATCAATTTGGAAATCCAAGTCCCTTCTCCTTATGTCTGCATAAGACTTGTGGCGAACCTAGTGATGGGTAAATTGGTAATTATTGTAATGACCTGTCCTGTCGTTACAGAAAAGTCGACGGGGATAATTTTTGGGCCGGAAAACTTTTTCTTAGTAACTTGGAATTTCCCAACCTAGTCTAGATTTGGACGAAATATAAACTAGTGAGGTCTATGGAAATCTAGTAACAAATGGGAGATCTAATAATGAATTTGATCGCATAACAAGATAACTAAGACGTTAAGGAACCCGTACGACTTTATGGAATTGAATTCGGGCGAATAGAACTCCCAAAACTGATCTTAGCGTGAATGGATAGTTTTTGAGTATCATGGGTTGAAGGTGTGTTGTGAAATGAGAGTTTAGAACTCTTAATCTGATTCACTGGTTCCGTGCGAGCTGCTGTTGTGGAATTATTACCGTCAAGGTGGGGACTCTGTAGCGGGATTAGGTCTGCTATGGCATGACAGTCGCGAGTTAATTCGGAAATAAACCCCAAAATATTTATTTTCTACAACATTCGTTCTAGCGAGCTAGGAGACGACCCTAGGGGAATTCTTGACTGTTTTTCACCATTATTGAGGCTAAAGGTAAGGTTTTTACTCCCGAATCCATCTTTCGATTTGTAGAAAGTAAATTCATAGGTAATTATTGTTAAGGAAGGGTTTTGGAAAGGTTTGGATGGTGGGAAAAGCCCTATTTGGATATTGGGATCATGGGTTTGACCTATGATTCATAGTTTTGATGTTAATATGGGTAATTATACATCGTGTACTGATCCTCGTGTTATATTGATTGTTTGTATACCAAGAACAAGTGGAAAAAATCCGAAAAAGGAAGAATCAAGTTTCTTAGGAGATTCAAGCTTTGTTCGAGGTATGTGATGGTTCTGATTTCATGTTAGTGTGATATGTATTTGTAATTACTTCATTATGATACATGTACATATACAAATGTTACATTATAGTTCACACTAATTGTAAATGAGGATGATTGAATAATTGTATGCCATGAATCCTGATTTGATTGTATGATTATGAGAATTGACATTGTGATTGTGATTTTGGCTTGTTGAATGGATAATGTGTTACGTTTAGACAAACTAACTTGGATCCGGTGCCACGTTCTACCACATATATGGAATTGGGTGTCACATCCGACACACTAACTTGGATCGGGTATCATGTACCGGTACACTAATAGTTTGGGTATCGGTTTCGTGAAAGGACCAATTACTTGACATAATTGTATATCTTGAGATTCTGAAGTTATACGTTGTTTGTAAGTGATAATTGATATTGTATATGCTTGGTGTATGCATGTTTATTATTATTGTAATGACTTATATGTGTTTCACCTATTGGGATAGCCGCGTGATCCTACCAGAAAATTGTGGTTGTGTACTGATTCTGCACTTGCTCTTTCTTTGTTGAGTACTGGGAATCTTTAGGTGGCTATGGACATACCTCACTTAAAAGACCAGTGATCGACTCGAATTTAAGGGTGAGCCAGTTCTTTCGGGCTGCAATAAGTTCTCATTTTTTTTATGTCCACATCTTCGGACTTATACTAGTACCTTGTATTTCTTATTGTTAATTGGGTTGTACCTATTTCCTTAGACTTCTCTTTTTTGTTAGAGTTTTGGCACATTGACTTTCAAGTTCTAGGCATTATTTCCGCATTTTGTTGGATAGACTTTTGGAGCTTATGGGAACTCTATTTTTCCTTTAGCATTTAAACTTGCTTCGGCATCTTTATATGCCTTAGTTTTGATTAATTTGTGTAGTTCTTGGTTTGCTAATTAGTGTTAATGGTTCTCCCACCGGAGGGTTAGTATGGGTGCCAATCACGATGGTCTGGGTTGTGATAGTACGGACCAGGAACCGATCTGTAGGTGATCTGAATGCTAAGGACCTGAACCTACATCACAAGAAGATTTAGAGCAGAGTATGCGTCAGTACTTTTAAGGTACTGAACATGCAAGATAGGATAAAGTTGAACAATATATACATAACTGAACAAAGCAAACTGATCAATGATATAAGATGAAGATGAAGAATATACTGAACAAGAACTAAATTGAATGCAATGACCAAGTTCATAACATACTGAAACTGAATACTGAAATAAAACTGGTAACATGGTCTATGCACTAGAGTTTGACTGTGGGAGCTACTATTAACCGACATTAAACCACGTGATCTCAACGTGGAGTCCGATGTATATTCTCCATCGAGAAAACACAATATATCTTGCCAGGGGTATAAAGGCATGACTGGCATGATCACTAAATCTGATGCCCAGAAAGGGGACAACCTATGGGGGCACGTAGTTCTCGGACTATAAGGGTGACAGACCCTAGTCCAACTCTGTATTAAGCATAATCCCAACAAGAATGTGTACAATACAACACAACTAAAATAAACTGAATAGCTTAAGATTCTGAAATGCTAACTTAAAATGCAACATTAAGAAGTGATAATGAAACATTTGAAAATTGATGCATGTATATCAGTATAAACTAACCTAGCAAATGTAATACATGAACTAAACGAATCTACACAATTAGGGTTCTAAATTTCATGCAAGAATTCGGCAACATAGTTACAAAAACGTAATATTCTAATAAGGATTAATCTAATAGCTAAATTACAGCAATAATCTGAAGTTCTAGAAATCCTAAGTCTAAACTTAATGAAGAGAATAAAAAATCTGAGTGAATTCTAGGGACCTAATGGGTGAAAGGAACCCACTAGTGAAATCCCATATACCTGTTGACGAATTTCACAGAAAAATCTTTCAATTTCGGGGATGGAACTGAGGGAAACCTACTACGTTCCTGGAGAGGGTTTGGTAGATTTTTTCTCTCTTCTTTTTCTTGGTTTGATCAATTTTTGGGAGAATTAATTGGTTAGGGTAAGGTCTGTTTAAGTTACTAAGCTAAAACTTACCAGAACGACGTAGTGTAGGGGTTAAACGACGTAGTTCAGGTGTCCAACACATAGGGGAAAGACCAATATACCCATGACTTAAAAGCTGTCAGGGCCAATCGACGAGCCTGACGGATAGACCGTCGACTGACTTGCAGTCCGTCCTGGTCAGTCCCCGATTGACTTCAGAGAATGGCCTTGAGGGGTCTTCAACCACGGCCCTGGATAACAAACCGTGGTCACACTTACGGTTCGTAGGTCCTAGCGTGGGTCGACCCTCAGCTGATTTTTTTTTTGTTTCTGGGTAGGGGGTTGCAGGTGGCCAACCACGGACCCCACCTACGGTCATGGGTTAACCTAAGGTCCATAGGTGGTCTCGTTGGTGGCACCTGTAACGTTTGGAATTTTGCATTTTGGTCTTCCTAACATACGGGGTGTTGCATTATCTCCTCCTTGGGAACATTCGTCCTTGAATGTAGACTAAACTAGCTGAGTATGGAGGGAAAGAGCTGGAACCCTACCACTAAGTACTATAACTTAAATCTGATTGAACTATGTTCCAAGAACATGCAAATATGTTGAAAATTCAAGTATAACTGAAGGAACTGAATTTTACGCTAGATTAATTGAAAGACTGGAGAGGAACTATTACCTCAAACTGGAATGGAATCGGAATGAAAGAGATGAAGATACTTGGCCTTCATGGCAGATTCTGCTTCCCAAGTAGCTCCCTCTATTGACTGAATCCTCCACAAAACCTTAACCAAAGCGACTTCTTTGTTTCTCAAATTTTGAACCTGACGATCAAGAATTTCAACTGGCACCTCTTCAATAGTGAGACTATACTTCAGAGCCACACTTTCCAATGGCACTATGGATTCTTAATCACCCACAAACTTCTTCAACAACGAAATGTGAAAGACCGGATGCACCGCTGCTAGTAATGTTGCCAACTCTAACTCATAATCCACTTTTCTAACTCTTTTCAAGATCCTATAAGGTCCTACATATCTAGGACTGGGCTTCCCTTTCTTGCCAAATCTCATCAATTTGGAAATCCAAGTCCCTTCTCCTTATGTCTGCATAAGACTTTTGGCGACCCTAGTGATGGGTAAATTGGTAATTATTGTAATGACCTGTCCCGTCGTTACAGAAAAATCGACGGGGAAATTTTTTGGGCCGGAAAACTTTTTCGTAGTAACTTGGAATTTCCCAACCTAGTCCAGATTTGGACGAAATATAAACCAGTGAGGTCTAGGGAAATCTAGTAACAAATGGGAGATCTAATAATGAATTTGATCGCATAACAAGATAACTAAGACGTTAAGGAACCCGTACGACTTTATGGAATTGAATTCGAGCGAATAGAACTCCCGAAACTGATCTTACCGTGAATGGGTAGTTTTTGAGTATCATGGGTTGAAGGTGTGTTGTGAAATGAGAGTTTAGAACTCTTAATCTGATTCACTGGTTCCGTGCGAGCCGCGGTTGTGGAAATATTACCGTCAAGATGGGGACTCTGTAGCGGGATTAGGTCCGCCATGGCGTGACAGTCACGAATTAAGTCGGAAATAAACCCCAAATTATTTATTTTCTATAACATTTGTTCTGGCGAGCTAGGAGACGAACCCATGCGAGTTCTTGACCCTTTTCCCCCATTCTTGAGGCTAAGGGTAAGGTTTTTACTCCCGAATCCGTCTTTCGATTTGTAGAAAGTAAATTCATCGGTAATTATTGTTAAGGAAGGGTTTTAGAACTGTTTGGATGGTGGGAAAAGCCTTATTTGGATATTAGGATCATGGGTTTGACCTAGGGTTCATAGTTTTGATGTTAATATGGGTAATTAGACATCGTGTATTGATCCTCGTGTTATATTTATTGTTTGTATACCAAGATCAAGTGGAAACAATCCGGAAAGGGAAGAATCAAGTTTCTTAGGGGATTCAAGCTTTGTTCGAGGTAGGTGATGATTCTAATTTCATGTTGGTGTCATATGCATTTGTAATTACTTCATTATGATACATGTATGTGTACAAATGTTTCATTATTGATCAGACTAGTTGTAAATGAGGATGATTGAATAATTGTATGCCATGAATCATGACTTGATAGAATGATTATGAGAATGCACATTGTGATTTCGGTTTGTTGAATGGATCAGGTGTTACGTCCCGACACACTAACTTGGATCAGGTGCCACGTTCTGCCGCATATATGCGATCGGGTGTCACGTCCGACACACTAACTTGGGTCGGGTATCATGTACCGGTACACTAATAGTTTGGGTATGGGTTCCGTGAGAGGACCAATGACTTGACATAATTGTATATCTTGAGACTGTGAAATTGTACATTGTTTGTAAGTGATAATTGATATTGTATATGCTCGGTGTATGTATGTTTATTATTATTGTAATGACTTATATGTGTTTCACCTATTGGGATAGCCGCGTGATCCTACCAGTACACTGTGGTTGTGTACTGATATTGCACTTGCTCTTTCTTTGTTGAGTACTGGGCATCTTTAGACGGCTCTGGACATACTTCGTTTAGAAGACCATTTCGGGTTGCCATGAGTTCTCTTTTTTGTTTATGTCCAGAACTCTGGACTTATACTAGTACCCTAGATTTCGTTTGGTTAACTGGGTTATACCTATTTCCTTAGACTTCTCTTCTTTGATAGAGTTTTGGTACATTGACTTTCAAGTTCTAGGCATTATTTCCGCATTTCGTTGAATAAACTTTTGGAGTTTATGGGAACTCTATTTTTCCTTTTGCATTTAAACTTGTTTCGGTATTTTTAAATGCCTTAGTTTTGATTAGGTTTTGTAGTTCTTTGTTAGCTAATTAGTATTAATGGTTCTCCCACCGGATGGTTAGTATGAGTGCCAATCACGATGGTCTGGGTCCTGATAGTACGGATCAGGAACCGATCTACGGGCGATCTGAATGCTAAGGACCTGAACCTACATCACAAGAAGATTTAGAGCAGAGTATGCGTCAGTACTTTTAAGGTACTGAACATGCAAGATAGGATAAAGCTGAACAATATATACATAACTGAATAAAGCATACGGATCAATGATATAAAATGAATATGAAAAATATACTGAACAAGAACTAAATTGAATGCAATGACCAGGTTCATGACATACTGAAACTAAATACTGAAATATAACTGGTATCATGGCCTATGCACTAGAATTTGACTATGGGAGCTACTATTAACCAACATTAAACCACGTGATTTAAACGTGCAGTCCGATGTATACTCCACATAGAGAGGACCCAATATATCTTGCCAGGGGTATAAAGGCATGACTGGCGTGATCACTAAATCTGATGCCCACAGAGGGGACAGCCTATGGGGGTACGTAGTTCTAGGACTATAAGGGTTACAGACCCTAGTCCAACTCGGTATTAAGCCTATTCCTAACAAGAATGTGTACAATAGAACACAACTGAAATAAACTGAATAGCTCAAGATTCTGACATGCTAACTTAAAATGCAACATTAAGAAATGATAATGAAACATTTGAAAACTGATGAATGTATATCTGTATAAACTAAGCTAGCAAGTGGAATACATGAACTAAGCGAATCTACACAACTATGGCTCTAAATTTCATGCAAGAATTAGGTAACATAGTTATGAAAATGTAATATTCTAATTAGGATTATTCTAATAGCTAAATTACAGCAATATTCTGAAGTTCTGGAAACCCCAAGTCTAAACATAATGAAGGGAATCAAGAATCTGAGTGTATTCTAGGGACCTAATGGGTGAAAGGAACCCACTAGTGAAAGCCCACATACCTATTGACGAATCCCACGGAGAAATCTTTCAATTTCGAGGATGGAACTGAGGGAAACCTGCTGCGTTTTGGAGAGGGTTTGGTAGATTTTCTCTCTCGTCTTTTGGTTGGTTTGATCGATTTTTGGGAGAATGAATTGGTTATGGTAAGTTTTGATTAAGTTACTAAGCTAAAACTTACCAAAATGACGTAGTGTAGGCGTTAAACGACGTAGTTTAGGTGTCTAATGCATAGGGGAAAGACCAAAAGTCCCATGACTTAAAAGCTGTCAGGGCCAATCGATGAGCCTGACCTACGGACCATCGATTGACTTGCAGTCCATCCTGGTCAGTCGCCGACTGACTTCAGAGATGGCCTTAAGGGGTCTTCAACCTCGGCCCTGGACCACAAACCGTGGTCCCACCTACGGTCCATAGGTCCTGGCGTGGGTCGACCCTTAGCTACAATTTTTCTGGGTTTCTGGGTAGGGGGTTGCAGTTGGCCAACCACGGACCCCACCTACGGTCCGTGGGTAAACCTACGGTCCATAGGTGTCCCCGTTGGTGGCATCTGCAACTTTTGAAATTCTGCATTTTGGTCTTTCTAACCTACGGGATGTTGCATTATCTCCCCCTTGGGAACATTCATCCTTGAATGAAGACTAAACTAGCTGAGTACCTCAAAATGGAATGGAATTGGAAGGAAAGAGATAAGCATACTTGGATTTCATGGCTGCTTCTGCTTCCCAAGTAGCTCCATCTATGGACTGACTCCTCCACAAAACCTTAACTGAAGCGACTTCTTTGTTTCTCAACTTTCGAACCTGACAATCAAGAATTTCAACTAGCACCTCTTCATAAGTGAGACTATCTTTCACAGCCACACTTTCCAATGGCACTATGGATTCTTGATCACCCACACAGTTCTTCAATAACGAAATGTGAAAGACCGGATGCACCGCTGCTAGTTCTGTTGGCAACTCTAACTCATAAGCCACTTTTCCAAGTCTTTTCAAGATCCTGTTAGGTCCTACATATCTAGGATTGAGCTTCTCTTTCTTGCCAAATCTTATCACTTCTTTCGTAGGTGGCACCTTCAGGAAAACCCAATTATCAATTTGGAACTCCATGTCCCTTCTCCTTATGTCTGCATAAGACTTCAGGCGACTTTAGGCTGTCTAAAGTCTATGTCTGATGAGTTGAACTCTTTCCATAGTATCATGAATCGTATCTGAATACTGGAATGGTAACTATTATTATAGGAAAACTCTATAAGAGGAAGGTGATCATCTCATTGAAGTCGATCACGCAAGCTCTTAACATGTCCTCTAACGTTTGAATGGTACGCTCTGACAGACCATCAATCTGTGGATCAAATGTTGTGCTTATATTAACCTGAGTACCAAGACCTTTCTGAAATGACTTCCAGAAATAAGAGGTAAATTGAGGACCTCTATCTGAGATGATACATAAAGGAACCCCATGCAACCTAACTATCTCATTAATGTAAAGCTTGGCGTAGTCCTCCGCTGAATCTGTAGTCTTAACAGCCAAAAAGTAAGCAGACTTAGTAACTCTGTGTATTATCACCCAAATATAGTCATGCTGTCTGCAAGTACGAGGTAAAACTGCAATGAAGTCCATGTTTATCACTTCCCACTTCCATGTAGGAATGTTAATCTCTTGAGTCATACCTCCTGGGTTTTGATCTTCTACCTTCACCTGCTGACAATTATGGCACTTAGCCACAAAATCTGCTATATCCTTTTTCATGCCATTCCACCAAAAGACTTCCTACAGATCAAGGTACATCTTAGTGGCACCTGGATGAATAGAATACCTGGAGTTTTGGGCTTCTGTAAGAATCTGCTATCTCAACTCACCCATCTTCGGAACACATATCTGACCCTGGTAGCGAAGTACACCATCTCCCCCTCGGGAGAAAACCTCAACTTTTTGCTGAAGAACTGCACCCTTCAATTGAAGCAATATAGGGTCATATGGTACTCCTAAGCGATCTAGCCGATAAACATCCTTTTATAATTCCTTCCTTTCCTCCTAAACATGCGCTACACTACCCATCGATAGTTTGCTTGTAAAGACCCGAGAGCACCCCCTAGTCGTTACTGCCGTACTCGAGCTCGAAGAGGTCTTATACAAGCCCTTAGCATTCGTCATAATATGTATCATAGAATAAAATCACAGAAAATTTAAAACTTTTACTTTGGAAGTTCAACTTCACTTCATTTATGAAAAATAGAATCTAACTTCGTCACAATGCACCATCTAGACATAGAAGTATCGAAAATGGGAATTAGCCCTTACATCAATAGAAGTCTTGAAAATAGGAAGTACAACAATGTCTTTCAACATAAGCAAAGAACTAAACATAGAAGCTAGATCATAGGGTCTTGTCCTCAGACTTGAGAACTCACCAACTTGGGGAAGCAACTCCAAGTGTCTTGAAAATTAAGCTTGAATCCTCAATGGCCCGAACCTAAATGTTTGGGGAAAAGGGAGAAAATATGGGTTATTACAACACACGTACTAGGTATGGCTACTATGCAGGTATTGTCTAAGCACTCTATTCATCAAGTCCGAAAATGACACCGGAGCATTAGTCAACCCAAACAACATTACCAAAAACTCATAATGACCATACCGAATTTGAAAATCTGTCTTTAGAATGTCATCATCTTTCACCCTCAGTAGGTGATAACCCGATCGCAAATCAATCTTAGAGAAATAACTTGCCCCTTGAAGTTGGTCGAATAAATCATCTATCCTTGGGAGAGGATACTTGTTCTTGATGGTCACCTTGTTCAACTGTCTATAATTAATGCACATACAAAGAGAACATTCCTTCATTCTAACGAACAAAGCTGGAGCACCACATGGAGAGATACTTGGTTGGAGGAAACCCTTATCCAACAAGTCCTTTAACTGTTATATCAACCCCTTAAGTTCTGCCGGAGCCATACAATAAGGAGGAATAGAGATAGGTTGTGTATCTGGGAGAAGGTCAATACCGAGGTCTATTTACCGTTCGGGAGGAATACTAGGTAAGTCATCTCAGAACATTTCTAGAAACTCATTGACAACGGGGACCTACTCAAGAGAAGGGGTTTCATAATCTATATTCCTCACCCTTACTAAATGGTAAAAGCAACCCTTAGAAATCATCTTTCTAGCATTAAGATAAGAAACAAACTGACCCTTAGGCATAAATTTTCCCTCTTTCCACACTAGGATAGGCTCATTCGGGAAATGGAACTTGACTACACAAGTTCTACAATCAATAGAATCATAGCATGAGTGCAGCCAATCCATACCCAAGAAAACATTAAAATCTAACATGTCAAGCTCTACCAAGTCAACAAGAGAAACTCAATAGGACAAGGATACGAGACACTTTCTATAGACTCTAGCGACCACAGAATCACCAACAGGAGTAGAGACAGAAAAAGGTTCTAAGAACACATTGGGGAGCACATAAAACCTCATAGCCACACATGGCATCACAAAAGACAAGGTAGCACCGGGATCAAGTAAACCATATACATCAAGTTGACAAACTTTCAACATACTGGTAAACATATCCTTGGAACTCTCTTGTTAACCTCTAGTTTGAAGAACATAGAAACGGTTTCACTTAGGAGAATTGGGACATGAACCACTAGGAGTAGCTTGCTTGCCTTCTCTTCTTTTAGCCTTAAGCATCGAACAATCCCTACTTTTGTGACCACTTTTACCACAACCATAATAGCCATTTGTGCCGGCTAGACACCTACCATCATGCTTCCTTCCACACTTAGTACAAGTAGATATGGGCAATGAAGATCCACTACCTCCTTGAGGCTTAGGGTTAGACACCCTATCTTGGTTGAACTTTTGAGGAGCATTAGAGAAACATTGATCGGGAAACCTTTGTCGGAATCTTGGACGACCTTGTTCGTCAGACCTTGTGTTAGAGAAATTACCATCACCGGTCTTAGCCCTTTTTGCCTCCCTAGACCTTCCCTTTAGTTTATATTCCTCAATTTGTTGGGCATGTACCATGAGACTAGAGATGTCCATTTAATGAATGAGAATTGTGGTTCGGCATTCTTTAACCACCATTTCAGAAAAACCTAATAAAACCTTACTTATTCTAGCCCTCGAATCCGCAACCATTGATAGAGAATACTTAGGCAATTGAGTGAACTTTAGAGCATATTCACTCACACTCATACTTCTTTGTCGAAGATTAATGAACACTAGAACCTTAGCTTCCCTCATTTCTAGGGGAAAGAATCTATCAAGAAACGCGGCTTTAAACTTCTCCAAATTGAGAGGACATGCATCTTCCGGTTTCCCTTCCTTCCATTCGTTATACCACACTTGAGACATACCTTTAAATTGGTAAGCGGCCAACTCCACCTTTTCCACCGGCGTGACTCCCATGATAATCAAAATCTTATAGACCTTATCGATAAACTCTTGAGGATATTCTGCAACTTTAGAACCATGAAACTCTAGAGGGTTCATCCTTTTAAAGTCCCTCACTTTTGAAGCCACCGAATTCACATTTGAGCTTATGGGAACCACAACCTCACTATTGGCTTGGGTCTAACCGCTTGAGCCTACACTTGAAAAGCAACCCTAAAGTACGCATTAGAAACATGCTCAGCCAAAGGATCGACTGAAACTTGAGGGGCTTGGGGAGGAGCTTCTTGATCCGCAATCTCCCTCGCATTACTTCTAGCAAAAGCTCTTCGGGTAGCCATATCCAGAAGAACACAGGACAAGGATTAGGAAAGAGACCTTATAGTTTTAAACTCTATCGCACGACTTAAGAGTTATGAAAGAAGTGGAGTTTCCTAATCATTTTGTAGCGTCTCGTTCATAAATGTGGCACGCTTTACAGTCATGAACAAGAATCTACTAGACGTGGCTTATGAGACATCCTAGGACCATCCTAAACCTTGTGCTCTGATTACCAAGTTAGTCACGACCCAGGGGTACCCCTAGATGTAACATGGTGTATAGGACCCCGAAAGACTCCATACAAGCCACTTAGCTCCATAACATAAGAAATAGAACAATAGGAGTAAAACAATAGTCCAAGTAAAAAATATTTTATAAAATGAAAAGCGGAAGTCAAAACTCTTGTCTCAACATAGCAATAAGAGTAAAACAATGGTCCAAATTCCAATTTTTTTTATAAAATGAAAAGAGGAAGTCTAAACTCTTGTCTCAACATAGCCATCTAATATAATAAAATGAAAATGGGCCTAGACCATACATAATGCTCAAGAGAGGATTACAAGAAGGAAACTAAAACAATAACTCTGTCCTCGAAGCCTCAGGACTCACCAGAGCTCGGGAAATCACAGACATAACAACTAGCCACGAGACTAGAAAAACTGTCTGTCGGACCCTACATTTGGGAAAAATGTAGGCAAGAGTATGCGTTCGTACAAAACAATGTACCAAGTATGATAGCCATTCATCAAACATTTTGAAAATGCTAAAAAGGGACATTTCATTTCATGACATGCAATTGACAAAGTTAAACATGATATGAAAGAGTTATAAAACATAAGTCATAAATCATGGTCATTGCAGGCTAAGTTCTTCTTTAAAAGTTTAGAAATCATATGCGATGCTTCTATAAGTAACCTTAGTTCATTCTTACTTGTGGGGAAATTAGCCTTAACCAACATGAGAGCATGTGAGCTATAACATGGAATCCGGTGTCTAACCTATACAGAAAAGAGGTTGTTCTACTTGCCTAAGGTAGAACCTTGAACTTCTAGCTTAAGTGGATCCACTAGCTAATCAACCTATGTTGGCACATAGTGATGGGATAAAGAGATTGCTACTAGAAACTCAGACTCTACTTTGTGAAAGCTTCCATCTCATGAGATTACTTTTGAAAACTACACTATACTACGTGAGTGCTTCCATCTCATATACAATATCCAGTCAGTGCTAAGCATAAATTCCCATGGAATAGCCATTTCTTACTTGACTTCATTACTCATGAAAAGGTGAACTTGGACAACCAGTTCAAGCTAGTTTCATTAAGATAGCTCCTAGTCTTTGATTCAATTGGGTAAGAAAGCCTTTCAACTTTAGAATCCTTTCTATGTGAGAAAACCTTTCATATCATGCCAGTATGTATTTTAGTGAGAATATCATTTTACAACACAACATCATCATTGGTACTTTACTCTTAAATCAACCTTAAAATATTTTCATAGATTTCATAAAATAATGCATAAGTCCATAATTCACCTCTTTGAGGTCAAAAACCAATTTCAATCAACTCATAGAAAACATGGGTTAGATATGGATTTCATCATAAGTTCATGTAAAACTAGTAGTACATGCTCAATTTCATAAAACTCTTCCTTGAAGATTAAAATCCCTCAACTTATGGTTCATAACTTGAAAACATAGGGATCACATGGGTTCTTATGGAAATTCATCATAAAAGCATTGCAATTCACTAATTCATGCATAGAAGATCATAATTAACTTATTAAAATCAATATTAAAGAGAACCCATGATAATAGATGAAAATTCTAACTCAATTAGGGAATTCTACCTTTTGAAATAGATAGATTTTAGTAACTCCATGGATGAAAGGAATCCATTGATGAAAACTATCAAACCTTAACTCCAAATTCTAGCCTTTAATGGAGAAATTGGAACCTTAGCTTGAACCCTAGGTTAATCCTTCTTATTCTTCTTCTTCTTCTTCTTCAAGTTTTTAGAGAGAGAATATTCAAGAGGAATTGGTTTTCTTTTGGGAATTTGGAAGAATAAAAAAATGGGGTGAATTTGGAGGTTAAAAGGCTTATATAGGGGGGGGGGGTTTTCTAAATATAGGCAAAATAAAATAGTATATGAATTAATTAATTAGAAAGAAGACCCAACTGCCCTTGAAAATAACTGCCAATCAGTGCCAATCAGTGAACCACGACACGACCATCGACGAACCGTGGATGGACCTATGGTCCATCCTTCATAATCGTGGCTAGTTGTCATAGACTTTTGTCCAGCCAACGGCCACTGGACCATGAGGCGTGGTCCCACCTACAATCTGTAGGTGTGTCACGACCGGAGTCAAGGCCCCGGATGCGACACGGCGTACAAGACTTCGAAAATCCTCATACAAGCCTCATAGCATTTCATTGCATTCGGTATAGAAATAGTGCAGAATTTAAACTCATTTAAATCCAAAATATCAAAACTTCATTTAAAGGAAAACTTGGAGTACAACGGAAATCTAAGTCTCACATGGCCATGTTAGACCCAAGCTTAAACCCTAATAGAGACACAACCCTTTCCAATAAAAAACAACTACTAAAAATGTCTATTACATGAAATAAGGAAACATAAGTCTTGTCCTTGAACCATGAGAACATACCAAGACTTGGAGGAAAGAAATCCAACACTTCAAACTAGCTAGGAGGAATCACTTGCCGGAACCTACATTTGTAGTAAAAACAATGAAGAATATGGGTTAGTACACAAAAATGTACTAAGTATGATGACCATGCAAAACTATGCTTTAAAAGGGGACATTTTGGTTGGAACCATGCATTATGCCACAATAATAAGTAAACACCTCCACCTTTCAAGTGGATCAACATCAAGTTAACAATTCTAGATCAACAAGTAGTTTCTCATATATTGCCTTTAAGGCCATAAACCTCACATAACAATACACCAACAATGCACCATAAATTAAGCATGGGTAATGACATACTTCAACAATCTAAAGTCATTTAAACAAGTTCTATTCAAATCCATTCATTATCAAGCAACCCACTTCATAAATGAATAAACTAGGAATAGAGAGAAATCATGGGTTCATGGAGTACGTTCATGTTAAATCATCAATATAACAACAATATAACCATAATATACCATTAGAAACCTTTTAAAGCCATTTGGTCAAAGAACCCATGCGATTGAGTAAAACCCTAGATTTTTCATGAACTTGAAATCTTTACAAGTTTACTTAGAAATTGACTCTAGGGTGAAAGCTAACCCTAGATGAAGGATCACCATACCTTTGGTAAGATTTCCCAAGAAATTTGAAGAAGAAAGCCTTGAATCCAAAACCCTAGCTCCCACTTCTTCTTCTTCCTTGAGTTAGAGAGAAATATAGAGAGAAAGAGAACTTTGGGATTTGATTTGGGAAAAATGAGAGAATGACTAGTTTAAAAGACTTAAAACCATATATATTTATCATATAAACCATTTAAAATCAACCCCAGATAATAAGATATTAAAACGAAATTACCAAAAAACACCAACTTGAGGCAGCCCGTCAGGGACCACACCCAACTAAACGGGTCATGAGGGGCTCCAAGGCTCATGGTGGTGCCCGTGGTCCTTAAGGAAGTGTGCGTCCCATCCTTGCCAAGACCTCGAAGGCCAAGGCAAGTCCACGGAAGCTCCCACGATCGGTGGTTCACACCACGAGTCGTGGTGAAACTCATGGTGGTCATGGGGCATCATCTAGGCAAAGTTTCCTTGCCTCCCTTGAGTCTAAGTGAACTCCAAGTTCACTTTAACTGACCGTCTAGGGCACCATGGCTCGTGGTGGAGCCGTGAACTTTGGGACAGTAACTCCCTCAACTTGCAACTTATCCCACCAAGCTAAGGTAACCCCACGAGCCTTCCCACGACCGGTGGTCATAACCAAGAGTCGTAAAGTGGCTCGTGAAGGGGTTCCTTGTCTTGGCACAAAACTTGAGCATGGTGCCTTGCCACCATGGGTGGCACCACGGCTCGTGGTGGCCACCACGGGTCGTGAAGACCCTCGTGGTCTTGGGAGGCAGTAGCTAGGACTAGTTTTAGGTAGCCTAGGTTCCCAAACCATGGCCTACACCCAAAACCCTTAGGCTTTGCCCTTAACTCATGACCTTAACCCCACGTTTATGCTCTTGTTTAACCTATCATTTTCCGAGTCGTTATATTATCCCCAAGTTAGAAACATTCGTCCTCGAATGACACTTTAAACACTTTTAAGGGAAAAACGACTCAATACTAGCAGCCTAACAATCAAGTCATATTAATATAATGCATATTGCATAGGAGAAAACATCAACTCCACATCAGTAAGCTTAATGCAAGACAAGAATGTAAGAACTACTCCTACAAATTCATTATTTACAATAACATCAACATTTCTCATTTTGTTGGAGGAAATTACTTCTCCAACTCACATCATGCTGAACACAACATCTTTAGGCACATTATGCAATTTTCTCATAAAGGCACATTTAAGCATGCTCAACATTTAACCTCATGAAGCATAATAGACAACTCATACTAGATGCATACCAATCATGAGGAACATAAGTCAAAAACTTATTTTAACATTTAAACATACATTCATCAAGAGCATGCATAACATAAGGAAGCCATGAAAAACTCATTAACATTTATGACTCCAAAACATGAAACAAGCTACAAGGAACTCTTGGTCTCAAGCTTGAATAGGAATAGAAGAAAGTGACAAGGATATCAAAATTCAGCACAACCTACTATTCATCATACCATTCCCCACTTAAGGGCAAACTCATACTAGGGTTAACATGAAAGAAACAACAACAAGGAACTATAACTTACCAGTACTTTCATCCGAACTAGCTTCTTTATCCTTGTTAGCTTGGAGAGCATAGAAATGGCCATAATTTGGAGGGATAGGAACCACACCATCTTTAGAAGCTTGCTTGGCCTCCCTTCCTCTAGCCGTAAGAGTAGGACAATCTTTCATCTTGTGATCATTATTCCCACAACCATAGCACCCATATGTACCGGCTAGGCACTTCTCGTAGTGCCTCTTGCCACAAGTGGTGCAAGTAGGTTTAGAAAATTGAGATCCACCACCTTTCTCTTATTTAACCTTAGGAGCACTTGAAGAATCTTGGTTTGGAGCCCTCTTCTTGAAACTAGGTTGACCTTGCTCATCGGATCTACCCCTCTTCACATCCCTATTCATCCTCTTAAGTTTAGACTCCTCAATGGATTGATCATGCACTATGAGCCTAGAAATGTTCATGTCATTATAGAGGATTGCCGTATGGCACTCTTCCTTGACTAGGTCGGATACACCGGTCACAAACCTACTCATCTAATCCCTAGGGTTTGAAACCAAGGATATAGCTTACTTAGACAATTGGATAAACCTTAAGGAGTAATTTTGCACACTCGCATTACCTTGCCTAAGGTTGATAAACTCCTTAACCTTACACTGCCTGTTCTCACGGGGAAAGTACCTACCAAGGAAAGCTTCCTTAAACTCCTCCCATTCTATACGATCCACTCCCACCGGCCTATTGGCCTTTCATTGAGTGAACCAAACTTGGGCAACATCTTTCAATTGATAGGAGGCAAGCTCCACCTTTTCTTTTGAAGTCACCCACATAGCACTCACTACCTTATACACCTCATCCAAAAATTCTTGAGGATCTTCTCCCACCTTAGAACCTAGAAACACCGGAGGATTCATCCTCACAAAGTCTCTCAACTTAGAAGCCATAGTACCCTCATTAACATTCACCCTAGGCCCCACATCCCTAGTCGCTTGAGCCGCCATGACTCGGGACAAGATTAAGAAATCCGACCTTATCTCTTTATTGGTCATATTTGGAACCTCTACCGGAACTTGGACGTCTTGAGGACCTTGGGGAGGAACTCCCTCATTCACTATGTCTTCTCCTACCCTCTTTGTAGGTCTCCCTCTTGTATTCACATCCTATTAACACAATAGAAGGGTTAGGAAAAGAACACTTACATAACTCAATTACTCTAAGGCACGACTTCAAGAATATGAAAGAAGTGTAACTTCTAAAGTCCTATTGCCTCTCGCTCATGATGTGTCGCGACTCACACCGATGAACAACACTCTACTAGACGTGGCTTGTGAGACGTTGATCTTAAAAACCATTTCCAAAATCTTGTGCTCTGATACCATGTTTTTCACGACCCGAGTCTAGGCCCCGGATGCGACACGACGTACAAGACTCCGAAAAGCCTCATAGCATTTCATTGCATTCGATATAGAAATAGTGCAGAATTTAAACTCATTTAAATCCAAAATATCAAAACTTCATTTAAAGGAAAACTTGGAGTACAACGGAAGTCTAAGTCAACATGGCAAACTTAGACCCAAGCTTAAAACATAATAGGGACACAACCCTTTACCAATAAAAAACAAACTACTAAAAATAGGCTATTACATGAAATAAGGAAACATAAGTCTTGTCCTCGAACCATGAGGACATACCAAGTCCTGGAGGAAAGCAATCCAACACTTCAAACTAGCTAGGAGGAATCACTTACCGGAACCTACACCTGTAGTAAAAACATGAAGAATATGGGTTAGTACACAGAAATGTACTAAGTATGATGACCATGCAAAAGATGCTTTAAAAGGGGACATTTTGGTTGGAAACCATGCATTATGACACTTTTTAGAAACATCATGTACAATAACATAAAAGACATCTACAAGCATTTACATCATATAAGTCATAACTTCACACTTAAACAAAATAGCATGGAAACCATTACCTTTACCTTGGACCTTCACCTCAAGCAATCCTTATGATATACCTTGTGCAATGTATGGATAGGGTCCCATACGACCATCCACACTTGGGCATCACATTTAGGTCACCTAAAGTAAACTTACCATTCATTTCCTTACATCTTTAATCCATATTCATACATAAAAAGACATATCATTTCATAAGGCATGACAAGGGAAAGTAACTCCTAATATAACCCAAGTATAGCATACATATCATATTAAGCATTTAAGAGCTAATATTCTTCAATCACTCCATTTAAGACACTTTCATATCATAGCCATAAAGATTTAGAGAAACTCACTATGACCCTCTCAAATCCTACTCGTGCAATGTGTATAGGTAGCATCCCATACTACTAACTACACTTCGTAGAACCTATCAAGACCTACAATGAAATATCACATGATGGGAAGTAAGCGTTAACCAACATAGACCATGAGAGCTTCTCATGAAATCCGGTGTCATAAGTCCCCACACCGTAAATAGGTGGTCTACTTGCCTAAGGAAGACCGGTTCGTATAGCTTAGGTGGATCCACTAGCTAGACTAATACAGGCAGGAAAGGGTGCCATAAGCCTGCCGATTCAAGGTACATTTAGGAAAGCTCATTAACTCCTCTTGAAAGGGTGCCATGGGCCTGCCGATTCAAGTCTCATCATTAACCTTTATGGAAAGGGTGCCATAAGCCTGCCGATTCAAGGTACATTTAGGAAAGCTCATTAACTCCTCTTGAAAGGGTGCCATGGGCCTACCGATTCAAGTCTCATCATTAACCTTTATGGAAAGGGTGCCATAAGCCTGCCGATTCAAGGTACATTTAGGAAAGCTCATTAACTCTTCTTGAAAGGGTGCCATAGGCCTACCGGTTCAAGACTCATCATTAACCTTCTTGAAAGGGTGCCATAAGCCTATCGATTCCAAGGTTCATTATTAACATGAGTGGAAAGGTGGTACTAGCCTACCGATCCAAGGATTCAACAATCAACAAAATAATCATTTATACAAGAAAAGGATGCATAAGCCCTACCAATTCAAGGTATACTTTATATTGAAGAATCCTTCATATTCGATCATCAACATTCATAAGTGTCAAATTGAGAAAAGGCCTTTCAATAACAAAACATTCACATTCAAGACATGATCACCTTAGCTTCATTGAATTCTCATTCATACAATGTCATGATAACACTTCAATTTCTCATACTATGCCTTCAAGGCCATGGTCGCAATGTACATTGTAAGTAAACACCTCCACCTTTCAAGTGGATCAACATCAAGTTAACAATTCTAAATCAACAAGTAGTTTCACATATCTTGCCTTTAAGGCCATAAACCTCACATACCAATACACCATAAAATAAGAATGGGTAATGGCATACTTCAAAAATCTAAAGCCATTTAAACAAGTTGTATTCAAATGCATTCATTATCAAGCAACCCACTTTATAAAGGCATAAACTAGGAATAGAGAGAAATCATGGGTTGATGGAGTATTTTCATCTTAAATCATCAATGTAACAACAATATAACCATAATATGCCATTAGAAACCTTTTACAACCATTCGGTGAAAGAACCCATGAGATTGAGTAAAACCCTAGATTTTTTATGAACTTGAAATCTTTAAAAGTTTACTTTGAAATTGTCTCTAGGGTGAAAGATAACCCTAGATAAAGTATCACCATACCTTTGGTAAGATTTCCCAAGAAATTTGATGAAGAAATACTTGAATCCAAAACCCTAGCTCCCACTTCTTCTTCTTCCTTGAGTTAGAGAGAAATAGAGAGAGAGAGAGAGAACTTTGGGGTTTGATTTGGAAAAAATGAAAGAATGACTAGTTTAAAAAACTTAAAACCATATATATTGATCATATAAACCATTTAAAATCAACCCCACATAATAAGACATTACATAGAAATCACCAAAAATCCCAAACCTGAGGCAGCCCGTCAGGGACCACGCTCAACTAAACGGGTTGTGAGAGGCACCACGGCCTGTGGTGGTGCCCATGGTCCTTGACGTAGTGTGCCTCCCATACTTTCCAAGCACTCCAAGGCCAAGGCAAGTCCATAGAAGCTCCCACGATCTGTGGTTCACACCACGAGTCGTGGTGAAACTCGTGGTCAAGGGGCAACAACTATGCAAAGTTTCCTTGCCTCCCTTGAGCCTAAGTGAACTCCAAGTTCACTTTCACGGACCATATAGGCAACCACGGCTCACGGTGGAGCTCGTGAATTTGGGATAGTAGCTACCTCAACTTGCAATATCTGCCACCAAGCTAAGGCAACCCCACGATCCTTCCCCCGACCTGTGGTCATGACCACGAGTCGTAAAGTGGCTCGTGAAGGGGTGTCTTGGTTTAGTACCAAAATTGAGCATGCTAACTTGCCACCACGGGTGGCACCACGGCTCGTGATAGCCACCACAGGTCGTGAAGACCCTTTTGGTATAGGGAGGCAGTAGCTAGGACTAGTTTTAGGTAGCCTAGGTTCCCAAACCATGGCCTACACCCAAAACCTTTAGCCCTTGCCCTTAACTCATGAAATTAATCCCACGTTTAGGCTCTAGTTTAACCTATCATTTTTCGAGTCGTTACAAGGTGCCACTGTTGTCCAAGCCTGAACCATTTCTAAGGGGCCAATCCACGGACCCACCTACGATTCGTGGCCCACACCAGAGGCCGTGGTTGGCCCTTCGTGGATGACAACTCGAAGGTCTAAAAAGCTGCTATTTTGTTCTTTCCGAATACGGGGTGTTACAATTATCTTGTATGATAAAAGCTAATTGACTTGTATGGGAACTTTTGGGGTCTTTATACACCATGTTACCCCTATGGGCTATATTGGGTCGTGACAAACTTCATAATCAGAGCACAAGGTTTAGAAAGGTCCTACGAAGTCTCATAAGCCACGTGGTGTAGAGTCTTGCTCTTTAGTGTGAAGCGCGCCACATTTATGAATAAGAGGCTATATGATATTAGGAAACTTCATTTCTTTTATTACTCCAAAGTCGTGCGATAGAGTTTGACTCTATAATGTCTCTCTCTCTCTCTTGATCCTTATCTAATGCTTTATAGGATATGGCCACATAAAGGGCATATTCTAGAAGGAAGGTGGGAGGGAATGTGAATCAAGAGGGTACTCCTCATGTTCCGGTAGAACCTTTGGTTGAGCAAGTGACTAATGTGGAGTTTAGGGCTACTTTTCAAGTGTTGGCTCAAGCCATGATGGTCCAAGAAAATAGGCAGGTTGTGGTTCCCGTGAACCCAAATGACGGTACGACGGCAACTAGACCAAGGAATTTAACTAGGATGAATCCTCTGAAGTTTCATGCTTCTAAGTGTTACGACCTAGGGGTACCCCCTAGATGTAACATGGCGTATAGAAACCTGAAGTACTCCATACAAGGCACTTAGTCCTCAAAATATAAGAAATAGAACAATAAGAGTAAAACACATTTCTAGTCTGAAAAGTTTTTCATAAAAGAAAGCGGAAGTCTAGACACTTGTCTCATCGTAGCCATCTATTACAATATCGAATGAAATTGGGCCTAGCCCATACACCATGTTCAAATGTAGAAATACATGAAAGAAACTAAACAATGGAAAAGTCCATCCGCGAACCATGAGGGCTCACCAATATCGGGAAACAACAATGTCCACGCTCTAGCCATAAAACTATCGACCTGACTGTCAAACCCTACAATTGGGAAAAATGTAGGCAAGAGTATGCGTTAGTACAAAAATGCACCAAGTATGATAACTATGCATAAAAATAGTTAAAACATGCTAAAGGGGACATTTCATTTCAAAGCATGCAATTTACCAAGTTTAAACATCACCATAGAGATAGTTGAAAAACTGAAGTCATAATCATCATATTCAATGCAAGCTAGCATCATCTTTAATATCGTTGAAAACTTACGAGATACTTATTTAAGCATGTCTTAGTTCATTATTAATCTTATTGTCGGAAATTTAGCCTTAACGGACATAGAGACCATATGAGCTATAACATGATCCGTTGGTGTCTCCCACATTGAAAAGGATTGTTCTACTTGCCTAAGGTAAAACCATGAACTTCTTGATTAAGTGGATCCACTAGATAATCATCCTACGGGGGAACGTAGTTTATGGGATAAGGAGATTGCTACTAGAAACCCGAGCTCTACTAACGGGAGAGCTTTCGTCTCATGAGACTTCTTTTAGAAAACCCAACCTTTACTAACGGGAGAGCTTACATCTCATTGTCAATATACACTCAGTGCTAAGTATAGTTCCAACGGAATAATATTTCTTACTCATTCTCATGAAGCATGGAAAGGCAAGTCATCTTACCAATCCAAGCTAGCTCATTATGATAACTCTTTAGATCATGCGTGAGTAAACCTTTGACCCTCCATGTCTACATGTAAATCATAGATTCAATTGTGTGAGTAAGCCTTTCAACCTTAAAATCCTCATTATGTGAGAAAACCTTTCACATCATGTCCATTATGCGTTCATGAGAATGTCGTTTCAATCAACACAACAACATTATCATATTCATTGACACTTCACTCTCAAAGTTACCTTAAAGCATTTACATAGATTTCATAATAACATGCATAGTCTCATACTTTGCCCTTTTAAGGTTCAAAGCCTACTTTCAATCATCACATATAGAATTCAAGCATTAGACATGGATTCCATTATAATTCACGTGATCTATCACTTCATTCACAATTTCATAAAATTCCACTTTCATCAACAAAGACCCACATCATAAGATCACAATTGAGAAATATGGGAATTACATGGGTTATTAGGGATACATCATAAAAACCATAGGAAATCATCAATTCATGCTTAGAATAACATAATTCAATCATTAGAATCAAGTTTGAAAGGAACCCATGACTTTTGAATCAAACCAAAACAATGGGGATTTCTATCTTTCTTTTGAAATTGGATTTTGAAGGAATTCCATGGATAAAATATGTCCATGGATGAAAGCTATCATAACTTAATGATGAGTCTGAGATTTGGACTCATTTAGGGCTTTATTTACAATGATTTAGTGTCCTCAAATTCTTATTTTATGCTAATAATTGATGTAAAACCCTTGATTTCAGATATATGGGTTGAGGACTGAAGCTAGAACAGAAATGGTCAACAAGGACAACGCAAGTTGAAAAATAGAAGAGGACAAATAAGCCTGATGGTTGCCGAGATCACTCGGCGAATCGCCAAGTTTCTCCCCTATCACCTCAATTTACAGTGCTCTGATGTTGGATTAGGAGTAACTTCTGTGGGAAGTAGTTCCACTCGGCGTGTCACCGATCACATCGGCATAGGATGACCTCATTCCCAAAAGTATTGATGGAGATCCAGATAAATGCTGATGGGCGAGCAAAAAGGATAAAAGGCAATCGCGAAATGAAACGGTGATCCCGATTTGTCTCACCTAAAATTATAGTGGTTGGACTAAGAAGATGTGAAGAATGAAGGGCAAGACGAAGGTCGATCGGTGAGTCACCGAATAGTCGGCGAAGCCCGACTATCCTCGCCGATTGTATCCAAAAAGCCACACACCAGAATTGTATAAATTGATTTTTTCAAGAGAGAGAAACCATTCAGAAACGTGAGGAACAAAAGATTAAGAGCAAAAATACAACCATTGTGAATTTCAAGTGATTTTAACAAGGTTTTTATTTGGATTTTTTAATAGAGGAGATTTTAGTTAATTTTAACTTTCGAATTTCATTTACCCATCTATGGAAAATGTGGCAGGTATTGAATTTCATCTTTTCACTATGATTGGCTAAAACCCTAATCTCGGGGGTTTGATAATGTGACCAATTGCTGCATTTTACTAAATAGGTGTTATCGATTAGTGATTTTTGGTGTTAATCTGAAGCTAGTCTGAATTATTACTATTTTTTAACTTCATTATTACATATTTAGTGTAATATATTTCAAAGTTTTGTGCTTGCTCGAGAAAGAAGTACATAACCAACGTAGTAATTTTGCATCCTTAGTAGTGGTTCTTGATGGTTTCAGCTTGAGAAAGTGAAACCCAAGATTCAGCCTTTGTATCTAGCTTGAAAGAGTGGATTTGATGAGAACGTGGGCTGGTTGTCTTGTGGATTGTGTTGAGGGTCGAGAGAACTCAATGGATAAAAGGTGATTGTTCGAGAGAAAATTACCTTACTTATAGTCCATTTTACCTGCGACCAATTAGCATTGTCAGTAACGATGTACACCCATTAAGTTGAATTTAATAGTTGGTTAGTCAATCCCCCAAGTGTTTCCCAGTTATCTGATTGTTCCTTCATAGATTGTTGATGTGGGTTGGTCACAACATCCTAGAATTTTGACTATTGATATCTTTAGTGTTGCGTTGCTCAGCTGCAAAGGTTCACTGTCCTACTTTCATATTTGAATTCAAAAGAAAGCTACTCTCTGTGGGATCGACCCCATCTCAGTAGGTTGGGTTATATACTGACAAAAGATCAATGACTCTTAGAATTGAATGAAGTGTCTTTGAAATGTTAATCAAAATTGTGCCGTGACGACTCCACAAATTGGACTCATATAGGGCTTTATTTTGATACAAATAGTGTCCTCGAATTCTTATTTTGTCTCAATATCTGATGAAAATTCTTAAGTTTCAGGTATTTGAAGTTTTAGTTGAAGCATGGACACTTAGGCGCAAAAAAGAATAAAAAGGCGCAAGAATTTGATTTCGAGGTAAAAGATCAAAAAGGATGCGAAAATCAAGTGGCTGATCATTTATCAAGGTTGGAAGCAAGGGAGAATGTTGAGCATGAGGTTGACATATATGACTCTTTTCCCGATGAACGGGTGCTTGCAATATCCGTTAAACATACGCCATGGTATGCAGATTTTGCAAACTACATTGTGTGTGGCCTGATGCCGGATGAGTTTACTTTTTACCAACAAAAAAGATTCCCATTCGATGTTAAAAAGTACTTTTGGGACGAACCATACTTGTTCTGAGAGTGTGCTGACCATGTTATAAAAAGGTATATTTCGGAAGAAAAAGCGGTAGAAATTCTCCATGCTTGCCATACATCTCTAGTGGGAGGTCACCATGGTGGTATTCGCACCGCCATTAAAGTCCTCCAGAGTGGATACTACTGGCCGTCACTCTACAAGATACACATGAGTTTGCCAGGAAATGCTCTAAATGTCAGTAGAAAGGTGGAGTATCTAGAAGACACGAATTACCTCTCACTCCTATTTTAGAGGTCAAGCTATTCGATGTATGGGAGATCGATTTCATGGGCCCATTTGTGAGCTCGTTTGGAAATAAATATATCTTAGTGGATGTACATTATGTTTCCAAATGGGTGAAAGCCATCGCACTTCCAAACAACGAAGGAAAAAGTGTTGTCCATTTCTTGAAATGCTACATCTTCACAAGATTTGGCACTCCGAGAGCAATCATTAGCAATGGGGGATCCCACTTTTGCAATAAGTGGTTCTTAATGGCACTGAGCAAATATGGGGTGAAACACATAGTAGGAACCCCATATCATCCCCAAACAAGTTGCCAAGTCGAAGTGTCAAATCAGGAAATCAAAAGCATATTGGCAAAGACGGTAAATATCAATAGAACTGACTGGTCTAGGAAACTCGATGATGCACTATGGGCATATCAGACTGCTTACAAAAAACCTATCGGGATGTCTCCATATCAATTTGTTTATGGTAAGGCTTGTCATTTGCGCATCGAGTTAGAACACAAAGCATTGTGGGCATTCAAAGCTTTAAATTTGGATTGGTCAAAAACTTCAATGGGGAGAGTAGAGTAGCTGAATAAACTGGATGAATTGAGACTCATATGATATGAAAGTTCAGCCATCTATAAAGAGAAGATGAAGAAATGGCATGATGCTTGGATACTCAAGTGAGACTTCAATGTAGGAGATTGGGTTTTGCTATACAACTCGTGACTTAGACTCTTCCTCGGAAAACTCAAATCTAAATGGTCTGGACCGTTTAGAGTAACCCGAGTGTTCGTCAATGGTGCCATAGAAGTTGAAGATCAGGAAGGACCTCCATTTTTAGTGAACGGTCAATGTCTGAAATTGTATCTGGGGATTGTCAAGAGATCTCGTTGGTGGAAGTGGTATATTTGAAAGACGCCTGAAGGCGCTACTGCGTCATGCCGTGACGTTAACCAATGTGTTATTTGGGAGGCAACCCAAAAATCCCTTTAATTACTTTATCTTTATTATTATCAAGTATTTATTTCCTCGTAATAGAATGATATGTTGTTGGTGCAGATGAAAGTACGCGAAGTGTTTGAAAAAAGTGAAGGATGCAAACAATATATCCTGTCGGCGAGTCGTCGAAAGGGTCGACAAATCTGACCCTATCCGTTATTTGACTGAAGACATCATCAACATTGCAATTTGTAAAACTCGGCAAGATTTAGAGATTATTTGCGACTCACCGACCATTTTAATGATCACGCTAAAAACCACCGCTTGGGCCTTCACATTGACTGAAGATTCTATAAAACTCGGTGAGTCAAAGGCTCACTCAGTGAATCGGCAATAGGTTAGGCGATTATAACTAATGTCGCCGAATGAGTGAATAACTTGACGGTTTTTGCAAGCTACATGTTTAAAAGTTCTATTTCATTCATTTTCTCTCACTTCTTCGTCCTAGGAAACTCACACCCGCACTCTAGTCTTTTATTTATTGCACTTTTAGAGTATTTTAGCCATTGAATTGTGCTTGGAGTTGGATTGGATTGCTGCCTAGCACTCCATTAGTATCTATTCAGCATAAAAGGTTGGTAACTCGATTTGAGGACAAATATTTTTTATTTGTGGTAGGGTGAGGTGCTACTTTTGCTCATGTTTGTATATATTTGGGTTGTTCTGTTTATAACTTATAACTGTTTTTACACTATTTTTGTGGATGTTTGAGCTCATGGCTCTCTTTTGTTTTAATTGCAAATGATTTTGACCCTTCCGATTTTTTTTGAATTTTTTGCACATTTTTGCCACCCCTCGTGAGTAGATTGTGGTTGTTCTTTTGCAAAACAATTTGAGTCTAGGTTTCGATCAATACCGTTGCACACTAGAGAAAGTGTGTAGTCTTGTTTAATTTAAGTGTCGATGCCTTGTGTGATTAGCTTGCTTTGAAACTTGCATGAATAAACCTAGAATTTGCCCTGTTAGTCTGATTGATTTAGAAAGGTGTCCTCTTGAGATGATCTTAGGCAAGTTTAAAGAGTGTGAGCCAACTTTGACATATACCTCTTTTGTGTCCTACCCGTGAGCGTGTGAAACTCTTTTTGAACACCCTTTGAGCCTTACCTTTCTTTGGAAGAACCTCGATGAACCCTAGACCTTACTTGACCCACTACCTACAATTCTCTTGAGTTGTGGTTTAAGTGAATAGCCAACTTAGGCCAAAAGCCTAAGTTCGGGGTGTGGTGAAAAGGAAACGGAGGAGTCAAGAAGTGCAAGAAAAGTCCCCCTTAACACATCGTATTTGCACAAAAATGGAACCCCTTCAATTAAAAAAAAAAGTACGAAGGGAATCGTGTTTCAAGCAATCCATGGAGAAGAATAAAAAGGTGACTTAGAAGAACTAGAAAAAGAATTGATAAAGGAAAAGAAGGGAATGCCTTGAAAATGCCATAACTCACGCGAAAAAAGTCACTGAGCCTAAATGATCATATCTTTGCAGTCAGACTCATTACAAGCCTTAGGAAGACCTTTTTCATCTTGAGTAAGCCGAATCGAAAGTCGATTGGAAAATAAGGGCAAACCTATGGGTGAAAACATGCATTATGTTCCTCTTTTTTTTAGTGTGAGCGTTGCATCAGATTCCTGATCTTAAATTGATTAGCCTCTGTGTGTGAATATGGAATCATTCTTCATGTGAGGGAATTTAGATACTTTTTGTTGAGCTTGAACTTGCACAAGTAGCAAGTATTGCGAGCATGAGAATCTTTGGTAATGGTGTGTCACAACTTGAATCTTTGAGTACACAATTGTTCCTTGCATAAGTAAATTGAGTCTTGTTGTGTGCACTCATGATTGAGTCTTGTGTAGCACTGTTTGAGATACCCTTTTTGAATGGCTGAACTCAAGTTTGCTTAGGGACAAGCAAAAGTTTAAGTTGGGGGTGTTGATGAGTCCACAAATTGGACTCATTTAGGGCTTTATTTTGATAGAAATAGTGTCCTCGAATGCTTATTTTGTCTCGATATCTGATGAAAACTCTCAAGTTTTATGTATTTGAAGTTTTAGTGGAAGCATGGACACTTAGGCACAAAAAGGAACAAAAAGGCTGAAAAGAACGAAGAAGTTGAAGCATGAGCATCGCCAAGAACCTTTTGCGATTCGCCAAAAGGATAGACTCTGCCCTCTGTTCCAGTATGTGAAGCCCTGAAGGAAGAGGATCAAAAAAGCGATGAAAGGAGCAGTCGGCGCTTCGCCGAATAGTTCTGCGAAACGGTACTATACCGCCCAATAGTCCAGAACGTGAAGATGTTGTAGGCAAGCACTTAACGACGATGAGACAGAAGAAGGGTGAGTCGCCGAGTCATTCGGCGGACTCGACTAACCTAGCCAAACTATCTGCCTGCTCTTATTTCTGAGGGCTATAAATACTAAACTATTATTTAATTTTAGAAGTTCCAAACCATTATTATTATTTTCAAAATAGAATAGTACGTTTTTAGATATTTTCTCTCAAGTTTGGAGAGGGTTTTGTTGGAGAATTGAAGAGAGAAGGATTTCATCTTCCCCAAGTTGGAAGTGGGTCTTCTCCATTCTTTTTTCCTTTGCTCAAATCAAGGTTTTAATTTCTTATACCCATTTGGTTTTAGTATCATTTTAGGTGTATTTTGTTATTTCTTGATGTGTGGCTAAAAACCCCCATTTTTGGGGTGTGATTTAGCAAATATGTGTTGATATTGTTGTTGGGTCTTGCTTGTTGATAGGGTAGATGTATTTTAATGGTGATTTCACCTAGTGTTTTTGGTTTAATTTAATGGATTTGTAGTTGCAAATACAAAACCACCCATGTGTTTTTGACTTGCCCGAGAGGGAGGTCGCGAAACCAAGACTACTAGACTGATGGCCTAAGGAGTAGTTCGACATGAGTTTCAGCCTGAGAGAGTGAGCCCTAGTCCCATATCCTAACACTCAGCTCGAGAGAGTGAGTAGGGTAAGGCATAGACTGGTCTTCATGTGGCAAATGGGTGTCCGAGAGGAACCCATTTGAAACGGGGTAAGTTTGCCCCGTAGAGGGAACTTATTTCCATCTAAAGCTTAGCCTAGTTACTATTATCTTGCAAATTTTCTATTGAAAGCATGTACCCACCAATTTATCTCAACTAGTATTGCGGTCACACTCCAAGAACATTTCCCCATACTTGATTTTCTTGTTAATTTTTGCTATTTTTACTACTTATGACTAAACCTCCAATTGATATTTGACACTTTCGTGTCACCCGGCCCCCTTTAATTCACCATGTTTTTGTTCGTTAATGTCTTTAGCTACGACTAGTTATAGCTTAATTTTATTTTTCTATCAATTCTCAAAACCACTCCCTTGGGACACGAATCCAACCTTTAGTTGAGTTACTATACTATCGACGATCGTAGACACTCATACCCTAGGTTAGTGTCATTGGTCACGATAAGCATCACGCCGCTACCGAGGAGTAGCATCATTTCGAGTATCGAAGATTCGACTTGTGAATTTGTCGGCTGTAGTTGAATCGAGTTAGACTGCATTGTGTAGTGTTGGTTGGACTGAATAGAAGTAAAAATTAGTGAGGAAGTGGTGAATGGTAGTCTATCAGACCCCCGAGATGGTATCAAGGATATTAATAGTGCATAAAACCCAATCAAATTGTGTGAAATGGGTGCAATTTACTTACGCCCAGTTGATGAGAATGCAACATTGAGATCACGAGAACAACTTTTCATCTCCTCCAAATAAAGGGACTTTATTGTGGGATGGCTCATGAAGATCCACATGATTATGTGAGGAATTTTATAGATGTGTACAACCCGTTTTCATTCAAGAATGTGCCACAAGAATCAATCCGGCTCAAATTATTTTCAGTATCTCTAACGGGAGAGGCCAACATGCTGATCGAGTTACCAAAGAATTCCTTCACGTCGTGGGATGAGTTTATCACGACATTTAATGCAAGATTCTTCCCTCCATCGAGGATGATGAAACTCAGGGATAACATTCAAGGTTTTAAGCGATTGGAGGGTGAACCCATCCATGAAACGTGGGTGATGTTTAAGAAGCTCTTACTTCAATGTCAAACTCACTGGCTACCAAACAATTTGCTACTCCAATATTTTTACCGAAGTCTTGATTCGGTTAATAAAGGAATGGCTGATCAATTGGTTCAAGGGGGAATAATGTTACAATCATTTGAGTTGGCTTCATTTCTTCTTGATAACATGACAAAAATAAATCAAGCTTGCTACACTCAAGAGGATCAAGTCACTCATTTTTGTTTCAGAATGACACAAGAACAACTTTATAAGGAAAGAGAAAGGGATGAGAACATCAAGAAGATGTTGACCCAAATGGAGCTACTAAAAGAGCATGTTTTGGAGAATGTGGGAAAACCCAAGAGGGCAAGTGGAGTGTTTAGAGTTGAGGAGGGTTCTTCCTTAGGTTATTCAAAACCAAGGGAGAATCAAGGTTGGAATTCCAAAAGATACAAGGAGTGTTTCCACCATGCTATTTACAACGAGGTGGGAATCGAGGTTGGAACTATCACAAGTGGAAGAACAAAGAAGATACTATCAAGAATGGGCTGAGCAAAGTGATTATTGGAAAAGGGAGCATGTCCATGAAGAGAACTACACTCAATCGAGTGAGAGCCCAAAGTCAAAAGAGAGTGCAAGTAGTCCCCGGGTGAATGATTTGTTGTCACGCATCCTTGACAAACTTGAAGGTTCAGATGATTTGTTAAAAGGGATGAAAGCTCATTTCTCTTTATTGAAGAATAAAGTGAACTCTCATGCAGATGCAATCAAGATACTTGAAGATCAGTTCAGTTTACTTTCAGTACAATTGAAACAAAAAATGATAAGGAAAGATGATGATAGAGCACTGGCTGTGGTTACTCGTAGTGGAAAGGTGGCGATAGGTGATGTGACGGGCAATGAAGAAGCTCAAATACATGAATTACAGGCAATGAATAAGCTCACCCATCTAGACCAATAACATGGAAGCACAACCCCATAAATTTTAACCAATTTTAAGGTACAAAATCACAGGAATTCAATAATAAATGGATTATGGGCATGATTTTCGAATTAACATAGGCACAAATAAAAAATTAAGATCAGAGAGGCCCAACACACATCACTAAGATCAAATTACTAGCAAATGAGTACAAATTACTAAAAATAAATTCGGGGTTCAGAAAACCAACCTTAGATGTCGAATAATAATGATTGAAATGCTAGGCGGCAAAGTAATCCACTCCGACACACAATCAATGACGCAAATATGGTAAAAATGCAAGAAATATAGGAAATATTGTGCGGGTGTGAGTTTGAGAAGGTTAAAAATGAGGGAAAGTAAAAGAGTTTGAAAGTTTAAACCTTTGGCCTTTAAAAACCGTTCAGTTCTCGCCCATTTGGTGACATTAGTTTTGCTCGTTGACCCACTCAGTGACACGCCGAGTGGGCACTTACCTCGCCGGGTTTTACAGGACCTCCAGTTACTGTGAGGGTCTAAATGGTGGACTAAGTCGTGATCATCGACCTAGTCAGCGATTGGCCAATCACCTCTTGGCCTCGCCAAGTTTTACAGACTCAAGCTTCAAAGTATCTTGAGTCCAATGGTGGTCCAAGTCGGGCTCGTCAACCTCTTTGGCGAGTCGCCGACCGAACTTTTAGCTTGCCAACCTGCACTTTTCAAACAGTTTCCACACTTTGACCTACACAATCAACACACCATTATTTCTAAATCAAGAATAAAGTGATAAAACATTTGGGTTGCCTCCCAAGAAGTGCCTCACTTAACATCGTTGCATGACGCAAGTCCCCACTTAAGTTCCATTAGTAGGGTTTGGCTCATTTTCATAAGGAAACCCCTCTTTTAGTTCTGGGAAGAGGTGAGACAACACTTGGTCCATTTGGGACCCTAGTAGCTAAATGAGCATGGAATGTGAGGTTGTCATCTCGTTCAACACAAGACATTCTCTCTTAACTCCTCCAATACTCTGTCGTGCTTTTCGAATTTTTGTAGAATGAGTAAGAGGACCTCTTCAATTTTCCCACCCTCTTGTTTCTTTATCTTTCGACGCTCGTGTGGGGGGAAGTACTTGTTCTTCCTCTTGGACACTACCTATAATTCCATTACTTTCTTGTCCAAGTTATCTAACAGGGTTAACAATGTGGCCAATTCTTGGTCTTTTTCTTTCTCCTTGTTGGTCTTGGCCATGTTATCAAGGAGTTGGGCTGCTTTAGCATAAAGTAGCTGCATGAGACCACCTGGAGAGATTTGGTCAACCACTATTCTATTTTCGGTGCCAAGACTCTGGTAGATACATTTTAGAAGCATCTTCTCTAGAATTCCATGAGTTGGGCATCGTTGCAATAGGGTCTTAAACCTTTGCCACAACTCATAAATGGCTTCACCCTGCAATTGCTTGAAATTTAGGATGTTATCCCTAAAAATAATCAATCTCAAAGGAGGGTGATCCATTAGGTCACTGTTACTACCAGATATGCTCCAATTCTCTCCTCAAAACAGTAACACACAAACCAAAACTAAAAATTAAGTAAGTTCAACTATAACTAACAAAAACAAAATTTGACTTAACTAAAGAATCTTAACCAACACTACTTTTCGACAGCGGCGCCATTTTCATTTCATGTCTCAGGACAATTCTTCCAATACTAAGTACCAACGATCGTTAGTCAGTAATATAACCCAACTAAGTGAGTTGGGGTCGAATCCCACATGGAGTGTTACGTACCTAAGATTCAAGAGCCAAGTACAAATATGTTCAAGTTAATCATAGATAAAAACATTTATGAATAAAAGCATGGTTTAAAATTAAGGGTTACATAAGTGTCAAATATGGGGGCTTTGATTGTAATTATTAAATACAACAGCAGCAAATAACACGAATAGACAAGTAAAGAGACGGGTTCTTGGGATGTGATTGGATTATGGGCTAAGGTAGACAAATGGGTTATTGCAACTGATATTAAATAGCTGTAAATTAGTGATTAAGCTAGACTTTAATGGGGATAAACTTTCTCTCGAACAGTTTACCCTGAATCAAATTGGTTTCTCTCAAACACCAATAAGCAACAATTAAGAACTGCCTACGCTTTAGTCCGTTCACTCTCTCAAGATGAATGTGCGGAAAAGAGTTTAGGATTCACTCTCTCGAGCTGAACCCAAGACAACCAAATACCCACAGATCATCAAATTAGTAATCCTGATTTTAAAACCTCTCTCTCTCGCAAGTCAAAAACACAAAGTTAGAATTGCATTTTGCAACTACAACCCTTTAAATTAAACCACATTTACTGATTGAAATCACTTTTAAACAACATTTAAACTATCAATTAACAATACCTAGTAGCTAAATAAACACATAATCACATAATGGCACCCCAAGAATTGGGGTTTTAGGTAGACATTATAAAAAGATAGAAATTGTTACCAAATTGTGTTTCCATCAACTAGGTACGATAAGTTTTGTCTTTACAAAGGTCAAGGTTGAAGAATCTCAAATACCCACTTCCAATTTCTCAAAAATGGAATTCTTTAAAGCTAAGGAAAATATTGTCTCCAAACTTAGAGTTCTAAAACTTCAAAAACTTATAATGAAACTGATAAAAATTCCGTCTAAACTAAGAATTTAAAAATGTATTTATAGTTGCCAAAAGTATGTTGCGAAGGGCCATTCGGCGCAATAAGTCAGGATCGCCGATGCGATCCGCCCTTTGGTCAATTCCATCGCCTCTTTGCTTTGGCCTACAACATCTTCAAGTTCTGTAACTTTGGGCGATCTAGCACTGCATCACAGAACCATTCGGTGCCTGCTCCTTTCTATCACCAACTTGATTTTCTCCTTCAGAGCTTGGCACACTAGAAACTTTAGGTGAGATCATGACCATTCCACGTCTCTCCCAATGGGTTAGGCGATCATCATGCCCTCTTTTTTTCGTTCTTTCAACTGTCTTGTCCCTTTTTTGTTTATTAGTGTCCATGCTTTGTTCCTCAATCCAAATACCTGAAAATCAAGGATTTACATTAGCTATTGGCACAAATATACAGTCCAAATCATGGATTCATCATTGGCTCAAGCCGTCACGGCCCAACCCAATAGAGAGGTGGTAGTCACCGTGAACCTAAATGTGGGTACAACAACGTCAATAGTGAGGGACTTTACAAGGATGAACCCTCCAAAATTTTATGGCTCCAAAGTTGAGGAAGATCCTTAAGATTTTATTGACAAGTTCAACAAGACACTTTCTATTATGGGAGTGACTCTGGTAGGGAAGGTGGAATCGGCGACTTATCAACACAAAGGGGTAGCTCAGATTTTGTTCAATTAGTTGAAGGAATCAAGGTTGGTAGAAAAAGGTCCCATAGAATGAGAGAGGTTCATAAGTGCTTTCTTGATAGATTTTTCCCTATTGAGATGAGAGATGCCAAGGTTATTGAGTTCATTAACCTTAGGCAAGGAAATATGAGTGTGACAGAGTATACCTTAACATTTACTCAATTGTCCAAATATGCTCCTTTGATTGTGGCAGATCGTAGGGCTAAGATGAGAATGTTTTTATCGGGTGTCTCTGACATGGTAGTCAAAGATTACCGCACCGCTATGCTTGTCCATGGAATTGGTATTTCTCATCTTATGGTGCATGACCAACAAATTGAAAAGGAAAAGCTCAAGGAAAGATCTAGAGAGGCAAAGAGGGCAAGATTGGATGATGGTAACTTTTCATATTCTAGGTCCGACGGACGGGGTCGTTCAACGTTTTGGCAAAAGTTCTCCAAGCAAAGTTCTTCTAGTTCTACTTCAAGGCCTAATAATAAGAGGGTGTCTAATCCAAAACCTCAAGGATATGGTAATAGGTCGTCGATGCCTACTTGTGCAAAATGTTGGAGAAATCATGAGGGTAAATTCTTAGCAGGTTCCAATGCTTGCTTTGGATATTGGAAGACGGATCACAACATAAGGAATTGTTCTTCGGTGTCAAAAAATGATGGAGATGGTTGTCGTAGGGCTCAACCCTATCCTTCATCTGGTCCAAGTAGTTCGGGTGCAAATGCTCCTAAGCAAAACCGTTTCTTTGCACTTGAGTCTAAAGGTGAAGAAAAGTGTTCTCCCGATGTGGTTACTAGTATGTTGAAAGTCTTACAACTAGATGTTTATGCTTTACTTGATTCTGGTGCTACTTTGTCTTTTGTGACTCCCTATGTGTCTATGAGATTTGATATGCTTCCCGATGAATTGTTATAAATGTTTTTTGTCTCTACCCCTGTGGGTGATTATGTTGTGGCTAAGCGGGTCTATAGAAGATGTCCCATTTCCTTATCCCATAGAGTCACTCTAGTAGATTTGGTAGAGCTTGATATGATAGATTTCGATGTCATCCTTGGGATGGATTGGCTACATTCCTGTTATACTTTTATAGGTTGTAGAACTTGGGTAATCAAATTTCAATTCCCAAATGAGCCTATCCTAGAGTGGAAGGGGGGAAATTCTATGCCTACAAGTCAATTTGATTCTTACCTTAAAGCTAGAAAAATGATTTCGAAGGGTTATGTCTACCATATAGTTAGAGTGAGGGATGTATATTCTAAAACTCCTATTCTTGAGTCGGTCGCCATGGTTAACAAGTTTCTGGATGTATTCCCCGATGATTTACCCGGTATTCCTCCCAAAGAGGAAATAGACATCGGGATTGACCTTCTCCCATATACCTAACCTATTTCTATTCCTCCTTATAGAATGGCTTTGGCAGAACTTAAGGAGCTGAAAGAAAAATTAAAGGACTTGTTGGATAAGGGTTTGAACCGACAAAGTATCCCTTAGTGGGGTGCTCTGGTTTTATTTGTTTGGAAGAATGATGGTTCAATTTATATGTGTATTGATTATCGGCAATTGAACAAAGTAACCATCAAGAACAAGTATCTTCTTCCAAGAATAGACGACTTGTTTGATCAACTTCAAGGGGAAAGTTATTTCTCTAAGATTGATTTTCGGTCAGGTTATTACCAATTGAGAGTGAAAGAGGATGATATTCCGAAAATGACTTTTAGAATCTCATATGGTCATTATGATTTTTTGGTTATGTCCTTTGGTTTGACTAATGCTCCGGCGACTTTTATGGATTTGATGAATAGGGTGTTTAGATAATACCTTGATATGTTCATGATTGTGTTCATTGATGATATTTTGATTTATTCAAGGAGCGAGGATGATCACATTAATCATTTGAGGATTTTGTTGCTAATCATTAAGGAAAGACAACATTTTGCTAAGTTTAGCAGATGTGAGTTTTGGCTAAGGTCCGTGGCTTTTCTAGGACACATTGTTTCAAGTAAAGGCATTGAGGTAGATCCTATTAAGAAGGATACGGTCAAGAGTTGGCCTAGACCTTTATCACCGGCAAACATTAGAAGCTTCTTGGGTTTGGCCGGTTACTATAAAAGGTTTTTTAAAGAGGTTTTCCTCCATTGCTTCTCCTTTAACGGCTTTGACTCAAAAAAAGGCCAAGTTCATATGGTCCGAAGCTTATGAGACAAGTTTTGAAGAGTTGAAAGATAGATTTACCTCCGCTTCGATGTTGACTTTACATGGCTTTGTTGTTTATTGTGATGCCTCTAGAGTTAGGTTTGGAACGTGTTCTCACAAAAATTATAAGGTTAATGTCTATGCTTTGAGGTAACATAAAATCCATGAGAAGAATTATCCTACCCACGATCTCGAATTAGCAGCGGTTGTATTTGCCTTAATGTTTTGGAGGCATTAGTTGTACGGTGTCCATATGGATATTTTTAATGAAAACAAGAGTTTGCAATATTTGTTTACTTAAAAAGATCTAAATCTTCGCCAAAAAAGAATGCTTGAGTTATTGAAAGATTATGATATGAGTATTCGCTCTCACCCTGATAAAGCAAATGTGGCGGCGTATGCCCTTAGTTGGATGTCCATAGGTAGTGTTGCACACGGTGATGATGATAGAAAAGAGTTGGTTCGAGATGTTCATAGATTGGCCTGGTTGGGAGTTCAGCTAGTGGATTCCACCAAGGGTGGTCTTATGGTCCATAATGGTTTCGAATCAAATTTTGTGACTGATATGAAGGCGAAAAAATGTCTTGATCCGACTTTAGTTAAATTGAAAGAAGCGGTGCTAAAGAAGTCTGTAAAGGCTTTCTCCCATGAGGGAGATGTTTTCTTAAGATATTAAGATCGTTTGTGTGTTCCTAATGTTCATGACCTAAGGGAACAAATCTTATTGGAAGCCCATAGTTCTCAATATTCTATTCACCCGGGAGCCACCAAGATGTACTGTGACTTGCGGGAGATCTATTGGTGGAATGGGATGAAGAAGGATATTGTGGGATTCGTGGCTAATTGTCCTAATTGCCAACAAGTGAAGGTTGAGCATCCGAAACCAGGAGGTTTATCCCAAGATATTAACATTCCTACTTCGAAGTGGGAAGATTTGAATATGGACTTCATAGTGGGATTGCCATATACTCGGCATCAATATGATTCAATTTGGGATATTGTAGACCGCATGATGAAGTCAACCCATTTCACTACCGTCAAGGTTTCCTATTCGGTGGAAGATTATGCTAAGTTGTATTTGAGAGATGGTAAGGTTGCATGGAGTTCCCTTATCCATTAACTCCAATAGAGGTACTTAGTTTAGCTTAGAAAAACTTTCACCCCCAAACTGATGGGAAAGCGGAATGAACAATTCAAACATTGGAAGACATGTTAAGCGATTGTGTGATTAATTTCAAGGGAAATTGGGATGACCCTTTACGTTTGATTGAATTTGCCTATAATAATAGCTACCATTCTAGTATTGGTATGGCTCATTTGAGGCTCTTTATGGTAGGAGGTATAGATCTCCTATAGGATGGTTTAAGGTGGGTGAGGTTTCTTTGATAGGACCCGAGTTAGTTCACGAGGCTATAGAGAAGGTTCAACTCATTTGAGAGAGGTTGAGAATGACCCAAAGTCGAGAAAAGTCTTATGTAGATGTTGAAGGAGAGACCTTGAATTTGATGTGCTTGATTGGGTTTACTTGAAAATCTCACCCATGAAGGGTGTAAGGATGTTTCGTAAGAAAGGAAAAATTAGTCCCCATTTTGTAGGCCCATATCAAATTGAGAGAGGTTGTTTTAAGGTTGCATATGCGCTTGATTTTCCAAATGAGTTGGCATCGGTCCGTTGTCCATGGTCCCTAAGTCCAAGGCCAAATATAATGTCTCTGACCACCAAACGACGGCCGTGCAGGACGGTCTATCGTCCTATCGACTGTCCATCGTTCAGTTGTACGTTGATGGCTGATAAAACTCTCTGAAGTTACTGACAGTCAACCAGGATGGACCGTAGGTCGATCAATGTTCCGTCGGTCGGGGGTCCGTCAGTCACTGCTGACACTTATTTTTAGGGGCACATGAGTCTTTTCCAGTTTTAATTAAATCAATGTGCTGTCATTTTGCCTTAATCTAGACAACCTATATAAGTATATTTGACCCATAAATTCACTCATTTAAGTCATTCTCTCAGTTCCCAAAAGAAATCCCAAAACCCTTTCTCTAATATTCTCTCTCTAGAAGGTGGAAGAAGGAGGAAGAGATTGAAGCTAGGTCAGGTTCAAGTCTCTAATCTTCAAGCTTTAGTGGGCTGTGTGACTAATGTCTGATGGATTTTCATCCATGGGATCCTTTCTCCCATGGAGTTCCTTAGAATTCCCCAAATTGAAGACGAATTTCGCCAATTTTAGTTAGGGTTTCTTTCCAATGTTGTGGGATATGATGAATGTTGATCCAAATTGCCGGATTATGATTGTTTATTATTGAATTAATAGAATTACATGTTTTTAGAATGAAATTACATGTACACGTGCCTATCCTATGTTTCTAGGGTAGAATTGATATGATTTGTATTGATATCATGAAGGGAAACATTATGGGTTAGATATATCCTTATAGGATAGATGATTTATGAGTATAATTGCTTGAGAACGAAGCTTAAATAATGATCATGAGATGTAGTGCTTTGAGAGTAAACCCTAGACTATAAATTATTGATTATTGATGTTATGATGTGGAAGAGATACTTCCCACAATGAATTTCTAAGAATGATTGAATGAATGTGAAAATCTTACTCACATGAATGCTTCCAGGTTGAAAGGATTGCTAACCTAAAATGAATCTAGACTAAAATGCAAAATAATTGATGAGACTATAGGCGATTACCCTTGACCTCTATATGAGAAGGATAATGAGGCGATTCCCATATTCCTTAGAATTGAACAAGAGATGATTCCCCACATTCTAACTATGATGATTCGACATGGAGGCGAGTACCCATGATCCTTATGAAATGATGTGGAGGCGAGTACCCGTGTCATAGGATGTGGTTGTGGAGGTGAGTACCCATAATCCTAAAGTAAGTAAGGCATGAGGCGAACACTTATTAGCCTTTGTATTTCAGGCAAAGAGGCGAATCCCCGTGTCATTAAAAGGAAGTATGAATAATGCTATTATGTTACGAAGAAGATTAGCTTGCAGTGTTTCTTGATATGCCTTCCATGATTTATACATGACTAGAGGCGGAGGGTCCAAGTCTTGACTAAGGATAAATGAGGTTACTTAAGGAAGGATTTCTCTTTCATCATAATGATTTATGTGCATTGAGTATGCTTATGGTTTGTGTTGACTAACCCTTATGTTTATGTTGTTTATGCAATCTATCTTCTTTAGTATATTTTTGTACTAACATATACTCTTGCCTACATTTCTTATGAAATGTAGGGTCCGACGATCTTAATACACACACTTGTGGCTAGATTCATCGTTGATCAAGGAAGTGAATATTTGGTGAGTCCTCATACCATTCGAGGATTGGACCACCCTTTTTACCTTTTTGTCTTTCTTTTCATATTGGACTATTGTATGGGCTGCGTCCCAAGTTTTGTTCTTATGTTAGATTGTTTGAAACAACAATGCTAGACTTCCGCTAGTTTATGAAAGACTTTAATTGACTTGAAAATAATTTAAATTTCCACGTCTTTTTCTATTAATTTAGGTTATGGTATGCTAAGTGGCTTGTATGAGGCCTCTCGGGGTCTTAAACACCTTGTTACATCTAGGGGGTACCCCTGGTTCATGACATGTATGTGAATTCTTTGTAAATTGGATCACAAATCACTTGCTTACAAATTGGGGGGATATTAGGGTCAACTTATTTGGTTTTATGTTAAAGTATTGAATGAATTTTTGGGGACTCCTGATTGTGACCATAGTGAATCTCAACAGATGAAAGAGAGAACTACATATAGGGATAAATATAACACTCTTTGTTGTGTGAATTCAACTATTAGGTGGGAACAGACCAAGGATACAAGTAACATGCCACTTTGCACTACACACTTAAATCAAGAGGCACGTTTGTGGTTAAAAATTATGTGTAGCACCTTATTACCTTTTAATCACACCTAAGAGGTTATTAGGAAAAGGCTGATGTTAGTCTAGTGACTCATTATAGGAAGGCAGTCTATTATAAATGCAATTCTTCGTCAAAATATGATGCAGTTTCCTAATAATAAAAGATGGAACTTTTGGTATGGTAGCTTCTTACCACAGTAACTACATTCATTAGGAAATTAGAATAAAGTTCATGATTTGTTCCCACCCCTTACTCCTCATTTGGAATGCCATCTCCTTGATGTAACAAAAAGTAAGGCATAAGATATGTCACATGGGACATTTTTGTAGATTGCAGATCGTTAGGAGAGGGATAATAGTTGGATGGGAGGCAAGTATGGCATGGCTCAGCTGTATTTCTGGAGTGGTGGTTCTTGTGTCGCAGATAAGGAGATGACTACATTGGTTGAGTGTTACCCTCTAATGGACAATGCCATTTAGATGTGTAGCATGGGCCAGAAATTTCAAAAGATGATTGATGATGATGATGCCATAATGAACGAGGATGATACTGTGGAGAAGGATGATATAAAGGATGATGGTAATGATGATGATGATAACTGTGGTGGTGGTGATGTTGATACAACTTTAATGGCTGTGGATTTTTCCAGAAATGTTGTGACTGCTTATTGAGACTGTGAGGCCTAGGGTCCAAAAGGTAGTTCTCTTTTACTCTATACTCATGTGTGATTTGTTGCACTAGGGAAAGTGCATTCTGTAAGTGTGGGGTGGGAGATAGATTCCCATGTGAATATTTTACTGCTTTGTCGAGTCTCTTTTAACTTTTAGGATAGGTTCCTAAACTTTTGTATTCGGTTTGTTTCATGAGGATAGCCCCATTGAACCCATTAGGACTAACTTTTTTGTTTTTGTATTTTGAATTTAGTGAGTTGTAAAGTTGTCTTAGGAGTTACTGTTCCCAATGATGGATGGATGACAACATTCTTAAGAGAAAATTAGTCATAGGTTGGTAGATTGTGAAGCAGAAGTATTTGCACGTTGAAACCTTGCTTAGAAGATTATCCAAACATCTTGTGTAGTTCGCCATTGAATATACAATAATCGTGAGACACACATAAACTATTTGTTTTGACTCTAAAGTAATGAACTTGGGCTAAATTGTGTTGAAATCACTCAATGTTATTTGTATAAGCATTCTAATTTTTTATGTCCTTGTGTGTATGTCATGATGTCGTGTCTGGTGACTATTGCCTTGTCTTACATAAAGCTTCATCTAAAACTTGCCTTGTGTGTGCTTAATAAGTTAATTGGATGAATTATGCAATAGAATAGAGGTATTTCTTTGAATAGCCAATTTAACTCTCTTTTGTACCTTCAAAATTATAATCCTTAGCGGAGCCCCGTTTAGATTTTTATCATTCAATTCTTTTACTAACTACATAATGATCCGAATTCCTTTTTGTTGATACCATTCCTTTGTTTGAGTTAAAGATTGATACTTAATGCACTATGTAGATAAGCATGGGTAGTAGAAGTGTAGAAGTGAAGCATGGTAGGATGGCTTACGTGGTGAAAATAGGGATGAGGTTAAAATAACCCATGATTAAACTGCATATGCACTTGTTATGCTTTATAAAAAAAACAAAAGAAAAACAAATATATATTCTTAAATATTGAACATTTTGAACTGCATCATAAATATGTAGAAGGCAAGAATGAAAAGGTCAATCAATGGTGATTAAGTGGTGTGAAACAAAGAAGAGAAAAATGGTTGAATTTATTTCCATGATAAAACTATGCAATAAGGAGGAGTAGTCACTAATCCAAATTTAGTCCTCTTGATTCCATAATATATGCCTTTTGAAATTTGAAGGACATTAAGGGCAAATGTACTCTATGTTGTCATATGCAAGAAAATATTTTGTGAGAGTGAGCTTAAATTTTTAAAAATATGCCTTTTAGTGTTAACATGATACCAGTATGAGTGAAAGGCTATACCAAAATAGTGAGGGCATTCATGATGCACTCTTGGGTGTATTTTATATTGGTGTGTGCTTGTACGATCACATTGGCCCATAAAGAATTGTGATGAGTCATTCATTGAGGTTATGTTGTGTCGATTACTATACTTACTTGGTAAACTAAGTTATTAATTAGTTGCATTGGGTGTGGACTACAAAAGTATGATTAAATTTGTTTGGTTGATTTTGATGCGGGTCGTAAGGAAGAAGGTGATAATGATGAGTTGATAGGTTAGAGATTGTTTGAGGACAAACAAAGGTTTTAAGTGTGCGATGGTAATCTTGGGTGTATTTATATGCTCTATTACTACAATTTACTTCCATGTACGTACCTACCTTTCAAGGGTCTTCTTGATGCTAATTGGTATGTTTTTATTATTATTGCGATAATTGAGCGCTAACGTACATGATCAGCCATATGCAGGGGTTCCTAAGGAGAACGAGAACAATAGGAGTTGGAAAGGAATTTACTAGAGCAAAAGCAGAACGAGCAAGATAAAAATATTCACCTAGATGAGACTGGCATGCTGCGCCATAAGCCAAGCACTTAAAGCACTTTTCTGGAACTCTACATGCGCGAGGCGCCAAGGGCCTGTCATTCCAAGGTCCCTCCTAGTGTGTTTCAAATTCCCTGTGCCCGACCGTCCCGGCGAATTTCAATAATTTTACGATTCCTAATTCGATTACAGAGGGGATTTTTTTCCATAAATTCTATAAATAGGAACATAGGGTTATTTTGTACCTTACTTCTTCCTTTTCAAGTGCAAGAGCGAGGGAAAAAAAATCATATTAGGTTTCAATATTTTACTTTTTCTTTAGTCTTGAATGACATGAAAACAATTTTGTTTTTTTTTTTATTATGAGTAGCAAAAAGCCTTTGTTCTGCGGCTGTAGCCATGGGTAATTGGTGAACATCAATTTTTATAGTTAAATTTGGTTATTACATAAGTTAATCTTGTATTGCTTTTCTTGTATTTCCTGATTCGCCACAATTGAGATAAACATATTGTCTATTCTAGAACTTGAAAGACGAATAGATAGATATACCAAACAATAGAAGGAGCATGATGTTTCTTTCATAACACTTGTTTAGACTTGTGTTTAGGAATGACACCTACATGATAACACGCGTGAACATGAAACATGATGAAATTTTAATACTCACCTGTTGAATCTATCTCTCAACGATGTAGTTAGACATTCAACTGAAGTAGGCTATTAGAGGTGATATGATGATCATGATCATAACATCAACCTAGTTAATCAATTAACTGATAACCATAATTAATTCATACATAAGATGTGATACATAAAATCTTAAGTATGTTGCAGCCCTGGAATTATCCCTTTATTATTTAAAATACGGAAATTGAAGTCGTTATAGTTAGTTGCTTTCAAAGTTTACTTATTTGCAAACATAGTATATAAAAGACAAGTTTCTTAGAACCGTTTGTCTAATTTGTGGAATTAGTTGAATTAGATACAAATTGAATTATGTCCTTTAGGTTCGACAATCCGATTATGAAAGAGTCATTTATTACTTTTGAGACCATGTACACTTGCGTGTTCAATTTGGAGCAACATGACCAGACCTTTAATTTGTGACTATAAAGGGATGATAAAGGATCTGAAGCCAAATCATCGTCTAGAACCACCGTGGAACAATGTCCACCCCTAACTAATCAGTACTACTCTCTAAGGATGAACCAACTCCAGTCCCAAGTCGCCAATCAAAGCCTGAAGTCTCAAATGTAACATACATGGCCTTACAAATAGAGAGGATAGATAGAAATACGTCAAAAGTGAGTTAACGTCTAAATAAAGGTTAATTCTATCAAACTCAAGTCTACTACATAAGTCACAAGGAGCTAACTAGTCTGAATAGACGTTAGAGTGAAAATAATGCCTAAAGGATCCAAATATAGCCAGTCTATGGAAAGCACTAGTGTATCCTAGACAAATTCCAAACATGCTCATAAAATTGAACAACAACAACAACAAACAAACAAACCAGGCCAACCACAAGGTAAGAATAATCAAATAACCCAACTAGCATGCTTTTTGTCACAAAACTCTTAAATAGGCCTAAAACATGGATTCTTAGTAAATTAGCATGATCAACTGGGTACCCTTCACCAATTCACAAAAATCAACATGCTTTTACGTATTGAAGCTTAGTCTAAGGAATGGAAAGTCGTAACCGACCTTTAAGTTGAACGCCCATAATCCAAATTATGTTTCTAGAGCATTTAATTTTTATGTTACCTCTATATGTTTCTATGCTATAAAAAATAGATTTACAATGTCAATAAAGTTTATTAGGCAATAAATTTACTTAAGACGGAGATGGACCAACTTTTGAGTCAAAATAAGAATCATGGGACTCGCAACGACTCCATCAAAGTATTATAAATAGTCGTCAAAACTTGTGTTCCAAATTGAAACACAATTTAGGGCATCAGAATAGAGGAAACCAACACATGCAACATTTATCCATTTAAAGAACAACAATCTTAGCTAAGGCATCCCACAATTCTCAAAATATACCTCACACAAAGGGTACCAACACTTCCCTATCCCATACCCATGTACCCACAAGGTTTACGAATAGAACAAACTTTGAATTATCAGGACAAAACTTAAAATGAGGGGGATATCATTGCTCAAATATTCACAAGTAGATCTCATCGGGGGTGTATCTCAATTTAAAAGAAAAGAACCTAGCCCTTCTTTGCGAACATTGCTTAAAATGCTCGTGAATATAGAGGCTGAAGGAATAACCCTTCACGATTATGGACAAGGGGCTCGAAAATATGAAACCTAGGGAAATAGGGGCCACGAAGTGGCCGGGTCACCAGGAACGTGAAGGGAAAGGAATGTCACCCATCGCGAACACGACATGACCCCCTGAAATGTGCTGACCAGATTATCTGGTCTATAAAAACATGGACCAAGGTCCCTAAATGCGAAGGCTATATTTGGCCTACACGAGCTGATGCATATCAGCTGGTTTTGGCCAACTTCAAATCCTCTAACAGGGTGTTTGGAATTTGTTCGAAACTTCGTGCATGCAAACAAGATATGTTACCATCTTAAATTCAAAATGCTTAACTCAACGGAGAATTCAAAACTTCCATATCAGGTCGTTCGGGCCTTAGGATATATTTGTAATGAAGAAAATTATGTTAATAAAAAATCACATTTGAGTCATTTATGTATCCTTGCATCAATACCCTAATATAGGGTATCCATAACGCCTTCCACAAGGTCATACCCGCAATTACACCATACCGTCGCCATATACTCTTTGAAAAAAAGCAGGTCCCATACTAAACCTCTATTTTAGATAAAATCCACAAGAGGGTCCAATTATCCCAAGAGACTTGGTATCTTCTTGAATGGTCGTTCTAGACAAAAATCAATATTCTAGAGCTAACTGCATTGACGAAATTCTCACCTAGGGAAGTTTACCGAGTATGTTGACCAAGTTCAAACTTAGGAAAAGCATTAAAGTTAAAACGCATTATTGCACAAACTGGCACAAAAAACTCGAAATATCTGTTGATCATGCCGGTAGTCTAACATTACCCTTACATAGTTGATGGAACCGTCAAAATTAGTTTATGAGGTTGTCTACATGAACATTAGATTGAAATTGACCGTTCAAGGTTCAAATGCTCCAAGGCATGACTTCTAACAACTAAGCATGATTAAACACAAACCCTACCCAATTAAGGTGTATCAATATGAATTTCTTTTTGTAAGTTCAATCTAAAGATCGAAAAGTCGTAGCCTACCTAAATGAAAAACACACGTGCTCTAAAATCATGATTCTGGAGATTTCTCATTCTGAACGAACTCTGACCATTGTCATGCTATTAAAAACAAGATCACCAGGTCAAAATAAATATTTTGACAGATTCAAAAGACAAATGGAGATGGGTCCAAAATAAGTCAAAAGTGAAATTGTGGGACCCACACTAGGAATCCCGAGACTGGCTCTATCAAAGGTTTCTAAAAAGCTTACTAAACTTATGCCCAAATAGGACACAAATTATGCTAAATAACAATTACAATCAACTCATGCCAGAAACCAACACCAAAATACCATATATAAGGCTCGAGCAATCCTTCGCCATTGAATTTCACATCAAAATCACACTCCTCGCACTCTACCGATTATCCAAGAGAAAGCTATGCAAATTATATTCGATACGCAACATGAATAACCTCAATTAGATCTTTACAACTCAAGATATTCAACTTACAAAAATTAATAGTGAGATAAATTAATGACTTGTATTTTATAAAAAGACAAGTTATATGACCTCCACAAATGTGGTACCCAATCCATTATCGCAGATGATTGACCTCCAAACCTATCATGAATGCGACGCATATCACACGATCGCGTAAGGTCATCATTGTTGACCTACAGGATTGTAGCACAAGGCATGCAAATATAATGACAAACTAACTTAGTATCTACGAACAAAACTTAAACCTTAGAAACACGCAGAATAATGTAATTTGTCATTGTTAATGTAGCTTAGGGCACTGATAATGCTCAACTATACTTCATCTAAATCTCAGTGTAGATGGTCGCTAATAAGTATAAGCCCAACTAAGAGTTGGAGTCAATCCCACATAGAGTGATATAGTAGATAATTCTATTAACAAGTAAAATTGAGTCCTAATAATTAGTAGAAGTAGAAGTTTCACATTATTAAAGTAAATCAAAAAGTTTCAATGATTAATATCAAATGGGGGGATTTGTGTAACCAATTTACGACTAATATAATGGGGAATAAACACATAATGAAAGTTCGTTGGGAGTGTGATAAGTCTAATGCTAATTTCGCGTAATGGGTGATTACTAGTTAATCAAATGTATTGAATGTCGGTGGGTAGGCTAGGGTTTGAGTGCAATAGCCATTTCTCAATTAACTATTGTGTATCAACTGAGTTCTTTCAAACCTCAACAAGCAAAACACATTCAAACAACCCAATTCCTTAGTTAATCCACGTTTCTTAAGTTGAATTTGTAAGAATGCAATCAAATCTCTTTTCTCAAGCTACATTCCTAAAGATGCAATCAATACAATCATCAACTAAAAGTTGACTCTAATACCTCTTTCTCAATCAAGTTTAAAATACTAAGCTAGAATTGCATTTACCATTACAATTCTTTAATTAAAACAAGAAAAACTAATTGAACCCACTTCAAAACAACAATAAAATCAGTAACAAGCAACACATATTAGCTAATTAGTGCATTCAACTACATAATCACACCCCCAAGAAATGGGGGTTTAGCCAAACATAGTGAAAAATAAGATAATGTTACCAAAGAAGTTTTCCATCTGATTTGACAACGATTTGCAATTCCCAAATGTTGAAATTGAAGCTAAAAATCTCATAATCTCTACTCAAAAATGTTAAAACAATGTTCTAGAATGTAAAAACTCAAAAACCCAGAAGTGAACAATGTGGGAACTCCTTCTCTTCCTTTCAAAAATTGCATTTATACATTCTCAAAATTTCAGCACGGAATAAACTCGGCAGGGTAAGTCGGGTTCGCTGAACTAGTTAGTGATGCACTAATTGCTTCTCTTGTCACCTTTTTAGCGTGGCTTTTCCCCAATTCTTTCTGTGACTTTGGGTGAGCTGGATAGGAATCGCCGATCACTTCAGAGTATCACATAAACACTTGTCTGCTTGCCAGGTTGGGTTTGTGCATGGGCTGGCATGTTGGAAGTTTAGGCGAGATGAAGGTCCACTCGGTGAGTCACCGAGTGGCTTTGGCGAGTACTAACTTTGCTTTCCTTCAACTTTTTCAGCCATTTCACTCCTATTTGCCTCATAATTTCCTTGCCTCACTCTTTAGCCTTCATTTATGCATAGCAACATTTAAACATCAGTTATGAGCATAAAATAGGCATTACGGATACTAAATCATTTAATACTAAGCCCTAGATAAGTCGAAATCCCTCACTCATCAGGCACATGAATTCAAAGAGTTGAATAAGGCTGTACAAGAAAATACACCTCAATTGGTTCCCAAAGGAAGATATTCTTTGACTAGGTGCTCGAGATTTTTTCAGAACCCCATGCATATAATCAAGATATGAAACCCCACAAAATTAGATATTCAAGACTCAATGGTGAGGTCGAAACTACCAACTGTAGTCGCCTTCACAAAAAGTGTGTCCTACAAAAAAAAATTTAAGCCAAATTCTGCCAATGGCCTTGAGATGAGCCTAGGGACCTCGGGATCTGCATCGAATGTCACGACCCAGGGTACCCCCTAGATGTAACATAGCATATAGAACCACGAAGGACATCTATAACAATCGAATGAAATTGGGCCTAGACCATACATCATGTCAAAAAACGGAATACAAGAAAGAACTAAAAAAATTGAGATCCATTCTCGAACCATGAGCACTCACCAAGCTTGGGAAAGAATCAAAGTTCAAGCTCTACCCACAATATTGGGAACCCTGTCTGTCGAACCCTTCATTTGGGAAAAATGAATGCAAGAGTAAGCGTTAGTACAAAAATGCACTAAGTATGATAGGTATGCATAAAAACATTTAAAACATACTAAGAAGGGAGATTTCATGAGATGCAATTGACCTAGTAAAACATGATATAAGAAGGTTAGAAAACATAAGTCATAAAATCATGGTCAATGCAAGCTAAATCATCTTTAAATATTTGAACACTTATGAGATACTCCTTGAGTAACCTTAGTTCACTTTTAGTCTTGTTGTGGGAAAATTAGCCTTTACCGACATAGAGACCATGTGAGCTATAAGATGATCCGCCGGTGTCTCTCACACCGAAAATGATTGTTCTACTTTCCTAAGGTAGAACAATGAACTTCTAACTTAAGTGGATCCACTAGCTAATCAGCCTATGAGGGAACATAGTTTAGGGGATAAGGAGATTGTTACTAGAAACCCGACCTCTACTAATGGGGGAGCTTCCATCTCAAGAGATTACTTCTAGAAACCTGGCCTCTACTAACGGCAGAGATTCCATCTCATATCAATATCCACTCGGTGCTAAGCATAATTCACACGAAATAGTCAATTCTTACTTATTCTTATCATTCACGGAAAGGTGTCCTTGTACTACCAAGCCAAGCTAGTTTCATTAGGGTAGCTCTTACTCATTGATTCAATTAGGCGAGAATAGCCTTTCAACCTAATAATCCTTTCTATGTGAGAAAACCTTTTACATCATGGTTGTAAGTGTTTATGAGAATATCCTTTCAACAAAACAACATCAACAACATCATTGGCACTTCATTCTCAAAGCACCCTTAAAACATTTACATAGTTTTCGTAAGATCATGCATAAACCCATACTTTGCCTTGTTAAGGTTCAAACCTTACTTTAAATCACCAAATATAGAATTCAACCATTAGATAGGGATTATATCATAAATTCATGTGCTTCTATCACTTCTTGCTTTAGATCATATAACTCCTCTTTCATAATCAACAACCCACATTATGAGTTCACAATTTAGAAACATGGGGGTTTGCATGGGTTCATAGGGGAAACATCATAAAAGCATTGTAAATCATCAATTCATGCATATTGAGACATAATTCAATCGTTAAGATCAATAATCAAAAGAACCCATGGTAATTGAAGAAAACCCTAGCTAATTGGGGATTTCTACATTTTGAAATAGAGGAATTTGAGGACTCCATGAATGAAAACTACCATACCTCAAGTACAATTTCCTATCTTCAATGGAGGAATTGAGATCTTAGCTTGGAACCCTAGTTGAATCCTTCTTATTCTTCTTCTTCAAGTTTCTAGAGAGAGAATATTTTGGAGGAGATTTGATATTCTTTTGGGAATTTAGAAGAATGAAATAAATGGGGTATAATTCGGGGTAAAAAGGCTTATATAGGGGCCTTAGACTTAGACAAAACGACATAGTATAGGAATTAATTAATTAGTAAAAGACCCAACTAACCTCAAAATAACTGCCAGCAGACCACCGAGGCCCCTAGACCAATGGATCGTGGATAAATCTATGATCCGTCCTACACGTCCGTCAGTAACTTCAAAGAATTTTGGGCTGACCTACGGACCCCCAGTCGATGGACTGTGTTCTGACATTGGTGTCAGAGAGATGAAGTTTGGGCCTCGAACCACGTAACCAAAACACGGACAGTGGTATAACCTACGATCCATAGGTCTGGCCTTTGTTCTTGGCCTCAACTAGACTGGTAGGGTTGCTAACCCACGGACCCACCTACGGTTAGTAGTTCAACCCACGTGCCATAGTTCGCATCCGTGGTTCCTGCAATATCTGCAATTTGACTAAATTTCCCTTTACGGATAGAGGGTGTTACAATATCTGCTCCTTGGGACCTTTCGTCCTCGAATGAGATTCTAGGCATGTGTAGATCGACAAAGACTCAAGACTAGCAACCCATCATGCATGCAACTCATCAAAATGCACATAATCAAGGAGAAAACATCAACTCCAAGATAAACATACTTTATTAATTATAAGGAGGTAGGAACTACTTCTAACAACCCAATATGCATGAAAATTTCAGATTTCTCGTATTCAAGGAGGAACTACCTTCTCCAAGCTAAAAGAATGCTCAACCCAATTCTCATGGAGCCTTTTTGCAATTCATTCTTAAAAAGCATATCTAATGCATGTTCAACAACCATCTCATGAAGTCTATAGGAAAATCATACTCAATGCACAATCAACATGACGAAAATAAATCATATAAGCCAATTCTTTCAAAATTTATCTTTTCATGAACATGCATAACATAAGGAAATCATGGAAACACGTAAATCACACATGACTCCAAAAACATAAAACAAACCAAGAGGAACTCATTACCTCAAGATAGAGTAGGAGTAGAAGGAAAGAGATGCGGCTATCGGGACATCATATCGGCCTCGGCCTCCCAAGTAGCACCATCAACTAAATGATTCCTACATAACACCTTTATAGAAGAAACTTCCTTGTTTCCCAACTTCTTGACTTACCGGTCTAAAATCTCAACCGGAACCTCTTCATAAGCAAGATTCTCTTTAATTCCCAAACCGTCTAAGGAAACTATGGATGGTGGATCCCCAACACATTTCTTCAACATGGAGACATGGAAAACCGGATGCACCGATGTCAACTCATTTGCCAAATCAAGCTCATATTCAACCTTACCAACAAAATTTGGTATGTGCCTAAAAAACGGGGACTAAGTTTCCCTTTCTTCCCAAAGCTCATTACATCCTTCATGGGTGAGATTTTAAAATAAACCCAATCATGAACCTCAAATTCAAGATCTCTCCTTCTAACATCGGCAGATGACTTTTGCCGACTTTGAGCCCTTCTCAACCTATTTCTAATAAGCCGAAATGTATCAATTCGGGACCTTTGAGAGCAACATCACCAGCCTCAAACCATCCTATTGGATACCTTCACCTTCTACCATAAAGGGCCTCAAATGGAGCAATATCGATACTCAAGTGATAACTGTTTATTATAAGCAAACTCAATTAATGGTAAATGGTCATCCCAATTACCCTTAAAATCAATCACACAATCCCTCAACATGTCTTCCAAAGTCTAAATAGTACACTCCACTTACCCATCATTTTGGGGATGAAAAGTTGTGGTAAGCTTAACTTTTGTACCAAGACCCTTTTGGAAAGACTTCTAAACTTGAGAAATGAATTGGGTATCTCGATCGGAAATTATGGACAAGGGAACTCCAAGAAACCTTACGATCTCTCTAAAATACAACATAGCATAATCTTTCACCGAATAGAAAACCTTGACGAGAATAAAACGAGAAGATTTTGTCATCCGATCCACTATTACCCAAATCGAGTAAAGTTGTCACTGAGTACGTGGCAACCCTACTATGAAGTCCATATTCACATCTTCCCACTTCGAAGTAGGAATACCAATGTCTTGGGATAAACCTCCCGATTTATGATGCTCAATCTTTACTTGTTGACAATTAGGAACTTAGCCACAAATCCCACAATATTCTTCTTCATCCCATTCCCGTAATAGATCTCCCGTAAATCACAGTACATCTTGGTGGCTCTTAGGTAAATAGAATACTGAGAACTATCGGCTTCTGTCAAGATCTGATCCCTCAAGTCATCAACATTTGGAATACATAACCGACCTTGATATCTATGTACCCCATCTTCTCCTTGGGAGAAAGCCTCAGCAAAGTTTTTAGCACCGCCTCATTCAATTCTACAAAAATTGGATAAAGACTTTGCTTAGCTTTCACATCCATCACAAAAGATGATTTGGAGCCATTATGAACTATAATAGCACCCTTGGTGGAATCCACTAGTTGAATACCTAATCGAGCCAACCTATGACCATCTCGAACCGACACTTTCATTTCATCCTCAACATGAGCAATACTACCCATTGATACTCCACTAAGAGCATCCGACACCACATTTCCTTTACCGGGGTGATAGAGAACATTCATGCCATAATCTTTCAATAACTCAAGCCACCTTCTTTGGCGAAGATTCAAATCTTTTTAACTAAATGCATATTGCAAACTTTTATGATCGGTGAAAACATCAACATGAACCGCATACAAATAATGCCTCCAAATCACTAAGGCAAAAACCACTGCCACTAATTCAAGGTCATGGGTAGGATAATTCTTCTCATGAATCTTAAGTTGCCTTGAAGCATAGGCAATAACCTTCCAATTTTGCATAAGCACACATCCCAACCAAATTCTAGAGGCATCACAATACACCACAAAACCATCAGTACCTTCTGGTAAGGTCAACAATAGACTGGAAGTAAGTTTATATTTCAACTCTTGGAAAAATTTATCACAACCTTCCAAACATATGAATTTAGCCTTCTTTTGAGTTAAAACTGTCAAAAGAGAAGCAATGGAGGAAATCCCATCAACAAACCTTTTATAGTAACTGGAAAACCCAAAGAAACTTCTAATGTTCGAAGGAGTTAGAGGACTAGGACAACTCTTAACTGCTTCCATCTTAATATGTCACGACCCAGGGGTACCCCCTAGATGTAAATTGGCACAAAGGACCCCGAAAGTCTTAATGTGAGTCACTTAGCATATCATAACATACGCAATAGAACAGTAAGAGTAAACATATATTTCAAGTCTAAAATTTTCATAAAAGAAAAGTGGAAGTCTAGACTCTAAGTCCCAACATTGCCATCTTTTAAAATATTCGAATGCAAAAATGGACACAATCCATACAACATAGTTCGAAAAGAAAAAAGTAGAAATGAACTACGAAGAGACAACATCCGTCCATAAATCACGAGGACTAACCAACAAGCTAGGAGAATAAGCAAATCCAAGCTTTTAGCCACAACGATTAGCACCTTTAGAACCGGACCCTACACTTAGGGAAAATGTAGGAAAAGTAGGCGTTAGTACAAAAATGCACTAAGTATTATAGCCATGCATAAAAACATTGAAAACGTGCTAAAAGGGACATTTTAGTAGATTGCATGCAAATTTACTAAGTTTGAACGACATCATGAAAATAGTTGAAAAGCATAAGTCATAAGCATCGTCAACATATAGATCATCATAACATAAGAGGAACGTATCATAAATACCTTCAAAGCATACTTGTGCAATGCATGAATAAGACCCCATAAATCTCTCCCATGCTAAGTAAAGTTTCTTAAGTAACCATAGTTCATAATTCATATTCTTGTTCATATTTTGGTCATCATAGTGGGAATAAGCCTTAACCAACATAGACAATGTGAGCTTAATCATGGAATCCGGTGTCTACCCTACACCGAAAAGGGTTCGTCCTACTTACCTAAGGTAGAACCACACTCTTAGCTTAGGTGGATCCACTAGCTAAACACCTATGAGTGCATAAAGTTGATGTGATAAGGAGATTGCTACTAGAAACCCGAACTCAACTAGCGTAGAAGGTTTCCATCTCATGAGACATACTTTGGGAAAGCGGACAAAGCTAGCGTAGAAGGTACCCATTTGGAAAGCTGGACTCAATTAGCGTAAAAGCTTTCATCTTATATTCAATATCCACCAAGTGCTAAGCATTAATTCCCACATAGTTCATATTAAATCTTGACTTAAGTTCATATTCATGGAATAATGTCTTGACACTCAATCCAACGTAACTCATAAGATAACTCATTAGATCATGTGTGAGAATAACCTTTCACCATCCATGTTTACATATAGATTTAATTAGGTGAGAAAGCCTTTCAACCCTAGAATCATCATATTGTGATTAAACCATTCACATAATATCATATTAATGCATAAGTGTGTATATGCGAATAACCTTTCAACAACACAATAACTAGATCATAGTCATATTCACTTTACTCTCAAAGTGTTCTTAAAGCATATACTAAACATCATAAATTATGCATAATATCATACTTTGACTTTCAAGGATCAAAGCTCATATTGAATCAACACATCTAGAATTTACTACATTAGACATGGATATTAACATAATTCAAGTAACCCAATTACTACAAGCATAATCTCATAATATCCTTCTTTCATCCACAAACTCACTTCACAAGAACATAATTGGGAAATATAGGGATTTCATGGGTTCTTGGGGATTTCAAAATAAAAACCATAATAAATCATGAATTCAATCATAATATAAAGTAATTCAAGCATTAGAATCATTTTTTAAAGGAACCCATGACTTTGGAATCAACCCCTAGCTTTTTTGGGGATTTCTATCTTTGAAATTAGGGTTTTGAAGGGGCTCCATGGATGAATTCTATCAATGGATGAAGATATACCATACCTTAGAAATGAAACCCAATTAATTTTGGAAGAAAACCTTGCTCCTTGAACCCTAGGTCTAACTTCCTTCTTTTTCTTCCTTGAAGTTCTAGAGAGAGATTTTTTTTTTGAGAGGGTGAAGTTTTGGGATTTAAAAATATTGAGGTAGTTGACTTAATTTAGTGATATAAATTCCTTATATAGGTGATCTAATTTAGGCTAAAACGACCTCACTTGGTTATTAATTAAACCTGGAAAACCCCAAAGTGCACCTTAAACTAACTCCAAAAAATGGTTTCCAGGCCAGAACCACGGACCCATGACCCATGGACCGTGTAGGGAACCACGGCTCGTCCTGGTTGGGTGTGGTTCATGGTCAGAGAGTTTGGCCTCATCCACGAGACCCTCACTGACGGACCGTGGTTAGACCCACGACCCGTGCTGATGAAGCATGTGTTGGGGTTCAGAGAGCCTCATTTGCAGGCTGGACCTACTGCCCCTCACCCACGATCGTGGACTGACCAACGGGTCCCTAGGTCCCTTTCGTTGGTCACTATCGAGGCATTTTTCTAGGGTCCTTCTTAAGGACCCATGGGTGGTCCTTGGGGGTCGTACCTTAACGTTCTAACATGAAACCCTTTATTTTTAAGTACGGGGAGTTACATTAAGGACTCTAACCCTCATGTTAAGCTCTAGTTTAGCCTACTAGTTTCCAGGGTGTTACATAATAGAATCTACTTCAATTTCCTTGATGACACATTATGACCAATAAAAGCTATGGACCTTAGCCAAAATTCACATTTGCTAAATTTTTGCAAAAGGTTGTTGGTCCTTAATAATTTGCAACACGATCCTCAAATGGTCAATATGCTTATTCTCACTTCTCAAATAGATCAAAATATCAACAATAAACACAATTACGAACATGTCAAGGCATTGTCTAAACACCCTATTCATCAAATCGATAAACGTCATCGGAGCATTAGTAAAGCCAAATAACATTACCTAAAACACATAACGACCATACCGATTTTAAATATCCATCTTCGGGATGTCATTATCCTTGACCATCAATTAGAGGTAACCTAAACGAAGATCGATCTTAGAGAAATATTTTTCCCTTTGAATTTGGTCAAATAAGTCATCTATTCTTGGAAGAGGATACTTATTCTTAATTGTCACATTGTTCAACTGACGATACTCAATACAAATAGGAAGGGGACCATCTTTCTTCCTTACAAACAAAACTGGAGCAACCCAAGAAGAGATACTTGGTTGGATGAAACACTTATCCAACAAATTCTTTAATTGATCTTTCAACTCCTTAAATTCCGCAGGAAACATTCTATAGGAAGGAATATAAATAAGTTTCGTATCTAGGAGAGGTCAATGTCGAAGTCTATTTTCTTCTCATGAGGAACACCTGGTAAATTATCGGAAAACACTTCCGGAAACTCGTTAACTAGGGGAACCAACTCAAAAGTAGGGGTTTCAGAATCTACATCTCTCACCCTAAGTAGATGCTAATGCAACCCTTAGAAATCATCCTTCTAGCTTTGAGACAAGAGACAAACCGACCCTTAGGCATAAAATTTCCCCCCTTGCACTCTAGGATAGGATCATTTGAGAACTGAAATCTGACCATATGACTCCTTTAGTCTATGGAAGCATAACACGAATGCATCCAATCCATCCCAAGGATAACATAAAAATCTAACATGTCAAGCTCTACCAAGTCCTCAGGATTTACTCTATGGAATAAGGAAACGGGCCACTTTCTATAGACCCTCCTAGCCACAATCCCTCATTTTGTGATCACTCTTCCCACAACTAACGCAACCGTCCGTGCCGGCTAGACAATTACCATCATGCTTCTTCCCACGCTTAGCACAAATATACCTAGCAAATGAAGATCAACCACCATTCCCTCCTTGTGGTTTATGGTTAGACACTCTATCCTTATTAAACTTATGAGGAGCATTGAAGGAACCTTGACCGGAAAACCCTTGTCGAAACATAGGACGACCATGTCCATCCGACCTTACATGAGAGAACATACCATTACCGATCTTAGTCCTTTTTACCTAACTTGACTTACTTTTCCTTGAGTTTTTCCTCTTCAATTTGTTGTGCATTCACCATGAGACAAGAGATGTCCATGTCACCAATGACCATGGTGATACGGCACTCTTGAAGCCTAATTTCGAACACACCCAACACGAACTTACTCATACTTTCCTTAGAATCGGCAACCATTGTTAGACCATATGTCCACAATTTTTTCAACTTTAAAGCATATTCCCTTACATTCATACTTCCTTGATGAAGGTTGATGAACTCAAGCACCTTTGCTTCCCTCATCTCAAGGGGAAATAACCTATCAACAAAATAAGATTTAAAACATTTCCCACTCTTTGGGACCCGCTCCTACCGGCCTCGCTTCTTTCCGCTGGTTGTACCACACTTGAGCAACACATTTCAATTGATAAGAATCCAATTCTGCCTTCTCTTCCGGAGTCATTCCCATGATAACTAGTACCTTATAGACCTCATCGATAAACTCTTGAGGATCTTCCTCAACTTTGGAGTCATAAAACTCAGAGGGTTCATGCTCATGAAGTCCCTCACTCTTGAAGCCGTTGTACCGACATGTGGGTTCATGGGGACTATAATTAACATTTCAAAGACACTTCATCCGGTTCTAAGTTTCAACGATCGTAAATCACTATAAACCCAACTAAATGAGCTGGGGTCGATACTATAAAGAGTAGCTTTCTTTTGAATTCGAATATAAAATTATGACGGTGACCTTTGCTGCTGAACAAACAAAATGTTTAGGAATATATAAGCCAAACTCAACAACGTCGTTATCGATCCAAACGAACAATTGTCAAACTATCAAACCACTTCCACAATCAACAAGAGACAATCAAAGACGACGGCAATAGGGGATTGACTAACCAACTGCTAGATTCAAATCAATGGGTCCAAATCATTAACCAACCATGTTAATTTGTTATGGGTAGGATGGACTTTAGAAAAAACACTTTTCTATTAAACAAATACCTTATTTCCACTGAATTCTTTTGAACCTCAAGGTATACTATAATAAGACTAGCCCACAATCTCATCAAATCTACTCTCTCGAGCTAGACAGAAAGGATGGAGCTTGGGTTTAACTGTCTCAAGCTGAAACCATCAAGACCCACTATCTAAGGATGCCAAGTTATTACCTTATCTCTACACTTCTTTCTCAAGTAAGCGTAAAACCCTAAAGTACATCGCAATAAACATAAAATGTAGGAATTTAAAAATGGTAATAACTTAGAACCACTTCAAATTAACGCTAAAAATCAATAATTGCTAGCACCCATTAAATATGAAAGAACAATTCGTTACATTTTCAAACACCCAAGATTGGGGTTTTAGCCAATCATTGTAAAAAGATGAAATTTGATACCTGCTACAAACTCCATAGCTAGGTATTTGAAAATCAAAACTTTACTATGAGGAATATCTTTGCTATAACAATACCAAATTGCAAAAATTACTAACATTCAACAACAACAGTGTTTTTGCTCTCTTTCCTTTTTGCTCACAATTTCTGAATGCTTTCACTCTCTTCCAAAAATCAATTTGTACTAATCTGAGGTGTCGCATTTTGGGGCTAATCGGCGAGAAAAGTCGGGCTTCACCGACCATTCAGCGACTCGCCAATCCTTCTTTCGTCTTGCCTTCTTTCTTCACATTTTCCTCGTCCAACCACTATAATTTTAGGTGGTCCAGATCGGGATCGCCATTCCATTCCACGATGCGCCCTTTTGTCAATTTGCTTGCCCATCTGCATTTATCTAGATCTCCATCAATGAATAAAATTTCCATTAGGCGTGTCGCCGACAACATCGGCGAAGGATGACCATGTCGCCTAAGGTATTGATGGAGATCCAGATAAATACAGATGGTCTAGCTTAAATAGGAAAGAGCGCATCATGGAATGGAACAACGATCCCGATCTGGATCGCCTAAACTTATAGTGGTTGGACGAGGGAGATGTGAAGAAAGAAGGCTAGAGGAAAGGAAGATTGGCTAGTCGCCGAATGGTCGGCGACGCCCAACATTCCTTGCCGATTGGGCCCAAAATGCCACACCTCAGATTAGTATAAATTGATTTTTGGAAGAGAGAGAAAGTATTCAAAAAATGTGAGAAAAAAAGGAAAGAGAGCAAAAACACTAGTGTTGTTCATTTTGAGTATTTTTTGCAATATTATCAATTGGGTATTCTAATACTGAAGAGATTCCTTATAGCAAAGTTTTGATTTTCAAACACCCAGCTATGAAGTTTGTAGCAGGTATCAAATTTCATCTTTTCACAATGATTGGCTAAAACCCCAATCTTGGGGGTTTGACAATGTAAACAATTATTGTTTTTGATTTAATGGATGCTAGTAATTATTGATTTTAGGCATTATTTTTAAGTTGGTCTAAGTTATTAATATGGTTTAATTCCTACATTATATGTTTATTGCGATGTACTTCAGTGTTTTACGCTTGCTTGAAGCTGTTGTTCATAGAGGGCCTAGTGGGCAGGTATTCTAGGGTGAGGGACACACTCCGGTACCATCGCTTTGACATTTTGACTAGGCCCAGAGGCCCGTATATCCGTACATGGGCTCGTGATTTTCTACACTGCGTATGAGGATCTAGTACTCCAAGGGAATAAGAAGTCTAGTACTTTTAGATCGGTAAAGTTTGTAGTTGTTCGGGCAAAAGAAGTGGGGTACTGCAGTGATCAAATCAACGCTGCACTTGACAAGTCTATGGGGATTGAGCATGAGTATATGGGGCTAGCTATAGGACAGGCCCTGGATGCTTTGAAGGGTTGTCTTGCTCCCTGATTTCTGACACCACCCCAAGCTGGATTGAGGCAGGAGGTCCGATCGAGAAGAAGGATTTGAATGTAGCTCCACAGTACTGGTTTGGATTCATCAGCAGCTCTATTATGGCCTCACAGAATGAGTCCATCCTCCGCTACCCAAATGCGGCATTTCTAGGATCCATTATTGCACATAAGTTGCTCTATTTGGGACCTATTATTGAGCAAGAGACGGTCATGAGGGCCAAGCAGCACCGGACGTCCCTTCCCTTCTCAGTCCTGATTATAGAGCTATGCGGCGTGCTGGAGCTCCTCGTGACGAAAAGAGGGACATAGAGATCACCCCTACATCTTCCATATATATTCGGCGCAAAGAGGCCGGGTACACTCTGGGGAGGCAGATAGGAGGAGAGGGGCTTCGGTGGATGTATCCCCAGAGGTTGATGTTGAGTCCATTCCTGCAGAGGAATCTTTGATTACTCCGGCCTCCGGGATATCAGGTACACCCGCTTCCACTTCTTCCCAGGCTCCTGGTTCTTCTGCTACTTCCCAGCCAACATGGATTACTCAGACCATGATACACAAGATGGGTCACCCAGCCTATTCTGCCAATGTGCGAGCTACCCGGTTAGAGGACGAGATAACTTGGATGATTGAACGGGCTATCCTAGTTGCGTTGACACTTCTCTAGACATCTATTGACGCTCTCACAGTGAGAGTAGAGACTTGTGAGAGTCGACAGGGGGCTACATCAGAGATGACGGCTTTGAAAGACGAAGTTGCTGACTTGAGGAAGGACGTGGACTATCTAAAGTCTGTGGACTTCATCTCTTTGTTTGAGGCAGCTGAGACTCAGGGTGTTCCGAGATGTTCTGAGATGCCTCCGGCTACCACTTGATATGTGCCATTAGAGGATGTTGCAACTGATGCGTCAGAGACGGAGACCAATGGGAGCAGCTTGGGAAGAGAGATGCAGCCATATATGATGATCTGGCCGATTTGGAGGATGCATTGTTTGAGATTGCCCAACAAACCTCCTTGAGTGACACCACCATGGCTGAGTCTAGTGGAGCTAGTGCTGATATGACCTCGCGCATTGATGCCCTGATGGATGGAGCTACTGTGTAGACATGACCCTTCTTTACCTCCCTCTCTATTATTTTTATTGACATTTGATTATTTTTGTTGCATTTGAGGACAATTGCATTTTTTGTTTGTTGTGGGGTGATGTATTTCCATACCTACCTCTTGTGACTATACTTTGTATATATTGGGTTTTTTGTTTTAAACTATGTTTTGGCTTCTATCTTGTGGATGTTTGAGCTCATGGCTCCTTATTATGAATGAAAATGGTTTTTGACCCATCTGAAATTTTTTACCACTTTTGTTGTGTGTGATTGTGGTTGTTTTTGTGAATTTTTTATCATCGGTCATGATCAATAGCGATGACTTTAATAGTGCCTCTAATCGAACAAAACTGAATCCGCGGCTACGATGAGACCAAATAAAGTTGCATAGACAATATGTGAACTTTTTGCATCTTGTTGTGACTAGCCGATTATCAAAAGACTCTCTTGTGTTAAACATTGAAGACTAGCAAAAGTGTTGAGTCTCATTCGATATTAGTGCCAATGCCTTGTGTGATGAGCTTACTTTGAACCTTGTATGGTGACACCTAGAATTTGCCCCGTTGGTCCGGTTTACTAAGTGATGCAAGCTCTTGAAATGATCTTAGGCAACAATTTTGAACAGTTAAACAATTTGACAGTATAGCTTTTGTATGGCCAACCTTGTGAGATGTGTGAACCTTGCTTGAACCCCTTTGAACCTTATCCTTTTGTTGAAAGAAACTTGATGCAATTGTGACCCCTCTTTATACATTCACCCATAATCCTCATGAAGTGTGGTTTATTTGAATAGCCAACTTAGGCCAAAAACCTAAGTTGGGGGTTTGGTGAAAAGAGATGGTAAATCAAGATGTATGAAGAAGTCCCCCTTTGATCCATGTTTTTGAAAAAATATATGGAACCCCACCATATATAAAAAAGAAGAAAGAAAATGAAAAAGAATTAAAAAAATATGAAATAAACTTTTGAAAGTTGCAAAAGAAATGGGGTGTCCGAAAAGTTGAATAATGCGGTGAATTTTGAGCATGAGTAAAAATGCTGAAGAAAAGGAAGAAAAATGATGTTCAGACCACATTTTATGAGGGTAGCAGCCACTGAGCCTAACTGATCATACCTTTACACTCAGCCCCGTTACAAGCCTTGGAAAGACCTTTTTTGTCTTGAGTGAGCTGAAACGAATGTTGATTTGAAAATAAGGGCAAACCTATGGGTGAAGTCATGCATGTGCTCATCTTTTTAAGTATGAGAGTTGTGTGTGATTCCAGAGCTATGAATTGTAGAAGAATAGTGTGAATCTGGAATCATTTTTGTGTGAGGGAATTTGAGTACCTTTGTTGAGCTTGAACTTGCATTGGAGCAAGTATTGTGAACTTGAGCATCTTTGATAATAGGGAGTCACAATTTGAATCTTTCAATGCACAATTGATCCTTGCATGAGTAAATAGAGTCTTGTTGTGTGTATTCATGATTGAGTCTTATGTAGCACTATTTGAGACATCCCTTTTGAACTGCTGAACTTGAGTTTTACATGAGGACAAGCAAAAGTTTAAGTCGGGGGTGTTGATGAGCTTGAGATTTGGACTCAGTTAGGGTTTTGCTTACATAGAATTAGTGTTCTCAAATACTTAATTTGTGCCAATAACTGATGTTAAATCCTTTATTTTCAGCAATATGGATTGAGGAACAAAGGAAGGACATTACCAGGCAAAATGGAACAATACCAGCTGAAGGAACGAAGAAGGGCGAGCCTGAGGATCACCAAGAGCACTTTGCGTGTCGCCGAGAAGCTCATCAGACCGCCTAAAGTTTCAGTGTGCCAATCCCTGAAGAAAAGAACCAAGTTGGCGATGGAAAGGATCAGTTGGCAGATCACCGAGTGATTTCGTGAAGCAAAGATAGATCGCCCAAAGGTACAGACCATGAGAATGCTTAGTACCAAGGAAAAAGGGCGATGCAAAATAAGAAATGGAGGCTCGCCGAGTTGTTCGGAGAGCCCTACTACTTTTCCGAGTGACTCTTCGCAGCACATTTTTTATGACTATAAATACATTTTTGAATATTTAGTTTAGTATACTTATAATTTTACTCTTTAGAACAATTTATTATTAAGTTTTGAGCATCTTGAGACAGTTTTCTCTCGTTTTATTTATCTTTGAAGGATTGAAAAAATTCACTTTTGAGAAATTGAAAGTGGGTCTTTGGGATTCTTCAAATTGGAGAATTGTAAGAACAAAATTATACTGACCTAGTTGATGGATAATCAGTTTGGTAACTGTTTTTATCTTTTTATAATTTCTAGCTAAAACCCCAATTCTTGGGGTATGATCATGTGATTATGGGCTAATTTAGTTTATGGGTATTGCTAATTGTTAGTTTAAATGCTATTTAGAAGTAAGTTTAATCATTAATTGTGGTTTAAATTCAGAATTGTAGTTGCAAATGCAGTTCTATGGTTGTGTTCTTAGCTTGCTCGAGAGAGAGGTTATACAACTAAAATTAATGATTGATGGTTTGTGGGTATTGGGTATTGGGTTGACCTGGGTTCAACTCGAGAGAGTGAATCCTAAACCCAATCCCACACATTCAGCTCGAGAGAGAGAATGGATTAAGCTGTGGGCTGCTCTTATTTTGCATGCTTGTTGATGTTCGAGACAAATCACTTGATTTTGGGTAAATTGTTCGAGAGAAAGTTTACCTCCACTATAAACTAACATACTCACTACTATCTAGCTATTTACTAATAGTTGCAATTACCCATTTGTCTATATTTTTCTATAATCGATCAAATCCCAAGAACCCGTATAATTATTCTTAATTCGTATTGTTTGTGACTGTTTGTAGCGTTTAAACAAAAATCAAAATCCCCCATTTGACATTCGTGTCACCCATTAATTTGAATGATGTCTTTATTCGATAATTTTTATTCCTATGACTGATTTGACCATGTTCATACTTCCCAAACGAATCTGAAACACGTACCTCTCCATGTAGGATTCGACCCCAACTCATTTAGTTGGGTTATATACTGTTTAACGATCGTTGACGGTTACAATTGGATGAATTGTCCTTGAAACGTTATTAATCACTTGTCTGAAGAGATTACTTTGCACATTGTGTGTGATGACACCTAAAATTTGCTCCGTTGGTCTGGTTGATTGAGTGATTCAAGCACTTGAAATGATCTTAGGCAACAATTTTGAAGAGTGAAAACAATTTGATAATATACCTCTTTTGTGGCCAACCTTGTGAGATATGTGAAACTTGCTTGAACCTAATTTAACGTTGCAAGCAAACCTCATCCAATTCTAGGTGTAAACGATTGTAAATCCATATAAAACCCAACTAAATGAGTTAGGGTCGAATCCAACAGGGAGCAATACGTGTTTTAAATCAGCCATAGGAAAACAAATTATTGAAAAGAACCTTAATCAAATTAAAGGGGTGATAAGAATGTCAGGTTGGGGTTTTGGTTTACAATTAACAACTACAAACAGTCACACAAACTTCGAGATAACAATAGGAAAAAGTATTCTCGGGATGTGATCGATTATAGACAAATATACGCATATGGGTAATTGCAAATATTAGTAAATAATTAAAGACAAGTGAGTAGACTAGACTATAAGGGAGATAGTTTTCTCTCTAACAACTTCCCCGAATCAAGTGATTTCTTTCGAACATGAACAAGCTTGAAAATGAAGAGCAACCCACACCCTGATTCATCCACTCTTTAGAGATAGATGGGTAGGATTGGGTTTAGGATTTACTCTTTCAAGTTAAACCCAGCTCAACCCAATACCCATGAATCACTAATCAAAAATTGTAGTTCTAAAATCTCTCTCTCTCGCAAGCCAAGAACACAAAGACAGAAATGAATTTGCAAGTACAATTCATAGATTAAACCTCAATTAATGATTAAACTCTCTTTAAAATAGCGTTTAAACTAATAATTAACAATACCCATAAACTATATCAACCCATAATCACATGATCACACCCAAAGAATTGGAGTTTTAGCTAAACATCATGTAAAGGTAAAAACAGTTACCGAATTAATTATCCATCAACTGGGTAATATTGATTTAGTCTTTACAATGCTTCAATTTGTCGAATCTTTGAAATGCACTTCCAAAATCTCCAAATTGAACCTCTAAGATTCTTCAAAGCTAAGAAACACTATACAGAAAAGAGTTTTAAGCTAAACTCGTTTGTTCCAATGTATCAAGATACCAAAATAAAATGTTCAAAATCTAATTTATAGTCGCGAAAAATAAGCTAAGAACGGGCATTTAGCGAAGTAAGTCAGGCTCACCGAACTACTCGGTGAGCCACCCTTTGACCTCTTCCATCACCTTTTCACATCGACATTCAGCATCCTTGAGTTCTGTGATTTTAATCTATCTATCATTGCTTCGCGGAACTGCTCGATGATTCGCCGACTACTCTTTTTTGTCGCCAACTTGGTTTCTTCCCTCAGGGCTGGCACACTGGAACTTTAGGGGGACAAACTAGCCACTGGGCGATTCGCCAAGTGCTGTTGGCGATCACCAGGCTTGCCTTTCTTAATTTCTTCAATTTGTTTTTTACCTTTTTGCCTGTTAGTGTCCTTGCTTTGTTCCTCAATTCATATACCTGAAAATCAACGCTTAAACATCAGTTTATGGCACAAATTATGCATTTGATGACACTAAATATATATAAACAAAGCCCCAAATGAGTCAAAATCTCGAATTCATCAACACTCCCAACTTAAACTTTTGCTTATCCTCAAGTAAACTTCAAGATTAGTAGTTCAAAAAGGATGCCTCAAATAGTGCTACATAAGACTCAACATGAATGCACACAACAAGATTCAACTTACTCATGCAATGATCAATTGTCCACTCAAAGATACAAATTGTGACTCACCATTATCAAAGATGCTCAAGTTCACAATACTTGCTTCAAATGCAGGTTCAAGCTCAACAAAGGTACTCACAACAAAGATGATTCCCTCTTCACACAAAGTTCTTCAACAATTTATAGATCCGAAATCACATACAACTTTCACACTCAAAAATATGAACACATGCATGACTTCACCAATAGGTTTGCCCTTATTTTCCAATAAACATTCATTTCAGCTCACTAAAGATCACAAAGGTCTTTTCACGTCTTGTAATGGGGCTGAGTGTAAGTGTACGGTCATTTAGGCTCAGCAGCTATTACCCTAATCAAAATGTGGTCTGAATATCGCTTTCTTCCTTATCTTCAACATTTTGATCATGTGCATAAGTCATCCCATTTTTCAACTTCAAATGGAATACTAGATAACCCATTTCTTTTGCACTTTTACTACTTTATTTCACAACTTTTTCATTCTTTTTCTTTTTCTTTCTTCTTCTTTTTTATATGCAGGGGTTCCATTTGTTTTTTCAACACCATTGCTCAAGGGGGAATTTTTCACACTTCTTGATTTACCTTTTCTTTTCACCACATCACCAACTTAGGCTTTTGACCTAAGTTGTCTATTCAAAACAAACCACACTTCATGAGACTTATGGGTGAATGGATAAAGAGGGATCAGAATTGTTCAAGTTTCTTCCAATAAAAGGATAAGGCTCAATAGGGTTCAAGCAAGGATCACACATCTCACAAGGTTGGCCACAAAAGAGGTATATTGTCAAATTGTTTCACTCTTTAATTTTTTTTTGCTTAAGATCATTTTAAGTGCTTGCATCACTTAGTCAACTGGACCAACGGGGCAAATTCTAGGTGTCATCACTCATAAAGTTCAAGGTTAGCTCATCACACAAGACATTGGCACAAATATAGAACGAGACTCCACACTTTCTAGATAGTGTGCAATGCTCATCACTAGAGGCTCATTCGATAACCGACTAGTCACAACGAGATGCAAAAAGTCCACACATTGTCTATGCAACTTCATTTGGCCTTATCGTAGCCGCACATTCATTTCATTCAATTAAATGCACTATTTAAGTCATCGATATTGATCATAACTGATACACAAATTTGCACAAAAACAGCCATAATCGCACACAAAAGAGGTGGCACAAATTTTTCAAAATAGGTCAAAAACCATTTCCATTTAAAATAAGGAGCCACAAGTTCAATCATCCACACAAGAAAAACACTATCAAAACACAACTATAGATCTCAAAAAACTGAAATATAAAAAAACAAAAATGTAGTCACAAGAGGTAGGTACGGAAATACCTCACCCCATTCACAAAAGAAAAGAAGTTGTCCTCAAATGCAACTAAAACACAAAAATTAATAAAAACAACACATAGGGAGGAAATGATATGTCATCTTCTCTACTCAGTCACTCCATTTGTCGGGGCATCAATGCCCGGTGTAGCATCAAATGTCACACTCTGGACTTGGGCATCAGTGCCCGAGTTAACATCAATACCGACTCCACTAGATCCTGCTATAGAAGTATCCCTCAAGGAAGTTTGATTGGCCGAATGTACCATAGCGTCCTCAACCTCAGTGAGGCCCTTGTATGTGGTCTCCTCTTGGACACCGAGCTGTTCCTCATCAGTCTCAGCCTCGGACTATGCAGCCACATCATCATCTCTAACCTCATCTCCGGTGGTAGTAGAAGGCACATTACAATAGGCTGGAATATCTGTGTCCAGGTCATCGGGGATCTCCACGGTCCCAAAAATCATCGACAGATATGTGGACTTTAGTTGGTCCACATCTTTTCTCAACTCTGCATTTACGGCCTTTAAGACCGTCACCTCATGAGTGACTCCTTGACCTCGCTCACACACCTCTATCCTCATCGTGAGTGCATCGATAACATCTCTCATAGGGGTCAAAGCAGCGGTGAGAGTTCTCTCAATCATCCTAGGAACTGCAGCCTCTAGCCTAGAGGCATGCACATCAGCAGAATGGGCTAGGTGCCCCATCAGTAGCAGCATGGCCTGGGTGAGCGGAGGTCGGAACGCATCAGTACCGGCAGCAGACCTAGGAGGTGGGGGGGTAGTACAAGAGCTCGAAGTCATAGAAGGAGCAGAGCTAGAATTACCTGAAGGCCTAGAGGCCAGAGTAGGCAATACTGCCTTTGCCGATAGTGTCTCATTGTTAACAGTCGGGGATGTATCCACCGGGGCTGCCCTCTTCTTCTTGGCCTCAACCTTTAAGTAGTCGGCCTCAATACGCTGGATGTCAGTAGAGGAGGTGGGAATCACTTCCACTTCGTTCTTATCATCACGTGACACCCTGGCTTGCCTACACAACTCTGTGATCAACACTGGAAAAGGGAGTGATGTATACTGCATAGCTCTCATGGACATCTCCTGTCTAGTGATGGCACCAAGATTGATGCTCTTCCCGGCAATGATAGATTCAAGACAGGCCTCCTTTGTGTGGCAGAAGATAGACTCGTTCTGGCACGACATGATTGTGATACTTATGAAGTCGAACCAGTACCTCCCTGCTACATTAAGGTATTTTTTCTCGATTGGCACTCCTGCCTCGATCGGCACTCCTGCCTCGATCCACCTAGGAGTGTTGTCAGATAAAAGAGGTGCTAACCAGCTTATCATGTCCTCCAAGGAAGTCCTCTTAATCATGCCCAGGTAGTCATCTACAATATATTTAGTGAACTCCAAAATGACGTTTATATCTTCACTATCACATTTCACTTTCCTACCTTGACAACCATATAGTCTCTTGGCTTGAAAGTAGCAGCCTTGCTCTTTCCCTGTGGCACCAGAGCTCCACAGGCAGTGTAAAACTCCCAGAACCAATTAGGAATGTAAGGGCTCTGGGGTTTTGTGAAGACCTTGAAGTTGTGGGATTTCCAGATGCCATATCTCTGGATATCCGTCCACCACACCGTCTGTGGACAATCTCTTCTCTTCGATGATAGTCCTCAGTTCTTCGGCCTTTAGTCTAATGAGAGACCGGGGAAGGGGACCCTGTGCAGGAGGTGTAGGGACCACACTGTGATTTGGAACTGGAGAAGAAGAAGTAGTCTGAGGCACCCGGATCCTTGATGGATCATTCATCCTCTTGGAGTGCATTTCAGCTCTTTGGGCCAATAGAAGTTGATCATCCTCAGGATCAGAGATGACAATTAGAGGATCTTGGTGTTCCCCCTCGCTTTCAGAAGTGGCGAGGTGAGTCGCGTAGAGTCCCTCAATGTCAGAGTCGACCTTCGATAACTCAGCTACGGGCGCCTTGCCCTTTCCTTTGCCTTTGCCACCTATGGTAGGAAATTTTGTTGCCTTTGCTTTTGATATTGTTGCATCATCATCGATGACGATTCCTTTTGACCATTTGCAGGGCACCATGTCTCATCCTGGTACTTTGGGTTTAGCCATTTCTGCAAAACACATCGAAAAGAGATAGAAATAATTCAAGAAAATTTACAGAATTTAAGTGCAGAAAGACTCGCCCAACCAGTCGGCAAGTAACTCAGGCAAGCCAAATCAGGTTTGCCGAAAGGACCAGCTCAACATTATTCCAAAAATCAGGCAGTTTGGCTATATTGAGGACCCTTCGGTAAATCAGCGACCTCCGACTAGCCCACCAAAATTTATAGTCTATTTTAGGTGTTAGGGGTGTAGAAAGGGCTATGACATGATCCTTTCGGCGAGTCGCCGAGTGAACTCAACGAGCTCAGTCTTCCCGCTGAAAGTTACAGACTCAAAATAGAAAATTAAGCAATTAAGGGGCGATCAAAGGGGGACGTTGGTGAACCGCCGAACAGTTTGGCGAGCTGGACCCAACTCGCCAAATGGCCCAATATGCCAAATTTTACCTCGTTTCCCAAAACCAAGCCCGCAAACCCCGAAATCAAAATCAAACTCACACACTATGCAATTCATACAAGACCCACAGGACCCATGCCTCCGAGGTACTCATAATTCCCTGATTTGGCCAAAATTGGCTATTTGACGACTTTTGCCCTTAAGAATGACGTCAACCAGTCCATCATTGGGAAAAGTACGTCATTTCGCTAAATTAGGGGTTACTCTGACTTCACACAACGAGACCCAAAATAAAATAATCGCAACCCAACAATTTAGAGTCAATTTTAACGCATTAAACATGGGATTCATCATTTTAAGCAATTAGACACAAATTCGAAATACAAAATAGGCAAACCAACACATCAAACACGATTTAAAAATAGGCCCAACACATAACAACATAATTTTAATAAGAGCATTCGAGTTCAACTACTAATCTAGAGTTCGGGGTTAGGAAAACTAACCTTAATGTAGAATAAAGAACTTGATAAGCTAGGCGACAAAGTAATCCAAATCAAAGCACAAGATCAAACGCAAAAAGTGAATAAAATTGGACAATAATGAAGATCTAAAGAGCGGGTGAGAGTGTACGAGGTTAGAAATGAGAGAATGTGAAAGATTTTGAAATTTTAAACCGTTTAGCCTCTTAAAACCCTTCAGTTTGCAGCCCTTTCGGCATTGTTAGTCGACCACGCTGAATGAGTCGGCGATCCACCGAGTGGTGACATACCTCGCCAAGTTTTACAGCACCGCCAGTCAATTTGGGGGTCCAAAAGATAGAACAAATGGGGCTCACCGACTTGTTCCATGAGTCGCCGATTCATCCAATGGCCTGCCGAGTTTTACAGACTTTCACTTCATGTTTTTGTGAGTTCAACGGCGGTTCAAGTTGGGCTCGCCGACCTATTCAGTGAGTCACCAACTGGACTCTTGGCTCACTAAATTGCGCATTCTCAAACACACTCCACCTTTCAACCTGCACAATCATTATTCTAAAAAAACACAAAGCATTAAAAACCTGGGTTGCCTCCCAACAAGCGCCTTAGTTAACATCGTGGAACAATGCAAGTACCAATTCAAGCTTCAGTTTTGGGGTTTACCATAGTATTGCTAGGCAACTCCCCATTTTTGTCTTGGGTTCAAATGTGAAGAAATCTTACCCATTTGGGTCTCCAGCTGCTTAATTGAGACTGATTGAGAGGTCACCATCTAGTTTAGAGTCGATACATCCTCTTTCATTTCCTTCAACACTTTATCAGACCCTTCAACCTTTTTGAGAATGCGTGAGAGCATATCTTCCGTATGACCACTCTCAGAATCTTTTGGCTTTTGACGCTCATGGGGAGAAACATACCTATCCTTCTCTCCTTTTCTTTCTTTCCAAGTGGCGTTACGATCACGCCAATCTCTATCACAGTCTTTCTAGCCTTCATCTCTATTCCAACCCTGATTTCCACCCGGTCTTGGGTAGTTAGCATGATAACCTCCTCCTTGGTTTGTTAGGAAGTTCACTTCCTCATTTTACTGGGCTTCTTCGGGGTTTACTCCTCCAACAACCACAACATTAACACTCCTTGTACCAACACCCATGACAGTTTTAGACAAGATATCCAGCTGGGTCATCATCTTGGCCATGTTTTGGTCTCTCTCTTGATATTTTTTTATCTTCTCCTTTGTTATTCTAAAGTTTAGAAAAGAGACCTGGTCCTCACGAGTGTACCACGCCCTTTTGATCATGGTCATGCAATCAAGGAGTTGGGAAGCTATTTCATAGGGTTGTTGCATTATACCTTCGGGAACAAGTTGTTCAGCAACTCCTTTGTTCACCGAGTCAAGACTCATATAAAGTTATTGCAGCAGCATGTTGTCGGGAAATCCATGAGATGGACATCGCAGCAACAACTTCTTAAACCTCAGCCAAGTATGATGGATTGGCTTACCCTCCAAGCATTTGAAACTTTGGATGTTATCCCTAAGCGTCATCGTCTTTGCTGGTGGGTAACACTTCACTTGGAATACTGTGATCAACCCTATCCAAGATGTGATTGAATCTCTTGGCAACTCAGCCAACCACTTGCTTGCCTCACCCATATGAGAAAATGGGAACAACCTCCATCGGAGCAATTCTCTCGATATGTTCTTGAATAAGAACGGTCCAGAGACATCAATAAAATTCCTGATATGATCATACTGATCCTCATGAGCTAGCCCCCCCAAATAAACCCTTCAGTTGTAAGAGCTGAAGCATGGTGCTAGTGATGTGAAAAACAATGTTTCCTTCCGCTGAGGCAAACGAATTGCCCCAATACCACCCATTTGGACTGGGTCATTCATGTGTGGGTCATTCACATCATTGAGGTTTCTGACATCATCTTGGTGGCCCAGTTGGCTACCATTTCTTCCGTTAATGCTCATCTCCTCCTCTATTTTAACACAAGCAACACAAAACCAAAAACAAAAATAAGTAAATTCAACTATAACTAAAAAGAACATAATTCAACTTCACCAAAAGAATTTCAAAAAACACCATTCCCCGGCAGCGGGGCCATTTTGATTTAACCTTTCAAACACACCTCATAAAATTCTAGGTGTCAACGATCGTAAATCAGAATAAAACCCAACTAAATGAGTTCAGGTTAAATCCCACAAGGAACGGTACATGTTTTAAATTCAATTAGGAAGTGCAAGGTTTTCAATTAACAACTACAAACAGTCACACAAACTTTGAGATAACAATAGGAAAAAGGATTCTTGGGATGTGATCGATTATAGGCAAATATAGGCATATGGATAGTTGAAACTATTAGTAATTAACTAAAGACAAGTGAGTAGGCTAGACTATAAGGGAGATAGTATTCTCTCTAACAACTATCCCGAATCAAGTGATTTCTTTCGAATATCAACAAGCATGAAAATGAAGAGTAATCCACACCCTAATTCATCCACTTGGTAATATCCATCAACTGGGTAATATTGATTTAGTCTTTACAATGCTTCAATTTTTCTAATCTTCGAAACCCACTTCCAAAATCTCCAAATTGAACCTCTATGATTCTTCAAAGCTAAGAAAAACTATAGAGAAAAGAGTTCTAAGCTAAAATCGTCTATTCCAATATATCAGGATGTGTCAAGATAGAAAACTAAAATGTTCAAAATCTAATTTATAGTCACTAAAAAATAAGCTACGAATGGCAATTTGGCGAAGTAAGTCAGGCTCGATGAACCACTCGGCCAGCCGCCCTTTGACCTCTTCCATTGCCTTTTCGCCTTGGCATTCAACATCCTTGAGTTCTGTAATTTTGGGCAATCTATCATTGGTTCGCGGAACTGCTTGACGATTCGCCGACAACTCCTTTTTGTTGCCCACTTGGGTTCTTCTCCCATGGATGGCACACTGGAATTTTAGGAAGACAAACAAGCCACTCGACGATTCGCCAACTGCTCTTGGCAATCACCAGACTTGCCTTTCTTCATTTCTTCAAATTTTTTTATTTCTTTTTGCCGGTTAATGGCCTTGATTTGTTCCTCAATTCATATACCTGAAAATCAAGTCTTAAACATCAGTTTATGGCCCAAATTAAGCATTTGAGAACACTAAATTGATATAAACAAAGCCCAAAATGAGTCCAAATCTCGGATTCATCAGAACTCTCTTGAGCCTGACCCTTTTCTTGGAATAAACTTCAGCAATTATGACCTCTCTTTATCCATTTACCCATAACTTTCATGAAGTATGGTTTGTTTGAATAGCCAACTTAGACCAAAAGCCTAAGTTGGGAGTGTGGTGAAGGAACAAGGAGAGTCAAGAAATGTGAGAAATCCCCCTTGAGTGATGGTTTTGAAAAAGATGGAATTCCTCCATGTAAAAAAAAGAGAAAAGGAAATGAAAAAGAAGAAAGAAAATAAAAAGACTGAAAAGGTTGTCAAATAAATTAGTGGAAATTGTAAAAGAAATAAGGTATCCGGTAGTTCATCTGAAGTTGAATAATACGGTGGATTATGAGGATGTTTGAAATGTTAAAGAAAAGGATGAAAGTGATGTTCAGACCATACTCCATGAAGGTAGAAGCCACTAAACCTAAATGACCATACCTTTACAGTTAGCTCCGTTACAAGCATTGAAAAGACCTTTGTGATCTTGAGTGAGATGAAACGAATGTTGATTGGAAAATAAAGGCAAACCTATGGGTGAAATCGTGCATGTGATCATCTTTGTGAGTGTGAGAGTTTTATATTATTCCGGAATGCTATATTGTAAAAGAAAGTTTGTGTGAATATGGAATTATCTTGGTTGTGACTTGAGTACCTTTGTTGAGCTTGAACTTGCAAGCAAGCATTGTGAACTTGATCATCTTTAGTAATGATGAGTCACAATTTGAATCTTTGAGTGCACAATTGATCATTATGAGTAATTTGAACCTTGTTGTGTGCATTCATGTTGAGTCTTGTGCCGCACTATTTGAGACATCCTTTTTGAACTAGTGATCTTGAGTTTCACTTGAGGACAAGCAAAAGTTTAGGTTGGGGGTGTTGAGGAGTTCTAGATTTGGACTCATTGGGGGATTTGTTTTGATAGTTTTAGTGTCCTCAAATGCCTATTTATTGTATAAACTGATGTTAAAGCCTTCTTTTTTAGGTATGTGGATTAAGGAGCAAAGCAAGGACACTAACATGCAAAAAGGAACAAGACAAGCTGAAGAAGTGGAGAAAGGCGAGCCTGGTGATCGCCAAGACCACTCCGCCTAAAGTTCCAATGTGCTAGCCTTGAGGGAAAAAACCAAGTGGGCGACAGGAAAGGGGTAATCGGCAAATCGCCAATCAGTTCCGCGATGACATGATTGATCGCCCCAAGTTACATGACTTGAGGATACTGAGAGCCAATGCATAAAGGCGATAGAAGAGAGAAAAGGGTGGTTCGCCGAACCATTTGGCAAACCCGACTTACCTAGCCAAATTTCCCTTTGTGGCTAATTTTTGGAGACTATAAGTAGGATTTCGAATTGTAAATTGAATAGCTTTTTACCATTTAGAGTAGTTTTCTTTGAAGTTTGAGAGTTTCCCAGTAGACTTGAAAGATTTTTGAGATTCAATTCAGAGATTTTGAAGGTGGGTTAATAATTTTCTTCAATTTGGATCATTGTAAAGGCTTGAATACTCTTACCAAGTGATGGCGAATCAATTTGTTAACCATTTTACATTTTTATGATGCTTGGCTAAAACAACAATTCGTGGAGTGTGATGATGTGATTATGGGTTGAATTAGTTTATGTGTATTGTTAATTACTAGTTTAAATGCTATATTGAAGTTTGTTTAATCATTAGCTAAGGTTTAATTTATGAATTGTAGTTGCAAATACAGTTCTAATTTTGTGTTCTAAGCTTGCTCGAAAGAAATGTTTTGGAACTAAGGTTTTTAATTAATGGTTTGTATGTATTGGGTTGTTATGGGTTCAGTTCGAGAGAGTGAATGCTAAACCCAATCCCACCCATCTAGCTCAAGAGAGTGGATGAATTAAGGTGTGGGTTGTTCTTAATTTCTATGCTTGTTGATGTTCGAAAGAAATCATCTGATTCGGGGTAGGTGTTCGAGAGAAAGCTATCTCTCTTATAGTCTAGCCTACTCACTGATATTTAGTTGTTTACTAGTAGTTATAATTACCCTTATATCAATTTTTTGCCTATAATCAATCACATCCCGAGAATTCCTCTCTGTTTTGTTATTTCAGTTTTGTGTGACTATTTTGTAGTTGATAATTGCAAACAAAATCTCCCCTCAAACTTTCGTGTTACCCCTTTTGATCTGTTTCATGTCTTTTTCGATAATGTCTATTCCTATAGCTAGTTAGATCAAATTTGTACTTCTTAATTGAATTTGAACACCTACCTCTCCCTGTGGGTTCGACCCCAACTCATTTGTTGGGTTTTACACTACTTAACGATCGCTTGCACCTAGAATTGGATGAAGTGTGTTTGACACGTTAATCTGGAGAGGACGTGGACATACCCTAAACTTGGGGGTGCAAAGACCTTGTGGCTTAGCCACTTGTCAAGGGACCACGGGGACCATTATGGGCCATGGAACCCTTGACGGTTCCTGAAGGTGGTCTCGGTGCCTGACACCAGGCTGCCTAATTAAGAGTAAAGTGAGAAATCCCACATTTAGTTAGTATTAAGTATGTCGTTTTGTATAGTCTTAGTACACATATAAGCTATTTTAACCCTTCAAACTCACCAAGTAAGTCATTTATTCCCAAAACCCAAATCAAAACTCCAAGTTCATCCTTTCAAATATTTCTCTCTCTAGGAAACACAAAGAGGAAGAAGAAGAAGAAGAAGAAGAAGAGGGTCAAGCTAGGTCAAGTTTCCATTTGTTTCAAGCTTGGTAGAATTTGTAATCAAGGTATGATGGATTATTCATTCATGGCTCTTTTCATCCATGAAGCCCCCGTGTTTCCCCCAAATGTGAAGATGAATATCCAATTCTAGTTACGGTTCCTTCCTATATTGTGGGTATTGTTGTATGTTGATCCAATTGAGTGGAGAATGGTTATTTATGATTGTTTATTATGTAATTACATGTTTTTAGTATGATTATACATGTGTTCTTTATTAACCCAAGATTCTAGGGTGAAATTTATATAGTTTGGTTTTATACCATGAAAGGGGAAATTGAAGGCTTAGATGTGACCTTCTAAGAATGATAAATTACTTTATGAATTGCTAGAGATTACAACACATAGATAAGAAAAGTAAAGCTTGTTGACATAAATTGATTAGATTAGGGCTTATTTTATAAATCATGATTAGTAGTGTTGAGATTGAGTTTATATAATGATATATGATTTGAATTGCTTAAGAATGAAGAATGGGGTTAGAATGTCCTGAGAATTAGGCATTGATACACTCAAATTACACTTCCCTAAAGAAGTATAAGCGATCATTATCAAGTAAAGAACCCAACTTAGAGGTTGGGGTCGATCCCATGTGGAATATGGTTTAGACTTAAACTTAACTTGCGATTATATTCGTTTAGCCAACTTATTTCTGAGACAAGTAAGTAAAAGGGGTAGGGGGGAAGGTTTGTGTAATAAATAACTAATTGTTGTTAAGTAACAAGTGAGCAAGATTCGAACTTTATTATTATCAATGAGTGAAACTAGAGTGTATGTGTTCCCCATAAACTCTTAACGCGGTAATCCTAATAATAGTAATCATTTCCTAGTGTATCACATGCAAAGTGGTAAGATATGTATCCCTAAGTACTTGGTCCGCCAAATAGGGAATATCACTTCACACCTTGGTTTGGCTACGTGTATATAATTTACTAACCCTTACATTTACCTTAGATTAGACATCACATCAATGTAGGGCTTAGTTTTCACCGTCGCACCAATTCACATTAGACTATTAGATAGTATCACACTAATTCGTTGTTGATAATTATTTTCTTATTAACTACCTCCTTAGTCCAGCTAATAGCAACAAGGTGAGTTCTAACGTTGGCCACCATTAAAAAGACTGCTAAACGAAAGAGTTACCAATGCATGCATCAACACTATTCAAGAATAACTTAGTTACTATTCCTACATTGTTAATTGCTCATGGTTCCCACAACCCTAGTTTTGGATTTAGCTACTCATGCTTGGAAGAAAAAATTCATAATTTTAGAAGAAGAATTGATGAACTTACGTATTGAGTAGAAAAATCCGTAATCTCCAATTGAAAATCAAAGCAAAAATCTTATAAACCAAAATTAGGAAATCAAATTGCCAAAGTTTGCAAGTTAATTCCAAAGAAAATACCAAGAACTAAAAGTACAAAATGGTGTCTAACCCCCAAAAACGAGGTTTACATACCCTATTTATAGTAAAAACATGTCCTAAATAAAAAGGAAATGAAATAAGGAAACAAAACTTCTGGACGCGACTTCCATCAATCAGACTAACTACGGACCGTGGATTGACCTACGGTCTGTAGGTCCCTTCCGTAGCTTGATAGTTAGAGCTTTTTCCACAGAGACTGGAACCTTCAACTTTCAGTTACAAACAATGGATGTGCAGTACGGACCGTAGGTTGACCTACGATCCGTGGGTCCCTTTCCATGGCTTCACACATAGAACTTTTCATCAAGTACTGGAACTTCAACTCTCAGTGATCATTAACCGATGTGAAAGACGGACCATGGTTCGACCTACGCTCTGTCACTTGCATCCGTAGTTCCGCACTTAGTCAGACTTACCTTATGATCATTCCACGCCTACCCACGATGTACCGTGACTGGACCTACGGTCTATAGGTCACCTCCGTGGGTGGCTCCTTCTGCAAAATGTCAGCTATCATCTCTCTCGACCTCGTCCAAGCCTATTTCCTGTAAATATAACATAATAAACATTAGTTCTAATACAAAATGACCCTTCACACACACAACTCTTAAGTGAAATGTATTAAAAATACCGTAATCTCACGGTATATAAACACGCTAAAATTAAATTCGTTGTTTGTCCTCAAGCGACGCACTAAGACTCTAAACAACACTTGTGTAGAAGCAGACATTCAAAATCAAGCAATCACATGTCTTTCTATCCCAACCCCCTTTTCTAGTGCAAATCTTATCTCTTAGACTGAGCAAGCTAACTCATGCGAATCAAAATATGACAAAGATCGGCCAATAGACACACAACATACACTTTTTCACAATCACCAAGGTACCAACTCTCTGACAGTGTAACTAGTGCCCTCACTTCAAACGAAATCCTTTTCTCACAGAAGATAAGATTTTTGAGTTTTAGGATTCATACAACACTCATGCTCAGAAGTGACTTCAAGTACAGCTATTGCTCAATACCTTAGGCTTGCCCTTATTTTTAGTGCTTAGACTCTCCAAACTAGTTGCTTGGATCACTATAGCACTTTCTTAGCTTGTAACGTAGGCTCACGGTCAAGTGTGGTACATTTGGGTACTTTTTAGTGACTTTCTGGCCTCCTTGACATTACATTGGCTTTTTACCTCTCTTCTCAACCTATTTTTGACATCCTTTCATTTTACTTTCTTTCCCTTGACTACTTTCAACATGGATGTGACTTTTGACTTTGTGGATCTTTTTTTTCACTTTCTTCTTTTTTTTCTTTTCTTTTCTTTAGCACTTTTATTTATCATCTTTTTGCTTCTTTTGCACACAGTAATATCCTCTTCTATCTTTTCTTTTTCTCTTTTCAACAAAAGTCTCTTTTCATACCCTTTTTTCTTTCGGTTTCCTATTTCATAGCCACCCTTAACTTATGAATTTTTCATTAGTTGAGGTGCACAATAACTGATGTTAGACGAGGGCCAAAATTGAGGTAACTTTTGCATTAGCCACCCTTAACTTAGGCTTTTGGCCTAAGTCAAGGTGCACATGTCCAAGGAGGGACCGGGGCCAAAACACTTATTTTAGGGAATGTTTGTTAGGTGAATCAAAACAAATGGTCTATTTTAGGCTCAAATATTTGGATCAAAGGGACCATGGATTACATTTGGTTGGATCCTTTTACGTTTATGTGGACTAATTTTAACAAGGGCCTATGATGACTTCCCAACTTCTAGCCTAGATCATCTTAGCAGGACCAACGAGGTGAGTTCTAGATTGGCACAACTATCTGAACATTCAACTTTTCTCACACACTCTTGGCACATTGTTTCATTATTAGATTATCAGATTACCCATTTCAAGGTTTAGCTTAATTTATGAGTTCAAATTGGTTCTTATAATGTCACATTGAGATGCAACACATTCAACTCATCAAGACTATAGATCTAGCACAATTCAACATTTTTGGACAGGGATCAGTTTTTCTCATGCCATCTTGCATTCATTTTTTCTACATACTCCAACACATACATTCCTAATTATGCCGGTTAAACAATAATTAAACAGTCTCTTAGGGGAAAAGGACACAGGTAAGAAAACCCCAAGATAGGATTATGAGTTTGGTTATTCAGACATCACCCTATCACTCAGAATCCATTTACCCCACACCTATAAAAATAGTGTGCAATTGTCCCTAATGCACAAAAATTAAAGAGTAAAGGATCGGGTGAAGCAAACGTGTGGCGCATAGCACCGAAGACCTCTGAACTAGCGGGTGGGTCCAATTTCCCGGAGACCGTTAGAATAATAGTTGGACCAACATCAGTAGATCCCACATCTATCATCGCAGCTCCCTAAGTAGTGCTAACATAAACTCTTGCCACAGCATCAATGGTGCTCACGTCAACTCTCACCGCACCATTAGTAGTACCCACGCTGCTAGAGGCACAAATACCAACCTCTCTACCCTGGTACTGGTGAATCTCCTCATTAACTATGGAGGCCCTCAGTGCTGCCTAAAGCTCGTGGATCTCCCTCTTGCGAATTCTCCCAGCCTTAGTGTCATCAGAAATCCAACTAGAGCGGGGGGCTTCCTAGCAAGACGGGAAGAAACAAGTGGCAGCATCCCATCTCCGAATAATGCATCCAACACAGTATTATCAACCGGTGTTGTGGGGGCCGACTCAAGCTCAGTCTCTAGTAGAGCTAGGAGGGTGTCAAGATCAACCCGAAGACTAGCTAACTTCATCTTGAAAGAAGAAACATCAGTGGTGGGGGGTGTTCACTCTAGGATGCGCAACTCAAATGCATCAAGGTGCTGGTGAATGACCTAAACCTTATGGTCCATCATCTACTCCAACCGCTACTCAACCCTAGTCGTGGACTCCTCAATCGCACGCTGCATCCAAGGCCGCACATGCTGAAGTAGTGTAGCCATATGGGCCACTAGATTCTGGACATGGGCTAGAGGCACGGTAGAAGACCTTGATGATGGGGTGGCTTTGGAGGAGCTAGGGGCCTGACTGGCGGTCGATGAATGGGAAACCGGGGCATCCTTAGTAGTGGCTGGAGGGGTAGGCTCCTCACCCTGCATCTGCTCCACATCACTAGAAAATTCTTCTCCAAATGGTCGCAGCTCAACCTGCTACTCTCTGCGAGGTGCAACTACATTGGCCTCATCCCGAATCATGCCGATATCTAGAGTCTTGGTCGCCTGCACCAGCTTGTCACAATGCAAAATCGGTACTCTATCATATCTGCACAGCTAGAAAATGAGGTATGGGAAGGGTAAGGTGGTGGTGGCCTTGAAGGCCCTCTTGTGTATCTCCGCATTCAACATGCGTACAAAATCGATCTCAATCCCTAAAACAAAAGCTGCAACCATGACTGCGCGGTCCCATGAAAGCACATTATCTGCCTACGTAGGAGACACCCGGTTGTGCACCAACAACCAGAAGAATTTGGCCTCAAATGTTAGGGTGGCCTTCGTGATACACAAGCTCGTGGTGCTGACCCACTCGGCGCGCTCTCTGTCTGTAGCAAGATGATGGGCTAACCAGTGCAAATGAGTATCCTCTTCTCTGCATTCCTCTAGAATGCCCCACTCTGAACAATGTCCCAGCGATAGTCGAACTTGGTCGTGTTGATTAGCAGAGTGTGGCCTGAACCATAGAGGAACCTGCGGATGGTGGTCTCGGATTTATCAACAGAAAACCCACGCACTAGTGTAGCTTGCACAATGGGCATCTATCAATCAAACCTCGGAGGGTGACTGCGTAAGACGCATAGAACTCCCTAAATATCTCATCACTGAAGACCCTAAGGCTATGGACCATCCACTAACACTTATGCTTCTGGAAGAGCTGATGGATGTCGGACATGATATGAAGGTTGCCTGTGAGTACCCGATGCTCCTCGGTGCCAAATCGAGCCATCCTATCCTTCTCAGTCAGCATGAGAGTGTCTCTATATATCTGCCAATGGCCACTCATGCACCATCGATTGGGCTCCTCAGCGACTGGTGCATGATCGGTGTTTGGGGGTACTGGGATTTCACCTACACTAGTGGTCTCGAAGGATGAGGCGGTGGCACCATCAGAGCTGGAGCCGGAGGTGAAGCCAAAGTTGGATACAGACTCAGAGCAAGTAGGTGAACCAATCGGTGTGGCCTTCTCATCAGACTGGGGCTGTGACCACGTCGGAAATCAGCTGCTGGGTTTGATTTCGTGTGGTGCGTGGTGCAATGGGGGATGTCCTGGTAGGAGGTGTGACATAATCCCCAACAGTGTCCTCATCGATCAGCCGAAGGAAAGGTGCCACATATTTTGATTTGCCCCTCTCGACGTAAGTGGGAGTTTGTTTGGTAGCCATAGTAGCAGTAGAAGCTTAGTTAGTACCAACACAAGACAAGACCACACTCGAAAATTTTTTAGAACAAGAAATGAATCAAAATGAAAAGAAACAAAAATTCTGGGCAGTAGCAGCAGTGCCCACCCACGGTAGGTACCTACGAGTGGACCTACGGCCCGTGGGTCAGAGATCCTAGTAGTTGGGTATCTGATGTGAACCACGGTTGTGCAGAATGGTCCGTTGATTGAACGACGGACCGTAGTCCAACTCTGTGGTTCCATACTTTGTGAATATTTCATGTGCAACAGACCCACGGACCCGACATACAGTCCGTGGACGGGGTATCGTGGGTCAGGACTCTGCCATATTTCAGACATGCATTGTTTTGTACTCATGGTTTCAGCACATTAATTAATCAACCTAGGTCTAATCAAGCAATTTCAACACAATATATGGTAGTTTGTCATCCTTAGTGTTCCTTTAACATACAATATGAGTTATTAACCACCCGAAACTAGAAACCCTAGGTCAAAACTATCATTTAGACCATTAACCCTGATTTATTTGGTTACAGAGAACAACACAATCATATTCTTTCTTCCCAAGGGTGATTCTAGCATACAATTCAATGTTTACACACAAAATTTTACCACCCAAAGTCAAGATACACTTTGGGACTTCATAATACAACCATGAACAGTGAATTCAAAGTCAAGGTGAAGTCATTTACCTTACAAGTAATGGAAGTGGGTGATTGTGTGATGCTTTGACAAGATTTTGACACCTAACCCGGACCGAGAATCATTTTATAAGGGGCGAGTGTGATGATTTTTTGGGAGAGAAGAATGGAATGATGGGGGATGAGATGATATGTATGGGAGAGGAGAGTGATTTGGGGAGTTAATGAGGGAGTTTTGGGATTTGGAGGGGTTAGAAACGGTTAGGAGGGAATTTGGGCAATGACGGTGTATTTGAAATGAGGGGTTTTTATTAAAAGGGGGGTCCGGGTTGGGTCTGCAGAAACCATAGTTTGGACCCATGAAAGACTGTCTACGAGCCGTGGGTCGACCTAAGGATCATAGTTCTAGTCTGTAGGTCAGTCTTACACTTAGAAATTTTGAGGACTTACCTAGGTGTCTACAAACACCATTCACGGTCCGTGGATAGACCCACGGACCGTCGATGCGGTCTGTAGTCCTTTGCACAACCTGTTTTCTGCAGATTTAGTTGTTCGTCCCTGCACAAGTAGCAAGCGCTAGGCTTTTCTTTTTACATTTTCTGGACACTTTTTCGATACGGATCCTATCCTATATCTAACCAACACTAATACAAAAATAAAACTCCTAGCTAAAGGATTACAGAAATTTACATAAACAAAGAAAACTCTTAAATTGTAAAGAAAAACCTATAGATGGCTAGATTGTACATCTTAGTTTGCCTCCCAAGCAGCGCTCGATTTAACGTCGTGGCACGATGCAGGCCCCTTGATTACTCAGATTTCATCAAGGTAGTAGACCTCAACCACTTCTTGCACGCTCTCTTCTTTCCCTATGTAGACCTTGATCATTTGCCCGTTCAACTTGAACCTTATTCCTTCCTTGTTCTTGACCTCAATCGCTCCACGAGGGAATACTTGAGTGACTATGAATGGCCCGGTTCACTTGGACTTGAGCTTGCCAGGAAACAAACGAAACCTTGAGTTGAATAGAAGCACTAGATCTCCCACAACAAATTCACGTTTTTCAATCTTTTGATCTTGATACTTCTTCATCTTCTCTTTATACAAGGTTGAACTTTCATAAGCTTTTAGACGAAACTCATAAAGATCATTCATGTCATTCACTTTTTGACTCGATGCGGCACCCGAATCCAAATTTGACTTGTTTAGAGCCCACATAGCCTTATTCTCTAGCTCTACCGACAAATGGTAAGACTTTCCATATACAAGTTGGTAGGGGGACATACTAATGGGAGTCTTGAATGCGGTGCGATAGGCCTATAGAGCATCATCAAGGCTCCTCGACCAATTAGTTCTATTTGCATTCACAGTCTTAACAAGGATTTGCTTTATCTCTGTGTTGGACACTTCTACTTGCCCACTGGACTGTGAATAGTAAGGAGTGGCTACATTGTGAAGGACTCGATATTTCTCTAGCAACGCCTTTAACAACTTATTACAAAAGTGGGAACCTCCATCGCTGATAATCGCCCTAGGTGTACCAAATCTAGAGAAGATATTCTTTTTCAGGATTGCGGTGACACTTTTACCTTCATTGTTTGAAGCGCAATTGTTTCCACCCATTTTAACACATAATCAACTGCAATAAGAATATACTTCATCCCATGTAAACTCACAAATGGACCCATAAAATCAATGCCACATACATCAAACAACTCAATCAACAATATCGGATTCGTAGTTGCCTCTTTGAAATTCCTCCTTCTCTTTGTCAATGATCACAAGACTTGGCGAAATCATGAGCATCTATGTGGATGGTAGGCCAGTAACACCCAGACTGCAAAATCTTATGCGCAGTCTGAATTTCACTATGATACCCACCAACAGGCGAATAATGACACGCCTCTAGTATACTCATCATCTCAACCTCGGGCACACAACGATGAATAATCATATCAGCACAAATACGGAACAAATAAGGCTCATCCCAAAAGAACTTCTTCACATCATGCATAAACTTTTTCCTTTGGTGAAAAGACAAATCTGAAGGAACAAAATCATTTGCCAAGTAGTTAGAAAAGTCTACAAACCAAGGAATAAGATCATGAGAAGTAGCCAATACCTGTTCATTTGGAAATGCATCATTAATTTCAGCCCCATCTCCTAGCTTGAGCATAGCTTGCTCCTCTAATCTAGACAAATGATCGGCAACTTGATTTTCTGTCCCCTTTCTATCTTTCACCTCAAAATCAAACTCTTACAACAACAATACCCATCTAATTAGCCTTGATTTTGCATCTTTCTTCGCCATTAGATACCTCAATGCAGAATGGTCAGTATGCACTATGAACTTAGCACCAAGCAAGTACGATTAAAATTTGTCGATTGCGAAAACCCCAACAAGGAGTTCCTATTCCGTCACTGTGTAGTTGTTTTGAGCCACATTTAGAGCTTTGCTTGCATAGTAAATAGGATGAAGGATCTTCTCACCTTTGTCCTAATACCACATCAAGCGCCACTCCACTGGCATCACACATGACTTCAAACTGTTGCCCCAAATCCGGTGAAATAATGATAGGTGCGGAAACTAGTTTTGCTTTAAACTCTCCAAATGTTCTCAAGTAAGTATCATCAAAATCAAACATACACTCCAATTCGAGAAATTTGCACAATGGGTGTGCAATTTTGGAGAAATCCTTGATAAACTTCATATAAAAGCCTGCATTCCCAAGAAAACTTCTAACACCTTTAAAAGAGATTGGTGGTGGAAGCTTTTCTATTACCTGGACTTTAGCTCTATTAACCTCAATATGCTTATCAGAAATCCGACGTCCCAGAACGATCCCCTCTTTCACCATGAAGTGGCACTTTCCCCAATTGAGCACAAGATTGTACTTTTCACACCGTTTCAGTACCTCGGCTAAATGATCCAAGCAACCATCAATGAGTCACCTACCACAAAGAAATCCTCCATAAATACCTCAAAAGTATCCTCCACCATCTCAGAAAATATCGACATCATGCAAAGCTAGAAGGTCACTGGAGCATTACACAACCCAAATGGCATCCATTTGAAGGAGAAAGTTCCATAAGGTCAAGTAAATGTGTTCTTCTCTTGGTGTTTCAGAGGTATAGAGAGCTGATTGTAGCCGGAATAACCATCAAGAAAGCAATACCAACCTTTACCAGTAGGGTGGTCCAACTTCTGATCCATGAAAGACATAGGGAAGTGGTCATTTACTGTCCAAGCATTCAATTTCTGATAGTCCATGCATACTCTCCATCTAGTCACAGGCTGCATCGGAACAAGCTCATTTTTCGCATTAGGTACCACATTAATGCCACCGTTCTTGTGCACACACTGAATAGGACAAACCCAACTACTATCTACAATGGGATAAATGACTCTAGCATCCAACCACTTGATGATTTCCTTTTTCACTACCTCTTGCATAGGCGTATTTAGTCTCCTTTGGTGCTCAATACTAGGCTTGTGATCCGGCATGAGTTGGATTTTATGAGAACAAATGGCAGATGGAATCCCAATAATCTCCGCAATAGTCCACCCAATAGTCCTCTTAAACCTCTTCAACACAGAAACCAAAGCCTCAACTTGTTCTTCATTAAAATCGGCAGCAATGATGACCGATAATGTACCATCTCTCCCAAAGAATACATACCTCAAATGTGATGGTAGACCCTTAAGCTCCAATTTTGGAGCCTCTACAATAGATGATTTTGTGGGTGGAGAGTCGCGATACTTTATATCTAACTTCAATCTCTTCTGTTTGGAACATAATTTGAATCTAACAAGTGTGGCAACTAACTCATCATAGTCTTCAATACCATCACCCTCAAAATTCATTATTACCGCTGCAAGTGCATCAACACCCAACCGCTCTTCAATAGACACATCAGAACTTCACTCCACAATATGATTCACCACTGACACTGACTTAAGATCGCTTTCCTGCTTCATGGACCTACAGATATTGAAAGTTACCTCTTCACTAATCAATCGAAACTTTATCTGCCCTTTTTCCATATTGACCAAGGCACGCCTTGTAGCAAGGAATGGTCTCCCTAGGATGATGGGAACCTCAAAATAAACCTCATAGTCAAGTATCACAAAATCTACCGAAAAAATAAACGACTCCACTTTCACAAGAACATCTTTGAGAACACCAATGGGCCTCTTCACAGTTCTATTGTCCATGAGTAATCACATCGCAGTCGATTTTAGAGCCCCTAAATCAAACTTCTTGTAAATAGATAATGGCATCAGATTAATACTTGCACCCAAATCACACAACACCATCGAAAATGCATTAACCCAATGGTACAAGGAATAGTGAAAGCACCGTGATCCTCTTTCTTAAGCACAAGTGACCTAGTGGCCATAGCACTACAATGTTGCAACCTATCATCATCTTCAAAACTCATGGCCCTCTTCTTAGTCACCAAATCATTCATGAATTTCGCATACCCAGGCATTTGCTCTAAAGATTCTATCAACGGAACATTGATGGAAAGTTGTTTCAATATAGTAATAAGCCTACGGTATTTCCCTTATTTATTCTTCTCTACCAACCTCTATGGGAATGGAAGCAGAGGTCTAGGCATGGGGACAACTTTTTGGGTTAGAGCCTCACCTTATGAATAATGACTTAAAAATAGTTAAAATGATGTTTCTAAACCTAAAGTAATGTAATTGAATTGGTTTGGAAGATTAAGATTCTAAACGTCAAGAAACAACCACGACGTCCGGAAACTAGAGAAGAATGTGTTCTAGTGTGTCCTTAGGTTTTGGGCAGGTTTGAGGCTGTCTTATGATGGTATAATCTTGTAAAAAGGCTTAAATTAGGTAAATATATGTTTATAGGGTCAAAATGTTTGAATACGACGCCCCGGGGCCACCCTAAGGAGCCCCGAGAACGACCCCAACCTTGGCCAAGCAAGCTGCCAAGGCAGCTTGCAAAATGCACTTGGAGGGAATGCATCTGCGTCGCAGACTAGCTCCCCCAAGGATAAAAACGTTAGTTCACAATGCGGTCGTGTTGCGGACTCTACTGTCTCGAAATTTAATTCCAAATATCTTCAAGGAAAAGCAAGTCCGCGACAAAAACGCAGAAATTCAGAAATCGATTTTTACTTCATTAAAGAGTCCAACTAAGTGAGGGGTATTTAGGCTACTTTAGGGGACGTGTATATAATGATTTTTAAGTCAATTTACCTCAATTTTTATCACTCAAACACAAAACCCCAAAGATCAAAACCTAAAGTTACTCCTTCTCTCTACTCTCTCTCTTCTCAAGAACTCCATTGAAGAAGATTGGAGCTTCAAGAAGAAGACCAACTCTCCAAGGTTTCAACTCGGATTTTCATGGTTAATTTGTCAATAAGGTATGGTTACTTATCACTCTTGGGATTCCTATCCCCAAGAGTCCCCTTCAAGATGAATTTCAAAATCTCCAATTTCTAGGTTTCAATCCAAAAACGTGGGTCTTCTTTCTATACTAAAATTTATGTTATAAACTGAATTTTATTGATGTTATATGAACAATTATGGATGAATTTATGTTGTATTTATGGTTTCTTGAAAAATTCCCCATGAGACCCATGTTTCCCCTTCTTTTCCTAATTCTAACCCTAGTTTGGGTTGGATATTGATTGAAGTCTATGAATTGAATGTGATGTTATGTAATTCATGTTTGTATGATGATTCTAACCTAGGTTATGTATAATTTCTACGAAATTAGGGTTGAGTCTTTGAATGAAGTCTTGAACACTATGAAGGGAATATGTCAATTGATTATATTGATGTTGATTATGTTATTACTTCATGAATTACCTTGTATTATGTATTGGTCATGAATTGTTTGGTAATTGAAGTATGGATGTCCCATGATGGGCAAGAAGGTATGAAGGTTGGTTCTTCTTTGAACTAAAGTATGAAAGGTGAATTACTTAGATTGTAATGATGTTATACCAAATGTTTTGTTGTGGTGTTGATGACCTAATTTCCTCATCCTTAACCCTCTACACTTTGAATTATCTATGAAGTATATATGTATGTTATGGTATGATTGTTATATGATTGAAAGGTAGTTCTCATGATTATAGTGTAATGTAAAGTGAAAGGTTTACTCAGTTACTAAGTGTTTCTAAAGTGAAAGGATTGTTACTCACTTATGAACACATATGAGCTATTATGGTAGGATGTCTACATAAGAGCCTATTAAAGGCTAATGTGAACTTATGTGATGACTAAAGATGATTACAAAAAGGAATTAGATGCTTAGCACCGAAACGGCATGTATATGAGATGGGGGTCTCACGTTTAGTAAGTCCGGCTCCCCACATGGGTTTCCTCATGTTTATCAAGTCTGGATTACCCATGGTATGTGTTGTCTCATGGGATGGAAACCCCCACGTTTAGTAAGTTAGGTTTTCTAGAAGCAATCTCCATGAACCTTAGCTATGTGCCCACATAGGACTCTAGATTAATGGATCCACCTAGATAGCTATGTACGAGTGGTTACACCTTAGGCAAGTGTTAACCCTCTCTTTTCGGTGTAGGAGTAGAACACCGGATTCCATGTAGCTCTCATGGTCTATGTCGATTATTGCAATATTTCCCTAATGTAAAAGTAAATGAAGGTATAAAGGGTGTGAACTCTTACTAGGGCTTTCTTAAGGGTTTCTACATAGTGTACGGGAGAGTATGGGACTTCTGTTGCACATTGCACTTGTGGAATCCTAAGAGATGGTTGTAGTAGTTTTCTCTTATGATTATGATGATTATGACTTGTCTATGTTGAAGCTATGATATGTATGATCATTATGAATATGGTAAGTTATGATGAAATATGATCTTATGAATGTATGCATGAAGTAGGTTGCTTAATGTGATACTTGGCTTTGAATAGAGTTATGGGAATCTATTCTTTGCAGTGCACTAGTATTACTTGAGTTGTCTACATGTTGGGATGATATTA